>NC_044031.1:19230850-19549476 GCF_901765095.1 Microcaecilia unicolor | reverse complement strand
GTGGGTGTATCTTACTGCCATTCCTGCTATGTGAAGTGTTGCCGACAGGTGGAGGGAGTAGTCGAGAGAAAAACCAAATGAATGTGTTGAAACTGTAAAGTGTTCAGTGTGTGTAATTCTCGGCATGGGGGTCTTTTACTAAGCACGCTGGCGTTTTAGTGCGCGCTAAAAATAGGCACGCTCTAAATGCTAAAGACGCTAATATAGTCCATGGGCGTCTTTAGCGTTTAGCACTGCTAAAAACGACAGCGCCCCTTAGTAGAGGACCCCTTTTGACATTCTATAAGGTAACGTAACAGGCAAGATACACGCATGGCTGTGACTTAGTCCTGAGCATTATAGCGGCTGTAGAGCTGACATAGGCGCAGGCGCCTAAGTTCTGGACATAGGCTCGTACTCTGCACCCTGCTTGTGCCTGCGTGCACAGACCCTCACAATTACGTGCTCCCAGAGATAAATGGTGTTTGTAGAATAACACTTATGCATTACGCCTACATCTATGCGCGTATGTTCTTACACACACACATAAGTGCTGGTATTCTAATCATTCTGACCTCCAGTGGCATTTACCCGATCGTGACCTTAGTATGGCGCTATCCGGACAGAGTTGGGCGAAGCTGGGAGTCATGCAGTGCTACGGTATATGGGGATATTATTCAGATACTACGAGTTATCTTAGGACAGACAAAAGGTGGCCTAAATTAACCTGATAGCTATCTGTGACCGCTGCTGTGGGACCCGGATATGGGCCGGTACTCAGTATCTGGGTGTAATTCAGCCCCCAGCATTCAGCGTTAAAAAAAACCCACTGACCTCTGCGGATGAACATTTCCCTTGTTCGTTATTATGTAGTTTGTGCTGAACTGCGTATTGCAGGAAAAATAATACCAGCTGAAAAATGACATTATTGCATCGGACCACTGTTGCACGAACTGAAAGTTATGGCGTGTCTTCAGGAGGTGGGGGGTGTCTTTGGGATGGGAGCCTTTCTGCGGGAGAATGGACTGCAGACTCCCAGACTGTATTTCTACCACACTAGAGCAGAGATTTTCAAACTATTTCGTTTTGCGGCACATTCACGTGTACTAAATTTGTCAAGGCACACCCCACAAATGGTCCAGCATTTTACCTTTCTTCCTCCACCAATAGTCCAGCATTTACCTTCTCTTCCCCCATCCTCACATATAGTCCAGTCCCCCATGTACCTTTACAAGTTTTCTTGTCTCCAGCGGTCAGAGGCAGCGATCATACAGCTTGTTCGTGCCAACCCCAGAGCCTTCTCTTCAAGTAATTTGCTACTGATGTGGAAGCAGGAAGTTACATCAGAGCAGGCTCCATCCAGGGTTGGCACAAGCAGGCTGTATGAATCACTGACATTGACCACTAGTGACAATGAAACTTTTCAAAGGTATACTCTGTTCCGGCACAGATTAAGTTGGCCCTTCTTAAAATTACTACTACTACTACTTACTTATCACTTCTATAGCGCTACAAGGCATACGCAGCGCTGTACACAATACACAAAAAGACAGTCCCTGCTCAAAGAGCTTACAATCTAGATAGACAGGAAACAGAACAATTAAGGGGTAAGGGAAAAAAGGTGAGGATAAAAGGACAGGGCAGTGATAGAGGTTAGGAGTCAAAAGCAGTGGTAAAGAGGTGGCTTTAAGTTTGGACTTGAAAACGGCCAAAGACGGGGCTAGACATATAGGCTCGGGAAGTCTATTCCAGGCGTGAGGCGCCCATCAACTCCTGCGCACACCTATGCGGACCAGCTGTGGCGCACTGGTTGAAAAACGCTGCACTAGAGCCTTAAAGGAAGGTTTCCCAGGAGAATCGGCTGCATGTCAGCCCCAGTAGCCCCTCCTCAGGGCTATGGCTCTTTTATTCCCAGAGTTTACTGGTATTTGGTCTCTGATGGCCCCGAGTTGCTGCACTGGCTCAGGACAGACCCGATAACAGAGGCTGCAGCCTAGCCAGGGATCTTCTCACTTCCTGGTACATTGGCACTTTCTGTCCACTCCTGCAGCCGGGGGGGACTGGGGATGTGCAAGCTCTGAGCCCAAGGGATGGGGGGGGGGGTGGGGGTGGGCAGAGGTGGTGAGCTGTGTTTGAGAGCTGGTACAGCATCAGCTCTGTCCTACAGAATAGCAACCAATACAACTGCATTATCTGCTAGAGCTATCACGCAGTACACTGATACTCAAATACAAACGCTAGCTTGTTATTTACACAAAGATTGTGCTTAAATCGTACTCTGGAGAAAAGCCCTCAGAAACCGTCGGCAAATTGCCAAAGGTTTTAAACGCTGTTACGTTTGTGAACTTAAACGTAAAACGCTTGATTTCTATCATAGGGCATCAAAAAACTCCAAAGAGAATTTTTATATTTTTTACTCTTAAAGATCGTTTAAATTTACTTCTGTTAATTATCTTAGAGAACGATCTCTCGGCCATAGGCGGTCGGTGGCCCAACTGTTGGGGAGGCTAAAGGGGGCGGGTTAGGGTGGGACCAGGGGTGGAGCTTAAATCCAATTGTCTGATAACACACAGAAAAATAAATAAAAATAAAGTCACAATTAATACCTTTTATTAAATTTAGATATTAGATATGTATCGTATGTCAAAGAATAAAAGTGGTTGCTCAAAGCATACTAACCACAATCGCTCAACTGCAAAACACTACACACAACTTTGTACAAAAACACACTCAGAACCTTACTGTACCATAAATATTACACTGGGCAGAACCTAATACACCAATATACCACCATACGGAAAATGCAGGACCGTCAACAATATGAAACATGGGATCATAAATTCTCATGTAGAGCCACAAACACCCTAATTCATGTTTAATGGGATAAAATGCCATAAATAAGTAAATAAATATAAACTTTTAATGTTGAGCACCTGATTCTCAAAGTGGACATATTCCAAACACTAAAATGAAAATAAAATGATCTTTTCTACCTTTGTTGTCTGGTGACTTTGTTTTTCTGATCATGCTGGCCCAGTACCTGATTCTGCTGCTATCTGTCCTCTTAACTCCGTTTCCAGGGCTTCCTTTCCATTTATTTCTTTACTTTCCGCTTTTCTCTTCATTTTGTCCTACATCCGTAAGTAAAAGCTGGGTCCTCCACAGACTTGACTGTCCAGTGGATCCAGCTTCTGCTAATTTCTTCATCCATGTGCAGTTTTTCTCTCTTCCTTTTCCCTCATCTCATCTCCTCCTCACTCTTCCCCTCCATCCATGTCCAGCATTTCTTCCCTCTCGTCCATCCATGTCCAGTAACCCTCTCCCCTCCCTCCCCCATCCATACCCACCCAGCGATTCTCTCCTCTCCCTTGCTCCCCTCCAGCCATCCACACCACCAGCGATTCTCTCCTCTCCCTTGCTCCCCCTCCAGCCAACACCCACCCAGCGATTCTCTTCGCTCCCCTGCCCCCCCTCCAGCCATCCATACCCACCCTCAACAATTCTCCTCGCCCCTGCCTCCGTCGCAGCAACCGCAGTGAAAGCCCATCTCTAGCCTTGTAAGCCTTCCCTTCATTTCCGTCAGTGTCCCGTCCTTGCGGAAAGAGGAAATGATGTCAGAAGAAGGCGGGACACTGACGGGTACGAAGGGAAGGCTTACAAGTGAAATATTCACATCCTTAATAGAGAAACCTCAAACTTGTAAATTTCCACCAATCTCTTTTCACTCATATTTTCTCATTTACCACATAATCAGGCACTCTTTTATAATTTCAGTCAACTTAGATCAAACCACAATTCTTTCTATCAATCCTTACACATGGAGCTCAAAGCTGCATGTCCTCTCAGTCCAAATCTTCAGTTGCTCTTCTCTCTGTTCCCGGGCAGATTTCTAATAGGAGCTGCTCATCCAATCAGAGAGCTCTATTTGAATGCAGATTAAATACAGACACTCTAATGGGAATTTTTAGTCAAAAACACTAGATAAACCCTTCGTTTTTCGATCAAACTTAACATTTTTGATCAGAGCCTTGCCCTAACATTAAGGCTGTAAACATTTCCAACAATTTTTACCCATAAATATGCAAATGAGAACCTCCCCAAAACAGACTAATTTGCATATGGCTTGAGCAAATTTGAGTACTTAGCATACCAATCCCATTTCCTAGCACCTAAATTCTGCAATTAGATTTAATACAAATACTTTTAAAACTTATTTTTAGCACTTTTAAAATCTCAGGTGTCAGTGCAAGTCTCTTTGGTATGAACTGCTCGTGTGCAGGAAGTCATCCTCGTTAAATATCTCCCTGGCAACCCAGGACACCTCCAGCCAACCCCCCTGCTCTCCCAGCAGTAAGGTAAACAAATTAAACCAATTTCTGCAACTGGTTACACAAGGCTAGAGACGGGCTTTCTGCGACGATGGAGGTAAATCAAAAATTTAACCCCCCCCCCCCCCCCCCCCCCAGAGCAGCGGGACTCCCGGGAGAAACAGTTGATCCATCCTGCTGCAGCAGGGGAGGCTTAGTCTCCCCAAGCCTCTTATACCGGGCGCCTATGCTCTCAGCAACAAACTTCATGATAGTCAACAAATATGCACTTAGCTTAATTTCTGAATGCAGCACTATCTTTAAAGTGTTCGACGGGTGCCACCGTTTCACTCCGGCAAAAGGCTTCCTCAGGAACGAAGTGCTGAGTAATTTATTTTTATTTATTTATTGCATTTGTATCCCACATTTTCCCACCTATTTGCAGGCTCAATGTGGCTTACAGAGTTTGTTATGACATAGTCATTACATGATATCATATATACTTAGTATTGAATAAAGATTAAGTAAGGGAAGAGAGTAGGAAGGTATTAGGCAGGATAGTATGGAAGGTGGACTTTGATAATTGGAAGGATTGGTGAGGTAGTTTTGTGAGGTTATGGGTTCTCTTTGTAGGCCTTGTTGAAGAGATAATAATGCTGAGGGTCTAAAAGACACAATATAAGTTATTAAATGTTTAGAATTTGAAGTAAATAATGCACACACCACACAACAACCCGAAGGTTCACTTACTTGCAAGCCTTTTGCCAGGGTGAAACGGTGGCCCCCGTCGAACTATCACCTTGATATTAATCGCAACTTGTATTTAAATCGGTTAATGCCAATTACGGTACCATGTAAGCCACATTGAGCCTGCAAAAAGGTGGGAAAATGTGGGATTCAAATGCAACAAATAAAATAAAAAAATAATATTAACAGAAGTAAGTTTAAACGATCTTTAAGAGTAAAAAATATAAAAATTCTCTTTGGAGTTTTTAATGCCATATGATAGAAATCAAGCGCTTTTTACGTTTAAGTTCACACAACGTAACAGCGTTTAAAACCTTTGGCAATTTGCCGACGGTTTCTGAGGGCTTTTCTCCAGAGTACGATTTGAGCACAATCTTTGTGTAAATAACAAGCTACAGTTTGTATTTCTGAGTATCTGTCCTACAGAATCCTAGGCTGTGCATGTGGCTCCCACAGCCTGCTCCGCTAGGTCTGACGCAATGCAAACTCCCTTTCTTGCACTCGCCCAAAAAGAACTGAGCAGAGCTGCCGTCTTCCACCCATGACTAAGAGGAAAAGTTCAGAAGACTGCGCAGTGTATGACCTAGAGAATGGGAACATTACTCTGGCCACTGCCTTTCACACTGTCTTGCCACATTGACATCCTCAGACACCATCACCCAAGATCCCTCCTGCAGGGAGGACTGAGAGTGGGTCTGGGCTCCCCGCCCGGCCACTGCCCGACACACTTCCTACCGCCGTGCGTCTGTCCACCTACCGCTGCAGCTGACGCCCCAACTGCCCAGTCCTACCTAAAGGGCCCTGGTGGTCTAGTGGTCTCTTCGGGGGTGAGGGAGGGGGAATGGGAGAGCATGTTTTTTCCTGCCCGATGCACTGCCACTATTTCCCCACCTGCTGGCGCCACTGTGTTTTCCAAATGGCGGCCAAGACGTCCCGTTGTAGTCTTGTGGGTCTCGACAGTCTCGCAAGAATTCCGCAGGGAGTCTCGGCCCCCATTTTAAAGTACGCCGGTGCTGGGCAGGGGGAAGGGAATAGCAGCAGCACAGTGGCAGGAAAGAACATGTTCCCCCCCCCCCTCCCCCACCGCAGAGGCTACTAGATCACCAGCGGCGCGCCTTTAAAGGTAGGACTGGGGAGGACTGTAGTGTGCGGTGGGCATCTGGGCAGAGCCTCTAGGCTCTTGGGCACTGCCCGATTGCCGGAATTGTCAGTCTGCCCCTGCTCTCCTGTACTGTGTGCGTCAGCCTCTCGCTGCCTACTACATGCTCTGAGAGGACTTGTCAATCAGAGCTATCAGATGACTGTGGCCGGTGGGGTGCTTAGGTCCCCACCCTGCACTCATTACTGTGCTCAGCTGCTTCAATGTACAGGTAGTTTCTTTTCTAGAATAATAACCTATACGTCTGTGCCGATCTACTCATGTCACTCAGCTTTTTAACCACTGAAATAATGCTTAGCTTCTAAAATCACTTCCAAATTGTCAGAATAAAATCAGCTGATAACTAATGCATTTTGACAGTCCCTGAGTAACACCAGGGCTGGCGTAACGCGGTAAGCAGGGTATCGATGCAGGGGGTGCCAACATTCGAGGGGGCGCCAGAAAACTGCTATGCTTACCCTGCGCTACACTACAGCCCTCTCAAGAAGACCTACCTTGATCCTTGAAGGCCGCCCTGGTGGTGTAGTGACCTCTGTGGCTGCAGGAAAAGAATCCCACTCTTTCCTGCCCTCTGCCGCCTCCTCTATCTCCCTTTGCTCTTCTGTGCTGCGGGCGGCGCCTCCATATTTTAAAATGGCTGCTGAGGCTCTGGCAGCCATTTTGAAAGCCCAGGCTTTTGTTCTTCACCTTTAAGGCATTGGCTGAAAAAGGGGGAGGGAGAAGAGAGAAAAAAGATGCTGGGGGGGGGGGGGGAGGTGTGCCAACTGATAGTGGCATTGCACTGTCAGAGCGTACACATAGGCGGAACAAGGATGCATCTCCTGCCTTATACATGATTCCTAGAATACTGTAAGCTGTGCGTTCTCTAGCTGAGCCCATTTCCACCTCCCACGGACCTCACGTAAGCGAGCACACGTGTGGATTTTTGCTTTTACTCTGTAACGAATCTAGGTGCCCCCTGCCGTTCATAAGTTGTAAGTTACCTACACTGACTACATAGTTTGTAACCTTTAGATTGTAAGCTCTCTTGGAGCAGGACTGTCCTTCCCCATGCTAAAATTGTACAGCGCTGCGTAACCCTGGCAGCGCTATAGAAATGCTAAGTAGTAGTAGTAGAATCGGTGCCCCTTGTGCTTCATTGTATCTGTATCTAATCCCTCCCTTTATGGAACTGTCCCCTGTGCCTTCGTGTAGGGTTTTGCATTTAGTGACTTGCTCTGTTACTTTGATTCCGTCCTCTTACTGTAAAGGAATTCTTTGTGTTGATCTCACGCTTTTTGGGGGATCCTGTCACGGTTTTTGCCCCCATCACCTCCACGTGTGAGGGTGTTCCAGGCATCCACCACCCCTTCTGTGAAAAAGTATTTCTGTGTGTTGCTTTTCAGTTTACCTCCTTGCAGTTTCATTCCAGCCTTCCAGTGCTACAACTTCTCTGTCTTTGGAAAGGGTTCATTTGTTCATTAAAACCTTTCAAGTATTTAAATGTCTCTATCACAGTTCTTCTTTCTCTGCTCTCTAGAGTATATATATTCAGGTCTTCAAGTCTCTTCTCAAATGTCTTCTGGCGCATTTTGCTCATGTTCCTCTGAAGAGTTTCTTATTTATTTATTTATTTGTGCATTTGTATCCCACATTTTCCCACCAATTTGCAGGCTCAATGTGGCTTACAATGCTCCGTTATGGCATTCACCATTCCAGAGTAGAAGTTACAATAGTTGTTACATAGAGAGTAGGTTGACATGATAAGATTAAGCATACAGGCATAGAAAGAAATCAATCAAAATGGAGGTCGAGTGGTAAGGTGTTGTGGTTACAGTTATTAGACTTTGTGGTATGCTTTATTGAAGAGATATGTCTTCAGAGATTTACGAAGTTCGTAGACTGTTTGAAGTTAGGTGGTAGTGCATTCCACATCTGTGTGCCCATGTATGAAAAGCTGGACGCGTGTGAGTCTGTATTTCAGTTTTTTACAGCTTGGGAAGTGTAAGTAAAGGAGTGAAATACAAACAGGCTTATGCTACGACCTTCGCATACAAAAGCACACAGTTTTGGAATGCGCTACCCAAGACCCTGAAAACAATGAACAATCTAACCAGCTTCCGCAAAGCTCTGAAAACACACCTCTTTAACAAAGCTTACAAAAGTCACCCTCAATGATACAAATCATACCCCCAATCCACCCAAACACACCTAAAACACTTCTCACACAACCTACCCAACATCCACCCATCTAAATCCTCTTCTACCTCAGCTTATGATCAACTGTATTTAAATCATGTCTTGACTCTATCATAACCTTACTCTGTAAGCCACATTGAGCCTGCAAAAAGGTAGGATAATGTGGGGTACAAATGCAATAATAAATACATAAATAAGTTAAGGAATGTGCAGGCTGACCATATAGCATTCCTGGGTGGTAAGTCAACAAGGTCTAGCATGTAGGCTGGTGCATCTCCGTGAATGATTTATGGACTAATGTGCAGATCTTGAACATGATGCGTTCCTTAAGTGGCAACCAATGTAGCTTTTCTCTAAGGGGTTTTGCACTTTCGTATTTGTTTTTCCAAATATGAGCCTGGCTGCAGTGTTCTGGGCTGTCTGGAGTTTCTTGATGATTTGTTATTTGCAGCCGGCATAGAGTGCATTGCAGTAGTCAAGGTGACTTAGCACCATTGATTGTACCAGGTTGCGAAAGATGGCCCTCAGGAAGAACGGTTTCACTCTTTTAAGTTTCCACATTGAGTGGAACATCTTTTTAGTTGTATTCTTTACGTGACTTTCAAGTGTAAGATTTTGATCGATGGTAACTCCGAGAATTTCAGGGTGTCTGACACGGGTAGGGAAAAGTTAGGTGTGTTTATAGTGGTGAATTTACACCTGTTATGTTGTAAGTAAGTATGAGACATTGTGTTTTTTCTGCATTAAGTTTCAATTGAAATGCATCCGCCCATGAGTGCATTATTTGGAAGCTGTTGTTGATGTTGTTGGTGATTTCCTTTAGATCATGTTTGAATGGGATGTAGATCGTGACATCATCTGCGTATATGTATGAATTGAGGTTCTGATTGGATAATAACTCGGCCAAAGGTGTCATCATTAGGTTGAAGAAGGTCGGCGATAGTGGGGGATCCTTGAGGGACTCCACATTCAGGTATCCATGTGGGTGATGTGATCGCGTTGGATATCACTTGGTATGACCTCATGGTCAGGAAGCCTCGAAACCAGTTAAGAACATTACCTTCAACTCCGAAGTATTCAAGGATGTGTAGTAATATTTCATGGTTGACTATGTCGAAGGCACTGGACATGGCAATTTTAAGATAAGTATGTTGTTGCCAGTTGCGATTGTTTGTTTAAATTTAGTCAGGAGAGTAACTAGTACTGTTTCAGTGCTGTGATTAGCCCGAAATCCTGACTGAGAGTCGTGCAGAATTGAGAATTTATTTAGGTAGTTGTTGAGATGGAAGCTACGTGCGGTAGTTGGTTAAGTCATTTGTACTTTTTCTTTGCATCTTTAGGAATAGGTGTAAGTAGAATATTTCCTTTGTCTTTGGGAAGATTCCATTCTGTAACATGTAGTTTATGTGCACAGTGAGATCTGATATGAATTGTTGAGGGGCGTGTTTTATAAGGTTATTAAGGCATAGGTCTAGTTTTGCAGTGGGACTTGGCGAATCTTCTGATCGTTGGGAGATGATATCATCCGAGAGTATGTTGAAGTTGGTCCATGTTCTGTGAGCTGGGAATTCACCAGGGAGTGGGTCTAGACAGTCGAGGAGTTTTACGTAGTCGTTTGAGTTGGTGGGTATCATGAGTTGTAGCTTATAATTTTCTCTTTGAAGTATTTCGCAAGGTTTGTCCGCTGATGGGGTGTCTGTACCATTAGAAGTAACCGGTATAGTATTTAATATTTGTTGACAACTTGGAAAAGTTTGTGTATCCTTGTAGTCTGGTCCGATTTTTATTTTTATTTATTTATTGCATTTGTATCCCACATTTTCCCACCTATTTGCAGGCTCAATGTGGCTTACAGAGTTTTGTTATGACATAGTCCTTACAGGATATCAGATACAATGGTAGTGTACAAAGATTTAAGTAATGGAAGAGTGAAGGAAGGTGTTAGGGAGGATAGTATAGAAAGGGGACTATCAGATCTGGGTGGGTTAGTGGGGTAGTTTTGTAAGGCTATGGGTTCTCTTTGTAGGCCTTGTTGAAGAGATGTGTCCTTCAAAGATTTGGCGACAGTTAGTTATTTCGTTGGTAGTTTTCAGGGCTGTAGGTAATGCTTCCACAGCTGGCGTGCTCAGGTAGAGAAAGGTGGTGGAGTGTATCAGCTTGTATTTTAGTCCTTTACAGCTGGGGAAGTGCAGATTGAGAATTTGCGGGATGATCTTATGGTGTTTCTGGAGGTAGGTCCACAAGGTTTAGCATGTAGATTGGGGCGTCTGCGTGAATGATTTTGTATACCATCATGCAGATCTTGAACGCAATGCGTCCTTGAGTGGGAGCCAGTGAAGTTTCTCTCTTAGGGGTTTTGCAGTTTCATATTTAGTTTTTCCAAATATGAGTCTGGCGGCGGTATTCTGGGCTGTTTGGAGTTTTTTGATAGTCTGTTCTTTGCAACCCGCGTATAGTGCGTTGCAGTAGTCCAGATGACTTATTACCATTGATTGTACCAGGGTATGGAAGATGTATCTCGGGAAGAAAGGTTTTACTCTTTTGAGTTTCCACATGGAGTAGAACATCTTTTTCGTTGTATTCTTCACGTGGGCATCGAGTGTGAGGTTTTGGTCAATGGTAACTCCAAGAATTTTCAGATTTTGTGAGACAGGAAGAGAGCAGTATGGTGTGGTTATGGTGGAGTATTTGTTTGTGTTGTGAGGTGAGTACAAGACATTGTGTTTTTTTCTGCGTTGAGTTTTAGACTGGAATGCATCCACCCAGGAGTGCATGATTTGCAGGCTTTGGTTGATCTCGTTGGTGATTTAGTTTAGATCTTGTTTGAATGGTATGTAAATCGTGACTTCATCTGTGTATATCTAGGGGTTGAGGTTTTGATTGACTAGAAGTTTGGCTAAAGGTATCATCATTAGGTTGAAGAGAGTTGGTGAGAGAGGGGATCCTTGGGGAACTCCGCATTCAGGTATCCATGGGGGTGATATGTCCGTGTTCGTTGTTACTTGGTATGCTCTTGTGGTCAGGAATCCTTTGAACCATTTGAGAACTGTGCCTCCTATTCCGAAGTATTCTAGTATGTGTAATAGTATTTCATGACTAACCATGTCGAAGGCGCTAGACAAGTCAAATTGTAGGAGGAGTATGTTGTTACCAGTTGCAATGGCTTGTTTGAATGAGTTCATTGCGGACACTAGTACAGTTTCGGTGCTGTGATTTGACTGAAATCCTGATTGAGACTCATGCAGAATTGAGTGTTTATTTAGGTGTTCAGTGAGTTGTTTCGTCACTATGCCCTCCATGAGTTTGGTGGTTAGGTCCATTGTGCTTTTCTTAGCATCTTTTGGCAGCGGAGTAAGTAAGATGTTCCCTTTGTCCATGGGAAAGAGACCATTTTGAAGCCTGTGGTTTACATGATTCGTGAGTTCTTTTTTGAATTGTTTGGGGGCGGATCTTATTAGGCTAGTAGGGCAAATGTCTAATTTGCATTGTGACTTGGTGTATTTTCCGAGCCGTTGTGAGATTTTATCTGACGAAAGCGTAACAATGTTAGTCCATGATCGATCTGCTGGGCATTCCCCGGGTTTAGGTCTTGACATTCAAGGATGTTTGTGTACTCAGTACTGTTGGTAGGTATCTTGAGTTGGAGCTTTATAATTTTTTCTTTGAAGTAGTTCGCAAGATTGGTTGCGGATGGGGTGTCTGTATTATTAGAGGTAACCGGTTTAGTATTTAGGAGTTTGTTTACGAGTGAGAAGAGTTTGTGTGTATCCTTGTAGTCTGGTCCTATTTTTGTTTTGTAGTACGTTCTTTTAGTTTGTCTGATAGTGTATTTGTATTTTCTTTGTAGCTGTTTCCACTCTTTGAGTGAGTGTTCATCTTTTTTCTTGCTCCATGCTCTTTCTAATCTTCTGACCTGTGTTTTTAGTTCTTTCAATTCTTCATTAAACCATGGTATTGAGTATTTTCTATGTGAGGTTCTGGTTTGAAGTGTTGCTTTGTTGTCTAGTACTGTTCTGCATCTGTTGTCCCATTCTTGGAGAAATTGGGGCGAGTCTGTAGGTGTTGTCCATTCGTTGGTATAGAATTGTTGCCAGAATGTTAGTGGGACTATTTTGCCTCTCATAGTATAGGTTTTTTTCTCTTGCTTTTGTTGTGCCTTTTTTGTTTCCAGCGGAGGGAAAGGTTTGCTTTGTAGTGATCGGACCATGGCGTGGCTGTCCATTTGTATCTATAAGTGTGAGAGTAGGTTCTGATGAGAATTTGTGGGTGATAATATCTAGTGTGTGTCCTTGTTATGGGTGGGTTGCATATTTGGCCAGTGGAGCTCCCATAGTTGGAGGAAGTCCTTATATTCACGTACATTGCTTGAGTTAGTATCTTCAGGGTGAAGATTGATGTCTCCTGCTAAGAGAAGGTCCTGAGTGGAAACGCAGTTATTTGATGTGAAATCCATAAAGTGTGTTTGTGAATCTTGCCAATTGCCCGGGGGTCTGTAAAATAGGATTAGGTTTAGGTGATCACATAGGTTAGGGTGGTTGATTCTGACTAAGGCTATTTCAAGTTGAGGAAGCATAGATTCTGCTGTTGTTGCGACTGTGAATTGAGATTTATAGATTATTGCTATGCCTCCTCCTCTTTATCCTTCTCTTGTCCAGTGGGTAATTTTGTATCCTGGAGGACAGAGCTCTAGGATCTTTGGCGTCATGGATCCAAGTTTCACTAATAAGTAGGAAATCAAGATGTTCAGCAGTGATCCAGTCGGTTATTATTTTGGTTTTATTTACTGCCGATCTGGCATTAATGTAACCTATTTGTATTAGTTGGTGGTGTTCATTTTAGTTTTCTAGTATGATCTTTTAGTTTGTCTGATGGTATATTTGTATTTCTTTGTAGTTGCTTCCAAGCGTTGAGGGTGGTGTCGTCTTTCCTTTTATTCCATGCTCGTTCTAATCTTCTAACTTGTGTTTTTAGTTTTTTCAGTTCTTCACTGAACCAAGGTACTGTGTTCTTTCTATGTGAGGTTCTGGTTTGAAGTGGTGCTATGTTGTCTAATATGCTTCTGCATCTGTTGTCCCAATTTTGAATATATTGGTATGATTCCGTTAGTGTAGTCCAGTCATTATGGTAGAATGTTGCCAGAATGTTGATGGATCTATTTTTCCTCTCATGGTGTACGTTAATTGTTCTTGTTTGTAGTGTGGATTTTTTGTTTGCCATTAAACTATCCTTAGCGAGATTCAACCTCCAAAACTGAACACAATACTCCAGTGAGGCTTCACAGCGACTTGCACTGGTTGTGCCCCGTTTACAGCCTGGCATCCTTCAGGCTTTTATTCTAACCCTTTGGTTTTTATTCTGACCCTTTGCTTCTGAGGCTCTACTTCTATCAGAACTGTTGAACTCTCACTCTCACTGTGAGCCTGTATTCCATCAGAACTCCCTGTAAACCTGACTTATAGGTGTCCAGGACTTCACTCCCGAGCAGCTGACTGTGAGTAACCTATGGGGCTCATTTTCAAAGCACTTAGCCTTATAAAGTTCCATAGTAACCTATGGAACTTTGTAAGGCTCAGTGCTTTGAAAATATGCCTCACTATATCCTAAATTGACACCAAAATGAACACAATCAAAATACTTCTGGTAATCTACTCCCTTTCACTGATCCACCTAGCACTATCCATCCCACTCACAGAACATTACTTCATACCCACCCTACAAAATCATCAAAGACAGGAAAACTATCTAAGCATGGACATCACCAACAAAACAAGAGGAAAGACCACAACAAACACACATCATCCAAGGAACGGCAACTAACAAAAATCCACATACCACCAAACCTTGATGCCCCATACCAAAACATCCAGGTGGGCTACATCAATGCTAGATCCATAATCAACAAAACAACAACAATATCAGATTGGATTTATTTATTTATTGCATTTGTATCCCACATTTTCCCACCTTTTTGCATGCTCAGTGTGGCTTACAATAGGATATGAATAATAGAAATACATTTGTTACAACTTGGTTATGGATTACATTGTGGAGAGTTGTGCGAGACATTCGAATATCAATTAGGAATATGACAATGGAACATCAACATAGAAACATTGGAAGGAGACAATGGGAAGCTAAAGGGCAATGTTAGACAAAGACATATGGTGTACATAGTTCCGTGAATAAGTGTATGATTGACTGGATTGCGGGATGAGGGATCAGAAGTGGGTGTATATTGCATTAATGAACAGTGAGTGTGGAATCTATGTGTTTTGGCTCTTTCCGTAAGTTTGTTCAAACAGGTGAGTCTTCAGTAGTTTACGGAAGGAGGCTTGTTCGTTAATCACTCTTAGGTTGTGCAGTAGTGTATTCCAAGCCTGCGTGCTCATGTGGGAAAAGGTTGACGCGTGTAGCGTCTTGTATTTCAGGCCCTTGCAAGTGGGGAAGTGGAGGTTGAGGTGTGTTCGGGATGATCTTTTAGCGTTTCTGGGTGGTAGGTCTATTAAATCAGACATGTACGCTGGGGCTTCGCCGTAAATGATCTTATGGACTAGTGTGCAAACTTTAAAAGTAACGCGTTCCTTAAGTGGAAGCCAATGTAATTTCTCTCGTAGTGGTTTTGCCCTTTCATATTTTGGTTTTCCGAAGATGAGCCTGGCTGCTGTGTTTTGGGCTGTTTGAAGTTTCCTCAGTATTTGCTCTTTGCAGCCCGCGTATAGTGAGTTGCAGTAATCCAGGTGGCTGAGGACGAGGGATTGCACTAGGCTGCGGAAGACGAATCTTGGGAAGAATGGTCTTATCCTTTTCAATTTCCACATGCAGTAGAACATCTTCTTGGTTGTGTTGTTTGCGTGGGTTTCGAGTGTTAGGTGGCGGTCGATAGTGACTCCAAGGATTTTTAGCGTTTCTGAGACTGGGAGGTTTAGGGTTGGTGTGTTTATCGCGTTGAATTCATTTGTGTTGTATTGGGAGGCGAGTATCAGGCATTGGGTTTTTTCTGCGTTTAATTTCAGGCGGAATGCATCTGCCCATGTGTTCATGATGTGTAGACTTTGATTGATTTCGTTGGAGATTTCTTTGGTGTCTTGTTTGAATGGGATGTATATTGTCACATCATCGGCGTATATATATGGGTTGAGGTTATGGTTTGATAGGAGTTTTGCTAAAGGGATCATCATTAGGTTGAATATAGTTGGTGAGAGAGGTGATCCTTGTGGGACTCCACATTCAGGTGTCCATGCCTTGGACGTGGTTGAATTTGATGTGACTTGATATGAACGCAGGGTTAGGAACCCCTTGAACCAGTTCAGGACATTTCCTCCTATGCCAAAGTATTCAAGTATGTGTAGTAGGATTCCATGGTCGACCATGTCGAAGGCGCTTGACATGTCAAATTGTAGGAGGAGTATATTGTTGCCAGTTGCAATTATTTGTTTGAATTTGGTCATAAGGGTGACTAATACTGTTTCTGTGCTGTGATTCGAATGGAATCCTGATTGGGCATCATGGAGTATTGAATGTTTGTCTAGATAGTTTGTGAGTTGTTTAGTTACTATACCTTCAGTTATCTTGGTTATTAGTGGTATGGATGCTATTGGCCTGTAGTTGGTTATTTCGCTCGTGTTTTTCTTTGTATCTTTAGGAATTGGGGTGAGTAGGATTTTTCCTTTTTCTTTTGGGAAGAGTCCATTTTGTAGCATGTGGTTTATATGGTTTGTTAGGTCTATTATGAATTGTTGAGGAGCAGATTCCATGAGGCTATTGGGACATATGTCTAGTTTGCAGTTGGATTTGGCATATCTTTTGAGAGTTTTCGAGATGAGGTCTTCTGACAGTAGTTCAAATTCGGTCCAGGTTCTGTCTGCTGGGTGTGTTCCTTCTTCTGGATCTAGACAGTCTAGAAGAGTGGTGTATTCTGTAGGGCTGGCGGGTATTTTGTGTCGTAATAGTATAATTTTCTCCTTGAAGTATGTCGCAAGGTTGTCAACACTTGGTGTATCTTTGCCGTTGGTTGTGACTGGTGTGGTGTCTAACAGTTTGTTCACGAGGTTGAAGAGTTTGTGTGTCTTTGTAGTTTGGGCCTATTAATGTTTTGTAGTGTAGTCTTTTTGTCTGTTTTATGGTATATTTGTATTTTCTCCGAAGTAGTTTCCAGTCGTTTCGTGTTTGTTCGTCTCTCTTTTTGTTCCAAGCTCGTTCTAGTCTCCTGACTTGTGTTTTTAGTTTTTTCAGCTCTTCGGTGAACCATGGATTTGCATTTTTCCTGTGTGATGTTCTGGTTTGGACTGGGGCGATTTTGTCTAATGTTGTTGTGCTTATATCGTCCCATTCTTGGAGGAATTGGATGGTGTCAGCGTTTGTAGTCCATTCATTCTGGTAGATCTGTTGCCAGAATGTTGTGGGGTCTATTTTTCCTCTCGTTGTGTAGGTTGTCCGCTCATGTTTATTGTTCGTGTTTAGTTGTGTTTTTCGCCAGCAAAGAGTGACATTTGCTTTATGGTGGTCTGACCATAATGTAGGTGTCCATCTTGTGTTAGCGAGTATGATGGTTGAGTCCGGTTCGAATCTATTCGTTATGATATCTAGTGTGTGTCCTTTTTCGTGAGTTGGTTGTATGTTAGGTGTTTGCAGATCCCAGAGTTTTAGGAATTCTTTGAATTCTCGTGTACTTGGTAAGGTGTCATCTTCTAGGTGTAAGTTGATGTCGCCTAGTATGAGGATGTTTGAGGCTGATACGCAGGTATTCGAGATGAAATCCATGAGTTGTGTTTGGGCGTCTTGCCATTTTCCTGGTGGCCTGTAGAATAGGATCGTGTTGAGGTGTCCTATTAGGCTTGGATGGTTGATTCTAGTCGATGCAATTTCAAGTTGTGGTGAGGTGGATTCGCCCGTGATTGTAATGGTGAATTCAGGTTTGTATATAATAGCTATTCCGCCTCCTCTTTTTTTTCCATTTCTTGTCCAGTGCGTGATTTTGTATTCTGGTGGGCACGTTTGTAAGATGGCGGGGTCTGTGGGACTATGGAACCAGGTTTCTGTGCTAAATAGGAGGTCTAATTTGTCTGTGATTAGTTGCTTACTGCTGATCTTGCATTGATGTATCCTAGTTGGATTGAGTGATATGGTTCCAAGGTGGGGTGTGACGTGTTTATTTTTATTAGTTGTCTGTTTCTTCGGTAGTTGAATTTGTTGTTGTCATTGTTTTCCTCATTTTGTCGGTGGTGTTCATATCCGGAGATTATTCCAGTTGGTTGGTTGTTGTGTCTTTGATTTGGTAGGTTGTTTAGAGGTTGTGCATAGGATTGGTGAGATGTAGGTGGGTTGTTATGGTTGTTGTTTTGGGCATGCATTGTGTGTATGTGAGTGTTATGCGATTTGTGAGTAGTGGGGTTGTTGTTGACTAGGTTGTGGGTTGTGTTTGCGTGTAAGAATATAATGAGACACTGGATGGTTAGGAGTGTATTGCTGGTGTTCATGTCTATGTATTATGCGCTGTGGCAAATATGCATCTGGTGTACATTTAAGCGAGTCAAAGTTTACAATTGCATTTGAGCTTGGCTACAATTCAAGCGAGGTACAAAAGTTTACAATTGCATTTGAGCTTGGCTACAATTCAAGCGAGGTAGTGCTGGCATTTGCATTTAGCTTAGCAACAAATTTAATTTAAAGCTGGCAGCAGTTCCGTGCTAGGCAAGCGAGGTAGTGCTTGTATTTGTATTTAAGCTTGGCAACAATTTAATTTAAAGCTTGGCAACAGTTTATTGCTGGCAAGCCTGCACTTAATACTTGGTAACAGTTCATTACTAGGCAAACGAGGTATTATTTGCATTTATCTTAGCAACAATTTAATTTAAAGCATGGCAACAGTTAAAGGTGCTATATTGGTATAGAACACAGTTGCTTTCAATTTAAAGTATGCAGAGCAAAGCAAATAAAACGAGGATTTTTAAATCATGCTAAAGCAGTGCATGCATGTTGCTTTCAATTTAAAGTATGAAGAGCAAAGCAAATAAGGCGAGGATTTTTAAATCATGCTAAAGCAGTGCATGCATGCAGTTAAGATGAGCAGGCATTTGATTACTCTGTTCAGCCACGGCAGTGCAGCTCCTGTTCCTTGGTTGTGATGCTAGGCAGGTTGGTCTTCCCAGTCAGTCTTAGACATCAACGGTCGGCCTTGGCAGTCTGAACCAGTAGCTCGGCCTTCTGGTCAGAAGGAGAGCTCGACCTGCTCCCAGCGATCCTCCGATCTCACTCGTCCTGCGTCTCAACCGGTCCTCGGCGTCGCGTGGCCTCAGGCCGCCATCTGATCTGCCGCTAGCGCTGGGCTTGGTGGGTCAGGCTCTGCGGTCCCGCTGGGGCTTAGCGGGTCAGGCTCTGCAGTCTTGCTGGGGCTCGGCGAGTTAGGCTCTGCAGGCAGCTCCGTAGCTCTGCGCCCGGCAGCGTCCCTCTCGGCAAGCCGCTCGAAGTCGCCAGATCAGTTATGGCTTATCCTGTTGTCCTCTTCGCCGTCGGTCGCTCCCCGAATCGCGGCCCAGAAAGTCAGACCCAGCGTCTGCCTCCGGGTCGGCTCGGGTCTCCCAAATCAGCAAGGCTGGGTAATCCGGAACGAGGGCCTCGAGTCCAGCGGTGTCCGAACCCTTCCGGTCCGGTCAGGGCACTCGCCGCTACTTGGATGACCCCGCGAGTTCGACCGCTCTGGGTCTTGGTCGTCTGCAGGCAGATGGGCCGCGTGGCGCGGTCAGCTCCTCCGGGACTCTCCAGTTGCCCTCCAAATCCTCGCCTGGTCGGATCGATCAGTACGGCAAGATTCAGCCGTGATCCAGTTCCCTCCCGGCCCGTTCCGGTCCGGTCGAGGACGGCCCAGGTGATCAGCTCTTCTGGGATTTCGGGAGCTCGGCGAGGGAGCTCCTTATCTGTCGGCCATTTGCACTTGATCACCTCAGAAAACCTCGATCTCATCTTTATCAATGAAGCATGGATTCACAACCAAAACAACCCCATAATCCTTGAACTGTGCCCACCAGGTTACAAAATCATCCACTGAATCATTTTGGAAAAGAGAGGTTGGAGGCATAGCACTAATATACCAAGAAAAATTCACCACCGAAACCACAGCCGCCTCCATAACACCCCAACCCGGCAACTGGAAGGAAAGTCAGCCCACCTTCATGGAATTCATATCAAACAACTATGTAAACAACAACAACATACTGCTACTAGGCGACATTAACCTTCACTTAGAAGACCCCAACTCCACAAACGCACTTGAATGTAAAGACTTCCTACAGTCCTGGGATTTTAAATGGCCCCACATGCAAACTACCTATATCAAAGGACATACATTGGACCTCCTATCACATAAACTACCTTCAGACAATAACGTATTAATAACAGACATCAAATGGACAGTAATACCTTGGACTGACCATTACAAACTGAACCTAACTCGAAACGGGCGGAAGAAGGGCTCGAACAGTACACCAGAACATACTACTTACACTACAAGAGGGCAAATCGATCCACAAATATTCTGGCAACAAATAACAAAGCCCTTCTCTCAGTACCCTTCTCCACCACTGCCAACTCCAGGTTCCGCTCATTCTGCCTTGCTTCACCCTATGCCTGGAACAATCTTCCTTTACCCATACGCCATGCCCCCTCCCTACCCATCTTCAAATCTCTGCTTAAAACTCACCTCTTCTACGCTGCCTTCGGCGCCTAACCGCTCGAGATAGATAGAATGCCCCAATCTATCCACCCTATCTGATTAACTGTTCACTCGTCCTCTAGATTGTTCACTTGTCCTTAGATTGTTCTCTTGTCTTTAGATTGTAAGCTCTTTGAGCAGGGACCGTCCTTCTATGTTTAAATTGTACATCGCTGCGTAACCCTAGTAGCGCTTTAGAAATGCTAGTTAGTAGTAGTAGTAAATATACGACAATGAATGGACAACAAGCACTGATTCCATACTGTATCTCAACCATTGGGATGGCAGATGCAACAGCATACTAAACAAAATAGCACCCTTAAAAACAAAAATATCAAAAAGACAAAACACTATACCTTGGTTCAATGACAAACTAAAAAAACTAAAAACACAATCTAGAAAACTTGAACAAATATAGAGAAAGACAAAAGATGAACACACACTCAACGCATGGATACAAATACATAGAAATACAAATACGCAATAAAACAAACCAAAAGGTCCTACTACAAAACCAAATTAGGACAGGACTACAAAGATATGAAGAAACTATTCCAACTCGTAAATAAGTTACTAGACACCACCCCTATCACCACAACCAACACAGACATCCCACCCGCAGACAAACTTGCTAACTACTAACGAAAAAATAATAAAACTACGCAGCACACTTCCTCATCACAATACCGACATTGAAATCTTCTTCAACGATCAGGACCCATCCTCCGAAGGATACCCAGCTGACCGCATTTGGACAACATTTCATCTCCTCAGCACCGAATCAGTTACACAAGCGACTCACAGGTTCGCCAAGACCCACTGCAAACTGGATACATGTTCCAGTCATCTACTCAAGTCTACCCCAGACCGCTTCATAGCAGACCTTACATCCCACCTAAACTTCATGTTACAACAAGGTCTCTTCCCTGAGGAACATGGCAACATCCTACTCACCCCAATACCAAAGGATGCCAAGAAAAGCACAAACGATATCACCAATTACTGCCCAGTTGCGTCTATCCCATTAGTAGTAAAAATGATGGAGAGCTTCATGACTAAACAGCTTACGGAATACCTGGACAAGTAAGATAAAGAAGGCCAAGAGGGATTACGAAAAAAGATAGCATTAGAGGCAAAAAAACATAGCAAAAATTTTTTTCAGTATATTAAAAGCAGGAAGCTGGCAAAAGAATCGGTTGGGCTGCTGGATGACAGAGGGATAAAAGGGGCGATCAAGGAAGATAAAGACGTAGCGGAGAGATTGAATGAATTCCTTGCTTCGGTCTTCACCGAGGAAGATTTGGGTGGGATACCGGTGTCGGAAATGGTATTTCAAGCGGACGAGTCGGAGAAACTTACTGACTTCACGGTAAACCTGGAGGACGTAATGGGGCAGTTCAGCAAACTGAAGAGTAGCAAATCTCCTGGACCAGATAGTATTCATCCTAGAGTACTGATAGAACTGAAAAATGAGCTTGCGGAGCTACTGTTAATGATATGCAATTTATCCTTAAAATCGAGCGTGGTACCGGAAGATTGGAGGGTGGCCAATGTAACGCCCATTTTTAAAAAAGGTTCCAGGGGAGATCTGTGAAATTATAGACCGGTGAGTCTGACGTCAGTGCTGGGGAAAATGGTAGAGGCTATTATCAAAAACAAAATTACAGAGCACATCCAAGGACATGGATTACTGAGACCAAGTCAGCACGGCTTTTGTGTGGGAAATCTTGCCTGGCCAATTTAATTCAATTCTTTGAAGGAGTAAACAAACATGTGGACAAAGGGGAGCCGGTTGATATCATGTATCTGGATTTTCAAAAGGCGTTTGACAAGGTACCTCATGAAAGACTACAGAGGAAATTGGAGGGTCATGGGATAAACAATCCATGACCACTTGAACTTCAGGAAATCACTAAAAACCATCCTCTTCAAAAAGGCCTACCCCAACGACCCCACGTAACCCTCTTCACCTACCAACACAGCATGACTATGATCGCACAGGACAACACGCAATCTTCATCCATTTCGACCCTCCACTTATACCTCGTACGATCACTATACAACTTTGTATTTGTTAGCCACCGACTGGGCAAACGCCTTTGACGGTACTATGTAAGCCACATTGAGCCAGAAAATAGGTGGGAAAATGTGGGGTACAAATGCAATAAATGTCACTCACTAAGATATCGAGCAGAATGGATCCCTCGTGCCCTCCACTACTCACAATTTGTTCTTCTGTGTGAAATCTATTTATCTGCCATCCCATTTCCCGCTTAACCACTTGAGTCCCATCTTCAGGCTGCCCAGTTTATTCATGAGGAACAGTATCAAAGATTTTGCTAGAAATAAAACAGAGGTAATTTACCTTTGAAAAACTAATCAAAGATGTATTAAGTTTGCACAGTAAAATAGTATTTTCTTTTCTTTGTTTTATTTCTATTTATTACCTTTAAAAGTGGACTAATGCAGCTACAACATCACTTTATCCAAAGATTTTGCTGAAATTTAAGTGGGACTACTTTCAACTCATGCCCTCTTTCTAGTTCTTTTGCCACCCAATCAATCAGATTCATTTGGTACCATCCGCCTTTGATAAAGCCACATTGCCTTGGATTTTGCAACCCACTGGATTGTAGAAACTTCATTATCCTTTCCTTAGTTCATGAGTGTTTGTGGTTTGTGTTTCAGATGCGAGTGACGTTTGAGGACATCGCTGTCTCTTTCTCCCAGGAGGAGTGGGAGTATTTAAATGAAGAGCAGAAGGAGCTTTACTGGGAGGTGATGAAGGAGAATTACGAGGCTCTGATCTCTCTGGGTAAGGATTGCTTTCTCTGCATTTTTAGCAGACACCAGGGATCACTTATTAAATGTAATTTGGAAGATTCTAGAGTGGACATACAGAAAAGCATTTGAAGTATGATCAAGACTTCTCTGTACTAACCTCTATCTTAAGATGACTGTGTGATGGCCAAGATTGATGGCCCCAGAGACCATCCTGTGTGTCCTACGAGTTTCCTAAATCAGAGACAGGCCATTTTATAGTTCTTGAAGCAGAGCTAAAAACAGGGTTAGAGTAGCCCAAATGGTCAGGACCTGGCTGCAGCAGATTATTGGGGGTGATTGTGTCTCATGACCTTAAAGTTTCCAAACAGGTAGAAAAAGCGATGGTCATAGCCAGAAGGATGCTTGGGTGCATAAGGAGAGGGATGACCAGTAGGAACAAATTTGTGATACTGCCCTTGTTTAAGTCTCTGGTGAGGCCCCATTTAGAGTACTGCGTGCAGTTCTGGAGACCGCACCTACGGAAAGATATAAACAGGATGGAGTCGGTCCAGAGGGCAGCTACAAAATTAGTAATTGGTCTTGAACACAAAAAATATAGGGGCAGGCTTATGAACCTCAACATGTATATGCTGGGAGAGAGGAGATATGATAGAGACATTTAAATATCTCAAGGGCATTAATGTACAGGAAGTGAGCCTTTTTCAACTGAAGGAAAACTCTAGAATGAGGGGTCATACGATGAATTTAAGAGGGAATAGACTTAGGAGTAATCTAAGAAAGTATTATTTCACGGAAAGGGTGGTGGAGGCGTGGAATGGCCTCCCGGTGGAGAGTTGTGGAGTCAAGGACTGTGTCAGAATTTAAGAAGGCATGGGATAAGCATGTGGGATCGCTTAGGAAAAGGAAGAGTTAGGGGTTACAGAGGGTGGGCAGACTGGATGGGCCATTATGTTTCTATGTTTCTAAGAAAGCAGTCTTTGAAACCAGTAAAAGTGTGGTGCTCTCTTCATGGACCTCTCCTAACCTGTGGCACCGTGAATTGTCTCCAGGATCACCACATGATAAGTGTAATACAAGAAATCATCACCAACTTCTGTTTCTATGTATTAGAGGGCAGAACATCAGGTTAGGACCCCTAAAAATGATGCCCCCCACAAGAACTGCTGCTGGGTATTTTTCTGTGAATATAAGAGAAATATAACTCGTTTTTCATTTTTATTCCTGGAAACAGGCTATGAAAGTATCAATCCTGATATAGTATCATGTACTAAACAAGAGGAAGAAGCAAATATCCAGGATCCCCAGGAGTCAGGAGAAAGAGACGTTAAGAATTCATACACAGGTGAGTAATAAATACTGTACAGCATAAGAGGAGGTATTGGATAATATGCCTGAGTAATAATAATACAGTAACTCCAAACAGCCCAAAACACTGCAGCCAGACTCATATTTGGAAAGGCAAAATACAAAAGAGCCAAACCCCTCAAAGAAAAATTACACTGGCTTCTACTAAAAGATAGAATTACATTCAAAACCTGTACCCTGGTTCATAGAATTATCCATGGCGAAGCCCTGATTTATATGCCAGGCCTTATAGACCTACCAGCAAGGAAAGCAAAAAAATCATCACGCACATTCTTGAATCTCCATTATCCCAACTGCAAAGGACTTAAATATAAATCAATATATACATCTAACTTTTCCTACATCTGCACACAACTATGGAATGCATTACCAAGGGCCATAAAAATCCGGAAACTATTAAAGACTAACCTGTTCAAAGAGGCTTATCATTTAGAGTGGAGGAGTGGCCTAGTGGTTAGGGTGGTGGACTTTGGTCCTTGGGAACCGATGGGGAACTGAGTTCGATTCCCGGCACAGGCAGCTCCTTTTGACTCTGGGCAAGTCACTTAACCCTCCATTGCCCGCCGCATTGAGCCTGCCATGAGTGGGAAAGCGCGGGGTACAAATGAAACAAAAATAAAATAGATACTATTGGAGGTTCTACATGGAATGTTGCTACTATTGGAGATTCTACATGGAATGTTGCTACTATTGGAGATTCTACATGGAATGTTGCTAGTGGAATAGCAACATTCCATGTAGAATCTCCAATAGTAGCAACATTCCATGTAGAATCTCCAATAGTATCTATTGGATACGTGCAGGACGACAGACTCACAGAAGCAGAAGCCTGCGCGGCCACATTGGTGAACTGCAAGGGCCGACTTCTAGTGGAATAGCAACATTCCATGTAGAATCTCAAACAGTAGCAACAGTGGAGGAGTGGCCTAGTGGTTAGGGTGGTGGACTTTGGTCCTTGGGAACCGATGGGGAACTGAGTTCGATTCCCGGCACAGGCAGCTCCTTGTGACTCTGGGCAAGTCACTTAACCCTCCATTGCCCCATGTAAGCTGCATTGAGCCTGCCATGAGTGGGAAAGCGCGGGGTACTAATGTAACAAAAATAAATGAACTGGAGGAAGTGACGTCACCACTGGCAATGGCCGCCTAGCTTCTGAGCTCCCGCTCCCCACAGCAATAAAAAGCTAAAAACAGGACCTATTTGCTATTTTCGCCACCTCACAACGCTTCTGGCAGGCAATCATCGTTGAACAGAATGAGCAAATCGAACTCAACACGGAACAAAGACTTGGAAAAGTCGACGAGCGGTGGACCGAGCAAAACGCCGAAACGCCACGAGGCAGTGGCGCAGGCCTCGCCTTCTGATTCCGACTCGGCTTTATCACTGGTGGAAACACGGAGGCCCTCTACTAAAAAGGGCGTTTCAGGCGAACTCAGACAGATCTTGTCTGGCATCCAGGAGGACATTAAAAAATCGAAAGAAGAAATATTGGGCAAAATGGATGTGCTTAGCGCAGATCTCCGTGAACTGGGGGGCCGGGTTGAGGAAACAGAGCTTCGGCTGGAAGAGCACACGGAATCCTTAACTGCCCATGAGGCGCAAATTCAGGATCTTGATCAAAAAACAAAAGACCTGACTTATAAACTGGACGACCTGGAAAATCGAGGTCGAAGAAACAATCTCAGATTTCGTGGAATCCCAGAGAGTGGAGAAACGGAGGATGTCCCACAGATCGTGCAAACTATATGCTCAACCTTGAGGGGAACTGAGACAACAGCAGATTCCATTGAGCTGGATAGAGCTCATAGAGCCCTGGGCCCTCGTCAAGAAAACAGAACCCGAGACATTATTGTCCGATTTCATAAATATGACGTAAAAGAACAAATTCTTGCCTGGGCTCGGAAGAAACAGGACTTGGAGTTTAATGGCGCCAAGATTACGGTATATCAAGACCTTTCCCAGTTCACACTGCAGCAGCGACGTCTCCTGAAGCCGGCTCTGGATATTCTAATCAAGGAGCGGATTGTATACAGATGGGGCTTCCCCTTTTCTCTGAACTTTACTATCAAAGGATCTAGACACAGGGTGAGCTCCCTACTTGAAGCCTGGGCGATCTTGCACGCGGAGGAACTGGTGAGCACAAAGGCGCCTTCAGGGGAACTGGCACCCGCAACGAAAGCAAAATTACAGAAGTGGCAGAGGGTCCCCGCGTCAAACAAGCGTAGTAACTCGCAGAGGAAAGTGATAGCAGAGGGAACCTGAGTGTTACTGGGACGGCTTCGAGGAGGCTTGTCGCTTAAGTTCCTGACTTCTGTGGACATCAGAGGAAAGCTGACTACAGTTGTGGTAACCAAAAGACTATGTTTGCTGAGTCTCTCGGACTTCCCTGATTTAAGCTTACTTGATGTTTTATGTTTAGAACGAGAAGGGTTTTTGTGTGCATCACTAATGGAAAGGGATGAAGGGGATTCTCCCCTAGTTGGGAGAAGTGCATAATGTGTTGGGGATTGATATAGTATTATTAGAGGGCTAATGAGAAGCGTAACATGAAGAGAAACGATCTATACATAGAAAGCAATGTTTGAAGCTGAATAGATCAGACGAGGGGCAGGAGGAGGCTTTTAGTTATGCAGGTAGTATGTCAATTGCTGGGGGGGGGGCGGGGGGAAGGTGGGCGTGCCTGATATTCAGTGGGTTACTTTCTCACATCCCATTCGGAGAGAAGGTGTCTCCGGGATGGTGTTTAAAGGGGGGGGGAAGAGGGAGTTGATTCATGGGTTTATGGGGAGGGTAAGGGAGGGCAGGCTCGGACTGGTATCTTACAAGAGGAGGAGGGAGGGGGTGAATCCGGTGGGTGTTATACTGTGCCTGTGCTGCTCTCTTTCGTATTTTAAATATGAATACACACCTTAAGATCTTATCCTATAATGTGAAGGGGCTGAACATGCCACAAAAAAGGCAGAGATTATATAAAGAACTTAGACAGTTAGAGGCTCATGTAGTCATGCTACAAGAGACACACCTTCGCCGAAAGCATGAAAGACTTCTCTCCCACCCTAGCTATCCTAAATCCTTCTTTGCTTCTTCAAATGAAGGATCCAAAAAAAGGGGGGTGGCAGTGTTATTTCATGAGTCAGTTGCAGCCCAAATAGTAAGGATCAAAAGGGACCCGGGCGGGCGTTATCTGTTCTTACAAGTAATATTAGACCAAACGGAAATAACCCTAGCCTGTATATACGCTCCGAATGATCACCAGAGGGACTTCTATACAAAAATAAAAAATCTATTAGCATCATTCGCCCAGGGTTCTATAATTTTGGGGGGTGATTTCAATGGAGTTATGGATCCGAATCTGGACCGTTCTGGACCTGTGCAGCCAGTAAGCTCCCGGGATGCATGGGCGTTGGGATCTTTGGCCACTTCCTTAGGGACCTTGGATGCCTGGCGTTTGAACAATGCGCAAGTGAGGGACTATACATATTACTCCACGGCGCACGCATCGTACTCGCGCATTGACTATATTTTCTTGGACATGACCTTAGCTGAACAGGGGCCAGAGGCGGGAATTGGTAGTGCAACGCTATCTGATCATGCTCCAATCTGGGTTACTTTACCTACAATTAAGGCGGAGATCAAGGATACGAGATGGGCACTTAATGCCACAATATTACAGGAGGGTGAGGTGGTAGAGGGTTGTAAGAACATGTTGAGAGAATACCTCGAGATCAATAGGGAGTCCGGACCCCCCCTGAGCATTGTATGGGATGCTATGAAGGCAGTATCGAGGGGCTACTTTTTACAGCTGGCCAGTAGAAGAGCGCGGACTCGTAGAAGACAAGTGGCCCAATGCATGGATAAGATCAAGAGGTTAGAAGCACAACACAAAGTAGAGGGCTCTCAGGCTGTGCTGGAGGAGTTGCGGGCTCAGCGCCTCCAGCTGAACTCTATCTACTCTGAACAGTTGAGCCAGCTTCAATCTAAATCGAAAGTCTATTCTTATGAATTCTCCAATAAGGCTGGGCGCCTACTGGCCTTGAGGCTGCGTAGGCAAAAGATAGAAAAGGCTGTAACACATGTCAGGGAGAGGGGGGGAAACATGTTGCATACATCAGGGGCTATTAGGAAACAATTTAGTGAATTTTACCGGGAGTTATATACCCGTGAAATAAACCCCCCAGCAGAATCCATTCTAAACTACATAGCTGAGACAGATCTAACTTCCCTAACAGCCCAGCAGCGAGACCTGCTGGACGAGCCGGTCACGCCACTTGAGATAATCAAAGCTATCCAACATTTACCATCTTGTAAGTCCTCTGGACTGGATGGGCTCCCTAATGAGTTCTACAAAAGGTTTGCCCCAGAACTGTCTCCACTCCTGGCTGATCTGTTTAACCAAATTGGACGGGGGGAATCACTACCGGGTTCCATGCTAGAGGCCTGGATAGCAGTGATACCGAAACCAGACAAGGACCTTACTGACTGTGGTTCTTACCGTCCCATATCTGTTCTGAACGCAGATGTCAAAATTTTAGCTAAAGTTCTGGCTAATAGACTAGCCCCCTTGTTGCCAGCGATTATCCATCCTGACCAGGTGGGCTTTGTCTCCTACAGAAAAGCAATGGACAATACGAGAAGAGTGGTAGACTTAATGTATTTAGCAAAAAGATTGCATAAGCCAATGTGCCTTCTTAGTTTAGACGCTGAAAAGGCCTTTGATAGGGTGCACTGGCCATTCATGTATAGGGTTATGGAGACCTTTGGGATAGGCCCCCAATTTTGTAGATGGATTCAAGCTTTCTATGCCTCACCTAAAGCATGTATCAGATTAAACGGAGGATACTCCGATTTTTTTAACTTGCATAGAGGCACTAGACAGGGATGTCCGCTCTCCCCGTTGTTGTTTGCCATGGTTATGGAACCTTTTGCTTCTAGGATCAGATCTAATCCGGGAATCACTGGTATTACAATAGCGGGGAGGGCACACAAACTCGCCCTTTTTGCAGATGACGTGCTATTGTTTATTACTCGACCTTTAACATCTTTCCCTGAGCTCTTGAAAACCATTGAGCAGTATTCGATACTCTCTGGCTTTAAAGTAAACATGTCGAAATCTGAGGCTTTAAATGTAACTCTACCTGAAGATCAGGTCGAAATCTTAAAAGATACGTATGCTTTTAGGTGGGCTAGTGGGAGCATACGATACTTGGGGGTGAACATAACGGTTGGGCTACCTGACCTCTTTACAGCAAATTACAAGGGACTGGGCCGAGTTCTATCCGCTGACATGGAGAGATGGGGGGATATTACGCTTTCCTGGCTGGGCCGAATAGCCGCAGTTAAACTGAATATATTACCACGCTTACTGTATTTATTCCAGGCTCTTCCGATCTCGTTGCCCCGTAAATTTCTTGCTGCTCTACAAGATCGTATTGTACGATTCATCTGGGCTGGCAAACGTCCAAGACTAGCAAGGGCCTTCCTGTATCAGGATAGAAAAAGAGGAGGACTCGGGGTCCCTAACATAGCCTGGTACTATAGAGCATCTCAGGCGCGAGCTGCTGTGGAATGGTTTCAGTCCTATCCTGACCGGCAATGGGTGGACTTGGAACAGTTTACCTTGGGGGACAGACCGCTGGGGGCATTAATGTGGCTACCGCGGTCCCTTAGGTGTCTAGAAGATGGGCTATGCCCTTCCATATACGTAACTATGGACAATTGGGACAGTCTGTTTCCACAACGCAGCTGCTTACTGACGCGCCTCTCCCCTATAGCATATAACCCATTATTTATCCCGGGGACAGAGAGGGGTATATTTACAGGTTGGTATGAGGGAGGATTGCGAACATGGGGGCAGCTGATGGATGGGGAAACTATTCTGACTTTTGCAGAAGCCCAGCAACAGTTCCCGACACTGGTGTCTGACAAATATGCATATCTCCAACTGACTCACTTTCTTAAGACAAAAGCGGTGCAGGATGTACTGCGCAGGAAGCAAACAACTCACGAGCAAATTTGTGAGGGGTCGGGCACGACTACAGGGCTGATATCTCGCATACACCACATTATCACTCAGCAATCACCCCGTTACACACTCCATAGGAAAAACTGGCAGAGGGACTTGGGTATTGAACTAGAGGAGGGGACATGGGAGAGGATGGAACAAGCTGTGGCGAGGGTATCCTCTCATGTTCCATTTAAAGAGAATGCCATTAAAGTTCTATTTAGGTGGTACATGACACCAGAGCGCTTGCAGCGTATCTACCCTACCCTATCTGGGTTGTGTTGGAGAGGATGTGGAGTGAAGGGAACCATGGGTCACATTTGGTGGCATTGCAAGAAAATAAAGGCTTTTTGGAAAGCGGTTCATAGCAGGCTGCAACTGTGGTTGGGGGTACAAATCCCTTGGTTGCCCACTATCTACTTATTCTCCGCTAAAGCAGCAGGCCTCCTAGCTAACCAACAAACACTGCTGCGCTATGCTACATGTGCAGCTCGAATTGTTATAGCAGCATGTTGGAAACAGACTACGACTCCACCTTTGAGTCGGTGGATTCGAAAGCTGAGATATGTGTGTGAGATGGAGCGCCTTATTGCAGAGCGGAGCAGTCACACCAATAGATGGCGTCTGACTTGGGACTCCTTTCTCCTTCATACATAATGTACCACAGATTCATATAACCAGTCCGGGTTGGGAGAGGGTGGGAGGTAAGGGGAGGGGGGGAATAAAGTGAAGTTTGTTTGTTTTATAATATAAAAACACTATAAAAAACTTGAAGTTCTGAAGGATATCAGTATTACCTCATTCATACTCTGAAGCGGAGGCAACATGTATCATATGCTAAACTGTTGTGGTTGTTTTAAGTTGTAATGTAACCATGAGCTGTACTGTTGAAAGAATGTTCCATTTACTAATAAAGACTTCATATAAATTAAAAAAAAAAAAAAATAAAAAAATAAATGAACTGACATCACAAGTTTATCATAACAAGTTAACATTGAACTTTTCTCTCATTTGTTTACTTTAATGTCATTGACACTATTGAATGTTATATATTATCCTTGTTCTCAAATACCTGAAATGCATTGAATAGCTAATCATTTCTAAATTATTTTATATTTTCTGTACTTTATTTGCAATGATACTCTGTATTTCTCATTCTGTTAATGGTGATCGCCATTACGGCATAATGTAAGCCACATTGAGCCTGCAGATAGGTGGGAAAATGCGGGATACAAATGCAGCAAAATAAATAAATAACTAATAACTTCTATACAGAGTAAGAGGAGGTATTACAGTGTACTGGTGAGTAATAACTACAGAGTAAGATGAATTATTACAGAGTAAAGCGTGGTAATAAATACTATACAGAGTAAGAGGAGTGTGATAATGTAGGATAGCGGCCAGGCTTGGACCCTTCACTGAAACAGGCAGCAGACAAGGTGAACCAAAAGAAAAGTCTTCATTGTAAACAAAGTACCAAAAGTCTGTTACTCTCACAGATACAGATGGCATTCATTTCATACTTTTAGAACCGTCATTGTCTTAGGATCCTGAATTCCAGTTTCTTTAACTCACACTTGCTAATACTCTTAGTGACTACTTCAATACTTCCCTTGTAATCTGGGTACCTTCCACGTGGACCCTACTCCAAATACTGCAATCACAGGTTAGGTAAATACTGCAAATTGTATCTCTCCTACTTTGAACACGCTATGAGTCTCTTGAGGGACTCGTTCCTCCTTAGCTTCTTCTCTGGGCCTCTGTATCGGGGCCTCCTGCTCTCTCTCTTCCTCGGACCTGGAGCCTCTGTATCGGGGCCTCCCTGATCTATGCAGCCTCAGGGCTTTTAGCTCTCTCCTGGCCTGAGCCACGCCCCTCTGACTCAGGCTCAGCCTAGCACCATCTGCCGACTGAACTGCTCCAGTGAGGGATTGTGTCCTTTCCCTAAGCCACTCACTTTCTCACAAGGAGGTATTACAGAATACAGCTAAATAATGATATCTACCGTACAGAGTAAGAGGAAGTATTAGAGTGTACTGGTGAGTAATAACTACAGAGTAACATAGAGGGGCATAATTGAACGGTGCCAGCAAAATAGATCGCCGGCGATCTATTTTGCCGGCGACGCAACAGCTGGCCGTAACCGTATTATCGAAAAAGATGGCCGGCCATCTTTTCTTTCGATAATACGGTTTGGCCCGGCCAAATGCCAGGGATCGCCGGTTTTGTTTTTCAGCGATAATGGAAAAATAATGCCGGCCATCTCAAACCCGGCGAAATCCAAGGCATTTGGTCATGGGAGGAGCCAGCATTTGTAGTGCACTGGGCCCCCTGACATGCCAGGACACCAACCGGGCACCCTAGGGGGCACTTCTAAAAATTTTTTAAAAATACACAAATAGCTCCCAGGTGCATAGCTCCCTTACCTTGGGTGCTGAGCCCCCCAAAACCACTCCCCACAACTCTACACCATTACCATAGCCCTTATGGGTGAAGGGGGGCACCTACATGTGGGTACAGTGAGTTTTGGGGGGTTTGGAGGGATCAACACTTAGCACCACAAGTGTAACAGGTGTGTGGGGGGGGGGGGGGGACCTGGGTCTGCCTGCCTGAAGTGCACTGCACCCATTAAAAACTGCTCCAGGGACTTGCATACTGCTGTCAGGGAGCTGGGTATGACATTTGAGGCTGGCATACAGGCTGGCAAAAAAGGTTTGTATTTTAATAATTTTAGTGTGGGAGGGGGCTGGCGACCACTGGGGGAGTAAGGGGAGGTCGTCTCCCATTCCCTCCGGTGGTCATCTGGTGAGTTGGGGCACCTTTTTGAGGCTTGGTCATGAAAATAAAAGGACCAAGTAAACCCGGCGAAATACTGATTAACGCCGCTTTTTTTTCCATTATCCGCGAAAGCCGGCCATCTGGTAGCTACGTCCATGCCCGCCCATCTCCCGCCTTCGCTATGCCGCCGACACGCCCCCTTGATCTTTCGCCAGCTCGGCGACGGGAAAGCGGCGATGGTGTCAAAAAAGCAGTTTTCAATTATACCGATTTCGCTGCTTTTGAGAGATCGACGGCTATCTCCCGATTTATGTCGGAAGATGCCCGGCGATCACTTTCGAAAATAAGCCTAATAGTAACATAGTAGATGACGGCAGAGAACGATCTGCACTGTCCATCCAGTCTGCCCAACAAGATAAACTCATGTGTGCTACTTTTTGTGTATACTGTAACCAGGTACCTCTAGGTGCAGCCAAGGATAGAACAATCTCCTCCAGCCACAGGCTCCGGGTACAGTCAATAAATAATTCCATATCATCATGCTGATCAATCCATAGACTGGTGGGTTGTGTCCATCTACCAGCAGGTGGAGATAGAGAGCAATCCTTTTGCCTCCCTATATGTGGTCATGTGCTGCCGGAAACTCCTCAGTATGTTCTCTATCTCAGCAGGCGGTGGTCACACACAGCAGCAGCTCTGGCTAGGTCTCCAAGCCTAATTTTTAGGTTTTGTTGAGTACCTGGGGTTGAGGGCTCTTCTTGAGCAAGTGCAAACCTGGTGGCGCCAGATCCCTCCTTTTCTCCCCCCTCCCGCTGGCTCCGTTTAAAAAAAAAAAAAATTTTTTTTTGAACGTCCTTAAGGGTGTTTATTTCGACGTTTATTTAAACGTTTATTGCAGCTACTCACTGGGACACCAGGTCGTTACAGCTCGGAGCGAGAAGCAGGTAATTTTTACCTTTTTATAGCGGGCAGGGGGTTCCCCGATCGATCTCCACGTGGCCTATGGCGTCGGAGGGTGAGGGCGCGAAGAATCGCTCCCCGGACCGCGTGTGCGCTTCTAGCGGGGATGCGGGGGTCTTAAAGTCTGACTCGCCCTTGTTGGGTGTCAGTTCGGAGGCCGGTCAGTGTCCCGGGTCTTCCTCCGGTGCGGCGGTTTTTCCCGCCATAAACGCCCATCCCCCGCTGCTCGCCTCTGCCATCTTGGCCGGCCACGCTGCTCGGACGGCTTCTTCTTGGGCTGCCCTTGAGCTGGGAGATGTTAATGCCATGGCCGCCCTTGATTTGGGCGACGGCAAAAAAGCGGCTAAAGTTAAGCGCCGTTCTTCCCGCGCGGCTCCTTCGCGGAATGTCGCGCCGGACGCCATCTTGGATGCGCAGCATGTTTCTCCCCCGCTCTTGCGAGCGCCGGTTGAGGGTGCGTCTAGGGCTGTGGCCCAGGCGGCTGAAGTGCACAGTCTGGGGGGTTTCTCCCCCGAGTTTATTTTGCTGCTGCATCAGGCCTTCCTTATGCAGAACGCTGCCCCTTCTCCCTTGTCCGATAAAGGGGTTGAGGCCCCCGGAAGTAAACGCCCTCGGGTGGATTCCCAGGCCTTAGAGGACTTTGTCTCCTCTGATGTAGACGAGGGCAGCGTATCTGAGTTCTCCCGACGGTCCTTTGCGGATTCCTTGGAGGAGACGGATTCCCGCTCGGATGGAGCGGATGACCCCTCTGCAGCGCGGATCTTTCGCTCAGAGGATTTGCCCAACCTGTTAGTGCAGGCCATGAGCATTTTGAAGATTTCCTCTCCAGAGGACGTCTCTCCCTCAGCCCCTGTTGGCTCCGCCATTATGCTGGGGACGAAGCGCCCGCCTAGAACCTTCCACGTGCATGATGCCATGCACACCTTAATTTCGGCTCAATGGGATGTCCCGGAAGCGAGCCTCAAAGTGGCTAGGGCTATGTCCCGCCTCTATCCTTTGCCTGAAAGTGAACGGGAGGCCTTTCTTTGGCCTACCGTGGATTCTTTAATCACTGCGGTGACTAAGAAAACGGCGTTGCCGGTGGAAGGTGGCACGGCCCTAAAGGACGCCCAAGACAGGCTCTCAGTGGACGACCCTCTGCAGCTGCCAGTGGAGCAGGGCCTGTTGCATCAGGGTCCCGTGGTGATGGAGGATCCCTCCCCCTTTGGTCTTACGGCCTGGCTATTGAGCGGCAGCATCTGAGGAAGAAGGGCTTCTCAGACAAGGTCATCGCCACTATGCTGAGAGCGAGGAAGCGCTCTACTTCTACTGCTTACGCCAGGGTTTGGCGTACCTTTGCAGCGTGGTGTGAAGCAGGCTCACTTTCTCCCTTCACTGCTCCAATTTCTTCAGTGCTGGCGTTCCTGCAAGATGGTCTGGAGAAAGGCCTGTCGCTCAGTTCCCTTAAAGTCCAGGTAGCGGCTCTGGCTTGCTTCAGGGGCCGCCTGAAGGGTGCTTCCCTGGCTTCGCAGCCAGATGTGGTACGCTTTCTCAAGGGAGTTAATCACCTGCGTCCTCCTCTGCACTCAGTGGTGCCTGCGTGGAATCTCAACCTGGTGCTCAGAGCCTTGCAGAAGCTGCCTTTTGAACCCTTGTCGAGGGCATCTCTGAAAGACCTGACGTTGAAAGCAGTCTTTTTGGTGGCTATCACTTCAGCCAGAAGAGTTTCCGAGCTCCAGGCACTCTCATGTCGAGAGCCTTTTCTGCAGCTCACTGAGGCAGGAGTGACTGTTCGCACAGTGCCTTCCTTCCTGCCCAAGATTGTTTCTCGCTTCCATGTGAATCAGCAGCTCTGTCTCCCTTCCTTTCGTAGGGAGGACTACCCAGAGGAATACTCTGCTCTCAAATTTCTGGATGTGAGACGAGTCATCATCAGATACTTGGAAGTGACCAATGATTTCCGGAAATCGGATCATCTGTTTGTCCTGTTTGCAGGTCCTCGTAAGGGTCTGCAGGCTGCTAAGCCTACAGTGGCAAGATGGGTCAAGGAAGCCATTGCAGCGGCTTATGTGGCCGCGGGGAAGGTGCCGCCTATTCAGCTGAAGGCTCACTCCACTAGAGCTCAGGCGGCCTCGATGGCAGAGGCCGGGTCCGTCTCCTTGGAAGAGATATGCAAGGCGGCAACTTGGGCATCGGCCCATACCTTCTCCAGGCATTACTGCTTGACTGTGGCTGCTCGGGCGGAGGCCCGGTTTGGAGCTTCAGTGTTGCGGTCAGGGATTTCAATGTCCCGCCCTGGGTGAGTACTGCTTCGGTACATCCCACCAGTCTATGGATTGATCAGCATGATGATATGGAAGGTAAAATTATGTATCATACCTGATAATTTTCTTTCCATTAATCATAGCTGATCAATCCATAGCCCCTCCCAGATATCTGTACTGTTTATATTCTGGTTGCATTTCAGGTTCAAGTTTAGTCTTCAGTTCCTGTTCAGGAGGACTTCGTGTTCATGATTTTTCAATTGGATTCTTCAGGAGTTGAGACGAGTTTGTGTTACAGTGAACTGCTGCATTCCTCTCCCCTCCGTTTTACGGGGCTGGATTGAGACATAAATTCTGCCGGCGCTTCCTCCCGCTTCGGCGGTGTTAGGGTCAGTCAGCTCCTCCCGCGGTTGCGGTTGCAGGATAAGCCAGATCCCCCCGCATCGGCGGGGTGGTGTCCCTCCCCCGCTCCGCGGGGATGAGCTGGACGGATTCCCCTCCCCCACTTGTGTGGGGATGAGCTGGGTTAATTCCCCTCCCCCGTTTCGGCGGTGGTGAGCTGGGCAGAGTGTCCCTTTGTGGGTGTAATTCTCTAAGTGCTGAGTCCTGCGGATGGAGCTTGGATATCGATATACTGAGGAGTTTCCGGCAGCACATGACCACATATAGGGAGGCAAAAGGATTGCTCTCTATCTCCACCTGCTGGTAGATGGACACAACCCACCAGTCTATGGATTGATCAGCTATGATTAATGGAAAGAAAATTATCAGGTATGATACATAATTTTACCATGTCCACCAGCAACTTCAATCTTAAGGACTTTATTCCATGCAGGTTTCTAGTAGACCTGATACACAGTTCCAACAGCAGCATTCACCTTCAGTCTTAAGCACATATAAGCCACCTGAAAGTGTGTGGCAACTAGTCCCCTTTAAGCAGTAGGCTATCAGCACATACCAGTTTTGGAGGCCATATCTTGCTAAGGATGTAAAAAGAATTGAAGCGGTGCAAAGAAAAGCTACGAGAATGGTATGGGATTTGCGTTACAAGACGTATGAGGAGAGACTTGCTGACCTGAACATGTATACCCTGGAGGAAAGGAGGAACAGGGGTTAATCCGCAAACGAACCTTTTCCGGAGATGCGAAGGCGGTAGAACGAGAGGACATGAAATGAGATTGAAGGGGGGCAGACTCAGGAAAAATGTCAGGAAGTACTTTTTCACGGAGAGAGTGGTGGGGATACTTGGAATGCCCTCCCACGGGAGGTGGTGGAGATGAAAACAGTAACAGAATTCAAACGTGTGGGATAAACATAAAGGAATCCTGTTCAGAAAGAATGTATCCTTGGAAGCTTAGCCGAGTTTAGGTGGAGATAGTGCTGGGCAGACTTATACGGTCTGTGCCAGAGCCGGTGGTGGGAGGCGGGAGTGGTGGTTGGGAGGCGGGGATAGTGCTGGGCAGACTTATACGGTCTGTGCCAGAGCCGGTGGTGGGAGGCGGGGATAGTGCTGCGCAGACTTACATGGTCTGTGCCAGAGCCGGTGATGGGAGGCGGGGCTGGTGGTTGGGAGGCGGGGATAGTGCTGGGCAGACTTATACGGTCTGTGCCCTGAAGCGGACAGGTACAAATCAAAGTAGGGTATACACAAAAAGTAGCACATATGAGTTTATCTTGTTGGGCAGACTGGATGGACCGTGCAGGTCTTTTTCTGCCGTCATCTACTATGTTACTATGTTACCAGGATTCAATACAGACTCACATTCAGCTCCAGTCTGGGCTCTTTATCCGGGGCACAGTAATAGTAGTTCAATTCCAAATAAAAGCAGTTCATTCAGTTCATCATCACAGTTAAACCACAAAGCAGAAGTTTCTACCTCCTACTCTCTTTACCGTCATAATGGGTTCCATACTTTAGGGACTTCTTATAACCAAGGGATTCCACCCGACATCTGCTTCACTGGTAGATTCAGTACTTTAGGGACCTCTCTTACCCAAGGGTTTTCAGCCTGCAAATACTTTTGGGACTCTCGCACCCAAGGGATTTCACCCTGCTTCTCCTCTCTACCCTCTTCTCTTCTCTCTCCTGGGACTCCTTCCCACCTGCCTAATCAATCCCTGGCTTCTGCTCTCACAACCAATCATTCTCCTTCCATTAGCTTCCCCCACACCCATACCAGCTGAGTTAAGCATTAGTCTAATGATGAGCTCCTGCACACAGGGTTTCCTATCTCTCTTTCCCCCTAGTGGCAGCCAATCTACACGTCTTGCCAGCTTACACCCATGTCTTCTCCTATTGCAACTAGGAGTCCAGTCCGGGTTCTTCATCTCACCCCCTGGCTCCTTACCTGCAATGCCTTCTGGGACTTGTATTTCAGACTGAAACTGCCTTAACCCAACTATCATGGATGTGACTCTATCACAATACCTGACCTTGATTTGCATCTGCCATTTTCAGGGCACAGACCGTAGAAGTCTGCCCAGCACTAGCCCCGCCTCCCAACCACTAGCCCACCTCCCACCACCGGCTCTGCCACCTAATCTCCGCTAAGCTTCTGAGGATCCATTCCTTCTGAACAAGATTCTTTTATGTTTATCCCACGCATTTTTGAATTCCGTTACCGTTTTCATCTCCACCACCTCCCGTGGGACGGCATTCCAAGTAAGATGAGGTATTAGAATACAGCATACTAATAAATACTGTACAGAGTAAGAGGAGGTATTTCAATGTGCAGTGAGTAATAATATTTACCATACAGATTAAGAGAAGGTATTACAGAATACGGCTAAGTAGTAATAAATACTATATAGAATAAGAGGAGGTATTACAGTATACTGGTGAATAATAACTACAGAGTAAGAGGAGGTATTTCAGTGTACTGGTGCATGATAACTATTATACAGAATAAGAGGAGGTATTACATAATACAGCAAAATATCTACTAAATAGAGTAAGATGAGGTATTACACTGTACTGGTGATTAATAAATACTATACAGAGTAAGAGAAAGTATTAAAGAGTACAGTTAAGTAATATCTACTATACCCAGAGGAGGTAGTACAATATACTGGTGAGTAATAAATATTATACAGAGTAATGTATAGAATGGAGGTGAGTAATAATAAACAGTGTTCTGAGTAAGAGGAGGCATTACTTTGTATAGTTGTTATAATTACTCACAAGTACACTGTAAGTGGAGGTATTACAGAGTATAGCAGATTTAAAGAAAATTACTTATCTGTAACAGTTGTTCTGTATGCAGTACATAAGTCCTTACATGTCATCTGATGGAGCCCAGCACAGTAAAAGGTTTTCCAGGCCGTAAAAGTTTGTGGAGGTTTCATGAGATACAGAGCAAGGTTGTTTGATTAACAGGTGCTAGCGTGACATCACAAAGCTGAAGCCACTCCATCCAAGGTGGTTTACATTCTCCCCAATGTAGCTGCTGCCATCTTGGTACACCCAAAACCATGTAATTGATATGGTGACAACCTCTGCCTACTGGCTTCAGGCCAGATAATGGGCCAAGTACACTCCTGCCATATCCTATTAATCAAACCTCCTTGATGCAGACCATGAATTTGTAGTCCTTCCCATGACGTGTCATCACGCGCGAGGCCCTCTATCCTGTGTACTGCTTAATGTAGAAGCAGCTTACTAGGAAGGTGTGAAATTACATCCCACTGAACATACAGAACACTTGTCACAGGTAAACCATTTTGCTTTCTTTAAAAACAAAAAGGAATAGAGTGGAGGACTAGTCTGATTAGTGCAGTGGACTTAGAACCTGGGGAATTGGGTTCATTTCCCACTGCAACTCCTTGTGACTCTGTGCAAATCACTTAACCCTCCATACATCCACTTCAGATCCCTCATCCTGTAATCAATTGTCCCACTGTCTCTTCCTAATGTTTCTATGTTGATGTCCCATTGTTATATTCCTAATGATAATCGAATGTCTCACACAACTCTGCACAATGTATTCCATATCCAAGTTGTTACAAATGTATTTCTACTATTCATATCTTATTGTAAGCCACACTGAGCCCGCAAAGAGGTGGGAAAATGTGGGATACAAATGCAATAAATAAATAAATAAATAAATATTACCCTAGGTACCCACTAGGGACAAAGAAAGTACCTCCTTTTAATAGATGTAAACCTCTTTGGTTGTACCACAGAAAGGCGGTATATCAAATCGATGACCCTACACCCTTTATAAAGTCCTTGCAAGTGAGAATCCCAAGCTACAGGTTGCATTTAATAAGATACTAGGAAATGATTAAACAGTTGTCAGTGGGCAGTTATAACATGTTTTTGTTAGTAACCAGTCCTTTCCGAGTTTTATTTACTTTTTTTTTTAATTTTAGAAAGACTATGCAAAATTTACAAAAATAGGCCTTAGAGGGGAAGAATTTCAATTCTAGACCTCAGAGAGATTCCTCATGGCAGAGGGGGCCAAACCTACTATCACATATGGAATCTGTTTCCAAACAATAATGGGACATGAATGTATGAGCTGAAGTCTGTGCTACATCTCTGCAAAATCTCCTCCATAGAGACTAACCTTTAGTGGCCTAATGATGCCACCATGGCTTAGATGTTGTGAGCCTTGATATGACCCTCTAGCATGTTCACTATCATTTATTTATTTATTTATGACATTTATATCCCACAGTATTCCCACCCATAGGCAGGCTCAATGTGGCGTGCAACAATTAATAAACAAACAATAGTACAAAGTACAGTAGACAAGGTCATAGGAGAGAGAGAAAACAACGAAGGAGGAAGAGGAAGGGAGGGGGAGGTGATAAATCAGCACGGAAGGAGTCGTGACCTAAAAGGGTATGGCACCTGTAGGGTTCTTAGCGTAAGCACGGCCAAAGAGGAAGATCTTGAGCCGCTTCTTGAAGGTCGGGTGATCGGAAGTGAATTTAACCTCTCGAGGCAACCCGTTCCACAATTGAGTGCTGAGGTAAGGAAAAGAGGAACCATAGATGGTCTTATATTTGAGGCCATGAGGGGCAGGGTATAGGCATGAGGCCTTGGAAAAATATTGGAAGGATATTTGAGAAAGGTGGAAAAGTAGTAACCCTGTAGGCAGGAGGTAAAAGGTGACGGCCACCACTGCTGTTTAGCAGGTTAAAGCAAAACATTTACATATGGGGGTGATTACATAAGAACATGCTACTATTTGAGATTCGGTCAGGTACCTGCGACTTGAGTTGTCCACTGCTGGAAGCAGGATACTGGGCTAGATGGACCATTGGTCTGACCCAGTATAGCTATTCTTATGTAGAGTGAAGAGTTGATTTGGAGGGCCAGGATTGGGATTGATATCTCCAGCAGGGTGCAGGAAAAGGAACAAGAGAGTATGGAGAAGAGCAGGGAAGGCATGACAACGGTGGCGAAGATGAGGTGTCCTCGGACAGAACGGGTTGAATGAAAGGACAAAAATGTTGAAGAGAACAGAGAAAATGGCACTAGACAAAATGGATAGTGAGGTGATGAAAGCAGAAAGTGGGCAGTGTGGTCTTGAGGTATACAGTGGTTGAAGATGGGAAATAAGATTGGGAAGCATCACTGTCAAGAAGAAAAAGTATAGTGAAGCCATTGAAAATAGGAGAAAGGAAAATACAAACCTGTGCAAGTAGAATGTAATGTGTGCTATTAGGCATGTGCCATTTGACAGGCACCCAGTGGGATCACCGAGTATCTGTAGCTGAGGCCCAAATGGATCGGGGTGGACCTGGGAGTCACCATGGATTATCTGGGAAGAATATGCAGATAGGCTGCATGACCTTCCCAGTGGCTGGTGGGAGCGCTGGGTAGGAGGAGCGGAGGCTCAAGTAGATCATGGTGGACATGGGAATCACCCCTGGGAATGCTAGGAGGACTATGCAGATAGATTGTGGTGGTCTGCATTTTGTGAATGGTACCTGTTTTGCCTTTATTTTTGCCTCCACTTGTTTGGAGATCCATATTGGTTCCCTTTTCCTCTTGCTTTTGTTAAAAGGTGCAGAGAAGGGCGACGAAAATGATAAAGGGGATGGGACGACTTTCCTATGAGGAAAGGCTAAAGTGGCTAGGGCTCTTCAGCTTGGAGAAAAGGCGGCTGAGGGGAGATATTATAGAGGTCTATAAAATAATGAGTGGAGTTGAACGGGTAGATGTGAAGCGTCTGTTCACGCATTCCAAAAATACTAGGACTAGGGGGCATGCGATGAAGCTACAATGTAGTAAATTTTAAACAAATCAGAGAAAATTTTTCTTCACTCAACGTGTAATTAAACTGTGGAATTCGTTGCCAGAGAATGTGGTAAAGGCGGTTAGCTTAGCGGAGTTTTAAAAAGGTTTGGGCGGCTTCCTAAAGGAAAAGTCCATAGACCGTTATTAAATGGACTTGGGGAAAAACCACTATTTCTGGGATAAGCAGTATAAAATGTTTTGTACATTTTTGGGATCTTGCCGGGTATTTGTGACCTGGATTGGCAGGATGCTGGGCTCGATGGACCTTTGGTCTTTCCCAGTATGGCAATACTTATGTACTTATGTACATAAAGATCTGTTGCCCTTTTTAAAGCCCTTTTCAGTTTGGTCCACAGGTTTTCCATTTACCTGATTTCCTTCCACCCTGTCGTTCCTCCATTTTGCTGGTCAGCATGTCTGAAATCCAGGACTTTTATGTTTGGTGTGTCTGGAATCTACTTTAGCTTGTATATCGAACCATAGTATGTGATGATCAGTGCCGCCCAAATGGGCACATGTGCAGACATTAGACACACTTTCTCCATTCGTGAAAACTAGATCCAGTGTTGACTCTCTCCTAGAGGGTTCCATCACCATTTGTCTGAACAAAGCTGCTTGTAAGACATCTACAATTTTTCTACTTCTGTCCAGATTTACAGATGGGATACTCTAATCCACATCTGGTATTTATTTTTATTTTATTTTTGTTACATTTGTACCCCGCGCTTTCCCACTCATGGCAGGCTCAATGCGGCTTACATGGAGCAATGGAGGGTTAAGTGACTTGCCCAGAGTCACAAGGAGCTGCCTGTGCCTGAAGTGGGAATCAAACTCAGTTCCTCAGTTCCCCAGGACCAAAGTCCACCACCCTAACCACTAGGCCAGATTCAAGTCACCCAGTTTATCACCTCTCCTTTCTTTCCTGCTTTAGAGGAGCAGCTGCAAAGGTCAAAAATTTACATCAGGTGTGGATACTGTTCAAAAATACCATCTTGGAAGCCCAGGCCAAATATATTCCGTGTATTAAAAAAGGAGGAAGGAAGACCAAATGACAGCCTGCATGGTTAAAACGTGAGGTGAAAGAAGCTATTAGAGCTAAATGAAAATCCTTTACAAAACGGAAGAAAGAGCCAACTGAAAATAATAAGAAACAGCATAAAGAATGACAAGTCAAATGCAAGGCACTGATGATGAAGGCGAAGAGGGGCTTTGAAGAAAAGATTGTGTTGGAGGCAAAAACACATAGTAACATTTTTTAAAGGTGTATTAAAAGCAAGAAGCCAGCAAAAGAATCAGTTGGACCACTACATGACCGAGGGGTAAAAGGGACACTCAGGGAAGACAAAGCCATAGCAGAAAGGTTAAATGAATTCTTTGCTTCAGTCTTCACGGAGGAAGATTTGGGAGAGATAGCGGTGCCAGAAATGGTATTCAAAGCTGATGAGTCAGAGAAACTGAATGAAATCTCTATAAACATGGAGGATGTAATGGCACAATTTGACAAACTGAAGAGTAGCAAATCGCCTGGACTGGATGGTATTTATCCCAGAGTACTGACAGAATTGAAAAATGAACTGGCGGAACTATTGTTAGTAATATGTAATTCATCTTTAAAATCAAGCATGGTACTGGAAGATTGGAGGGTGGCCAATGTAACGCCAATTTTTAAAAAAGGTTCCAGAGGTGATCTGGGAAATGATAGACCGGTGAGCCTGATGTCGGTGCAAAATGGTAGAGACTATTATAAAGAACAAAATTACCGAGCATATTCAAAAGCATGGAGTAATGAGACAAAGACAAATGGATTTAGTGACGGGCAATCTTGCCTCACCAATCTATTCCATTTCTTTAAAGGGGTGAACAAACATGTGGATAAAGGTGAGCCGGTCGATATTGTGTATTTGACAGAGTACTTCATGAAAGACTCCAGAGGAAATTGGAGAGTCATGGGATAGGTGGTAATGTTCTATTGTGGATTAAAAACTGGTTAAAAGATAGAAAACAGAGAGTAGGGTTAAATGGTCAGTATTCTCAATGGAGACGAGTAGATAGTGGAGTTCCCCAGGGATCTGTGATGGGACTGCTGCTTTTTAACGTATTTATAAATGATCTAGAGGGAGGTCACGTGATGCGCTGAGAGTGGAAGCTGTGTTTTAGCTGTGCTTCGGGGTCCCCGCTCCGCTTTCCGCGACAAAATGGTATCCTTGACCTCCGGTTTGGAAACATAAGAACCTCAAGTTGTTTGCGAGGAGTGCATGGAACAATATCTGCTACCAATGCCGGCTACGAATTTGAAAAGGGGTGTAAAATCGGAGAAAGAAAAGCCGCATAGCGCTGAGACAAAGATGGAAGAGGGGCCTTTGCGGACGGACTCGGAGTTCTCAGAGAACCAACTTGCTCAGATCACTGTGGCGGTGGGAGCAGCGTTTGAACCCCGATTTGACTTATTGGCTGGTTAATTCAGTAAATTGGAAATTCTGTTGACAAACAACGAAGCGGACTACGGAGGTGGAGAAAAGAGTCTCTGAGTTGGAAGACTCGTGGGCGCAGTGTAATCCAGAAATTTCACTTCTGAAACGCAAGCTACAGGAACAGTCTGACAACTTGAAGATTTAGAAAACAGGTCTCTCCGAAGCAACCTCAGAATAGTGGGACTGCCCAAGAAATTACCTGACAGAAATTTAGGCCCTCTGCTGGAACAGTGGCTGACTAAGGAGTTCGCTTTGTCAGATAGCAGCGACCCCTTCTGTATCGAGAGAGCTCACAGAATTGGGAAATTTCTGGAGGGCAGGCTGCAACCAAGGGTGGTGATTATCAAGATACATAACTATATGCATAAAACAAAAATCCTGAACGGCTATAGATCAAAGCGGCATTCTTTATCTTATGACGAAACATCAATTAAAATTTTCCAGGATTACTTTGCCAGTGTTTCAAGAAAGAAGGCGATTTGGCCCTGTGTGTACGGCTCTTGTGGAGCGGAAGATTCGCTTCATGCTTCATGCGGTAGAACGAGAGGACATGAAATGAGATTGAAGGGGGGCAGACTCAAAAAAGATGTCAGGAAGTATTTTTTCACGGAGAGGGTGGTGGATGCTTGGAATGCCCTCCCGCGGGAGGTGGTGGAGATGAAAACGGTAACGGAATTCAAACATGCGTGGGATATGCATAAAGGAATCCTGTGCAGCAGGAATGGATCCTCAGGGGCTTAGCTGAGGTTGGGTGGCGGAGCAGGTGGGGGGAGGAGGGGTTGGTGGTTGGGAGGCTGGGATAGGGGGGGGCAGACTTGTGCGGTCTGTGCCGGTGGTGGGGGACGGGACTGGTGGTTGGGAGGCGGGAAATACTGCTGGGCAGACTTATACGGTCTGTGCCCTGAAGAAGACAGGTACAAATTCAAGATATGAGTTTGTCTTGGGCAGACTGGATGGACCATGCAGGTCTTTTTCTGCCGTCATCTACTATGTTACTATGTTACTGTATCCCACACTTTTGAAGGTACAAGTGGGAGGGAAAGTGGAGTTCTTTTCACTCAGTGATCGCTGCAATGGATTTCATCAATAAAGGTTCGGGAGAGGTAATACAGCCTACCGGATGAGAGCTGATAAAGCTAGTGGTTGCAACAAGTGTAGTGCTGGACTGTCGATGAGGTGCTTTTGTGTCTGTGGATATTTCTCTGGACACTATTAGAGTTTGGACAAATATCATATGCTTGTGTGGTCTTGGGATGTGCAGGCTCTGAGGTTGCGGGAGGGGGAGCAGGGACCCCAGCATGCTGTGACCTGAACTCTGCCATGGTGATTAATCTGGCAGGGCTTAAGGGTGCAAAACAGAGGAGAGGGGAGGGAGGGGGAGATCGGAGGTTGAGGGGAGAGTAAGAGGGTGGGGGGGGTTCATATTTCGAATTGGGTGGTAATGAGAAAGGGAATAGCGGGTGGTGGGGGGCTAGGATGGAGAGATTTATGGAACTGAATAATATTTACGTTGATTGTCTCAGGTTGCAGGGTGGGGGAATAGTCAGGCTCTTGGAAATGGCAAAGAGGGTGCTCCAATTGGAGGTGAAGGGATGCGGGTGCATGGTGCAGGACTGTAAACTATTTAAATAGGGAGGTTCTGTGGATTTGGGGGGAAGGCTGGGCTCCCCAGATCCTTTGGGAAAGCATGTCTTTTTGTGTAAATCAGTGATCCACACGGGGGATGCCTCAGTGTAAGATTATGTTTAAATCTGTTTATTGACGTATTATCAAACATATAAATTGCGAGTGACCGTACTCACCGCAAATGCGCAGTAGAGACCAACATTCAAGGAGCAACACTCCAAACCCCGCCTCCACCAGCAGCTCCTGTACCGAACGTAATGCAGCCAATAGGGAGGTTAGGAGGGGGTGTGGAAATTGGAGGAGGACATAATGCAGCCAATAGGGAGGGGAGGGGCGTGGAAAACGGAAGAGGACGTAATGCAGCCAATAGGGAGGGAAGGAGGGGGCGTGGAAATCGGAGGAGGACATAATGCAGCCAATAGGGAGGGGGGGGGGGGCGTGGAAAATGAAGGAGGATGTAATGCAGCCAATAGGGAGGGAAGGAGGGGGCGTAGAAATTGGAGGAGGACGTAATGCAGCCAATAGGGAGGGGAGGGGCGTGGAAAACGGAAGAGGACGTAATGCAGCCAATAGGGAGGGAAGGAGGGGGCGTGGAAATCGGAGGAGGACATAATGCAGCCAATAGGGAGGGGAGGGGGCGTGGAAAATGAAGGAGGATGTAATGCAGCCAATAGGGAGGGAAGGAGGGGGCGTGGAAATTGGAGGAGGACGTAATGCAGCCAATAGGGAGGGGAGGAGGGGGCGTGGAAATCGGAGGAGGACATAATGCAGCCAATAGGGAGGGGAGGGGGCGTGGAAAACGGAAGAGGACGTAATGCAGCCAATAGGGAGGGGAGGGGGCGTGGAAAACGAAGGAGGACGTAATGCAGCCAATAGGGAGGGAAGGAGGGGGCGTGGAAATTGGAGGAGGACGTAATGCAGCCAATAGGGAGGGGAGGGGGCGTGGAAAACGGAGGAAGATGTAATGCAGCCAATAGGGAGGGGGCGTGGAAATCGGAGGAGGACGTAATGCAGCCAATAGGGAGGGGAGGGGCGTGGAAATCGGAGGAGGACCTAATGCAGCCAATATGAAGGGGAGGGGGCGTGGAAATTGAAGGAGGACGTAATGCAGCCAATAGGGAGGGAAGGAGGGGGCGTGGACATCAATGGGGGAGGGAGGATGGAGAAGAGAACCACCATGTACAAGGGCACAGCAGGAACGACGAAGTGGCCGAGGCAACTAAAAAAAACCCGCAGCAGAAACCAAGCAGGGATCAAAAAACGTTCTGGGGCCAACAGAAAAAGGTAAACAGGTGTATTCACTCACAGCACACACACACAACAGCAGGAGTCAGCAGAAGGGGCGGAACAACAACATGTATGCGGGAAGGGGGGAGGGAGACCGGCACACGACTGAAAAATGAGCCTGCGTTTCAAACTGCTCTAACAACTGACTACAAGGAGACACTGAACCTCCACTGACACACAGCTCCAACAACTGACTACAAGGAGACACTGAACCTCCACTGCCACACAGCTCCAACAACTGACTACAAGGAGACACTGAACCTCCACTGCCACACAGCTCCAACAACTGACTACAAGGAGACACTGAACCTCCACTGCCACACAGCTCCAACAACTGACTACAAGGAGACACTGAACCTCCACTGCCACACAGCTCCAACAACTGACTACAAGGAGACACTGAACCTCCACTGCCACACAGCTCCAACAACTGACTACAAGGAGACACTGAACCTCCACTGCCACAAAGCTCCAACAACTGACTACAAGGAGACACTGAACCTCCACTGCCACAAAGCTCCAACAACTGACTACAAGGAGACACTGAACCTCCACTGCCACACAGCTCCAACAACTGACTACAAGGAGACACTGAACCTCCACTGACACACAGCTCCAACAACTGACTACAGGGAGACACTGAACCTCCACTGACACACAGCTCCAACAACTGACTACAAGGAGACACTGAACCTCCACTGACACACAGCTCCGACAACTGACTACAAGGAGACACTGAACCTCCACTGCCACACAGCTCCGACAACTGACTACAAGGAGACACTGAACCTCCACTGCCACAAAGCTCCAACAACTGACTACAAGGAGACACTGAACCTCCACTGACACACAGCTACAAGGAGACACTGAACCTCCACTGCCACAAAGCTCCAACAACTGACTACAAGGAGACACTGAACCTCCACTGACACACATCTACAAGGAGACACTGAACCTCCACTGCCACACAGCTCCAACAACTGACTGCAAGGAGACACTGAACCTCCACTGCCACAAAGCTCCAACAACTGACTACAAGGAGACACTGAACCTCCACTGCCACACAGCTCCAACAACTGACTACAAGGAGACACTGAACCTCCACTGCCACACAGCTCTAACAACTGACTACAAGGAGACACTGAACCTCCACTGCCACACAGCTCCAACAACTGACTACAAGGAGACACTGAACCTCCACTGCCACACAGCTCCAACAACTGACTACAAGGAGACACTGAACCTCCACTGACACACAGCTACAAGGAGACACTGAACCTCCACTGACACACAGCTCCAACAACTGACTACAAGGAGACACTGAACCTCCACTGCCACACAGCTCCAACAACTGACTACAAGGAGACACTGAACCTCCACTGCCACAAAGCTCCAACAACTGACTACAAGGAGACACTGAACTTCCACTGACATACAGCTACAAGGAGACACTGAACCTCCACTGACACACAGCTCCAACAACTGACTACAAGGAGACACTGAACCTCCACTGCCACACAGCTCCAACAACTGACTACAAGGAGACACTGAACCTCCACTGCCACACAGCTCCAACAACTGACTACAAGGAGACACTGAACCTCCACTGCCACACAGCTCCAACAACTGACTACAAGGAAACACTGAACCTCCACTGCCACACAGCTCCAACAACTGACTACAAGGAAACACTGAACCTCCACTGACACACAGCTCCAACAACTGACTACAAGGAGACACTGAACCTCCACTGCCACACAGCTCCAACAACTGACTACAAGGAGACACTGAACCTCCACTGCCACACAGCTCCAACAACTGACTACAAGGAGACACTGAACCTCCACTGCCACAAAGCTCCAACAACTGACTACAAGGAGACACTGAACCTCCACTGCCACACAGCTCCAACAACTGACTACAAGGAGACACTGAACCTCCACTGCCACAAAGCTCCAACAACTGACTACAAGGAGACACTGAACCTCCACTGCCACAAAGCTCCAACAACTGACTACAAGGAGACACTGAACCTCCACTGCCACACAGCTCCAACAACTGACTACAAGGAGACACTGAACCTCCACTGACACACAGCTCCAACAACTGACTACAAGGAGACACTGAACCTCCACTGACACACAGCTACAAGGAGACACTGAACCTCCACTGCCACACAGCTCCAACAACTGACTAGAAGGAGACACTGAACCTCCACTGCCACCAAGCTCCAACAACTGACTACAAGGAGACACTGAACCTCCACTGCCACACAGCTCCAACAACTGACTACAAGGAGACACTGAACCTCCACTGCCACAAAGCTCCAACAACTGACTACAAGAAGACACTGAACCTCCACTGCCACACAGCTCCGACAACTGACTATAAGGAGACACTGAACCTCCACTGCCACAAAGCTCCAACAACTGACTACAAGGAGACACTGAACCTCCACTGCCAGACAGCTCCGACAACTGACTACAAGGAGACACTGAACCTCCACTGCCACAAAGCTCCAACAACTGACTACAAGGAGACACTGAACCTCCACTGCCACACAGCTCCGACAACTGACTACAAGGAGACACTGAACCTCCACTGCCACAAAGCTCCAACAACTGACTACAAGGAGACACTGAACCTCCACTGCCACACAGCTCCGACAACTGACTACAAGGAGACACTGAACCTCCACTGCCACAAAGCTCCGACAACTGACTACAAGGAGATACTGAACCTCCACTGCCACACAGCTCCGACAACTGACTACAAGGAGACACTGAACCTCCACTGCCACACAGCTCCGACAACTGACTACAAGGAGACACTGAACCTCCACTGCCACACAGCTCCGACAACTGACTACAAGGAGACACTGAACCTCCACTGCCACAAAGCTCCGACAACTGACTACAAGGAGACACTGAACCTCCACTGCCACACAGCTCCGACAACTGACTACAAGGAGACACTGAACCTCCACTGCCACACAGCTCTAACAACTGACTACAAGGAGACACTGAACCTCCACTGCCACACAGCTCCAACAACTGACTACAAGGAGACACTGAACCTCCACTGCCACACAGCTCCAACAACTGACTACAGGGAGACACTGAACCTCCACTGCCACACAGCTCCAACAACTGACTACAAGGAGACACTGAACCTCCACTGCCACACAGCTCTAACAACTGACTACAAGGAGACACTGAAACTCCACTGACACACAGCTCCAACAACTGACTACAAGGAGACACTGAACCTCCACTGCCACAAAGCTCTGACAACTGACTACAAGGAGACACTGAACCTCCACTGCCACACAGCTCCAACAACTGACTACAAGGAGACACTGAACCTCCACTGCCACACAGCTCCAACAACTGACTACAAGGAGACACTGAACCTCCACTGCCACACAGCTCCAACAACTGACTACAAGGAGACACTGAACCTCCACTGCCACAAAGCTCCAACAACTGACTACAAGGAGACACTGAACCTCCACTGCCACACAGCTCCAACAACTGACTACAAGGAGACACTGAACCTCCACTGCCACACAGCTCCAACAACTGACTACAAGGAGACACTGAACCTCCACTGCCACACAGCTCCAACAACTGACTACAAGGAGACACTGAACCTCCACTGCCACACAGCTCCAACAACTGACTACAAGGAGACACTGAACCTCCACTGCCACACAGCTCCAACAACTGACTACAAGGAGACACAACCTCCACTGCCACACAGGAGACACTGAACCTCCACTTTCACACAGCTGCAACAACTGACTACAAGGAGACACTGAACCTCCACTGCCACACAGCTACAAGGAGACACTGAACCTCCACTGCCACACAGCTCCAACAACTGACTACAAGGAGACACTGAACCTCCACTGCCACACAGCTCTAACAACTGACTACAAGGAGACACTGAACCTCCACTGCCACACAGCTCCAACAACTGACTACAAGGAGACACTGAACCTCCACTGCCACACAGCTCCAACAACTGACTACAGGGAGACACTGAACCTCCACTGCCACACAGCTCCAACAACTGACTACAAGGAGACACTGAACCTCCACTGCCACAAAGCTCCGACAACTGACTACAAGGAGACACTGAACCTCCACTGCCACACAGCTCCGACAACTGACTACAAGGAGACATTGAACCTCCACTGCCACAAAGCTCCAACAACTGACTACAAGGAGACACTGAACCTCCACTGACACACAGCTACAAGGAGACACTGAACCTCCACTGCCACACAGCTCCAACAACTGACTACAAGGAGACACTGAACCTCCACTGCCACAAAGCTCCAACAACTGACTACAAGGAGACACTGAACCTCCACTGACACACAGCTACAAGGAGACACTGAACCTCCACTGACACACAGCTCCAACAACTGACTACAAGGAGACACTGAACCTCCACTGCCACACAGCTCCAACAACTGACTACAAGGAGACACTGAACCTCCACTGACACACAGCTCCAACAACTGACTACAAGGAGACACTGAACCTCCACTGCCACACAGCTCCAACAACTGACTACAAGGAGACACTGAACCTCCACTGCCACAAAGCTCCAACAACTGACTACAAGGAGACACTGAACCTCCACTGCCACACAGCTGCAACAACTGACTACAAGGAGACACTGAACCTCCACTGACACACAGCTCCAACAACTGACTACAAGGAGACACTGAACCTCCACTGCCACACAGCTACAAGGAGACACTGAACCTCCACTGACACACAGCTCCAACAACTGACTACAAGGAGACACTGAACCTCCACTGCCACAAAGCTCCAACAACACTACAAGGAGACACTGAACCTCCACTGCCACACAGCTCCAACAACTGACTACAAGGAGACACTGAACCTCCACTGCCACACAGCTCCAACAACTGACTACAAGGAGACACTGAACCTCCACTGCCACACAGCTCCAACAACTGACTACAAGGAGACACTGAACCTCCACTGCCACACAGCTCCAACAACTGACTACAAGGAGACACTGAACCTCCACTGCCACACAGCTCCAACAACTGACTACAAGGAGACACTGAACCTCCACTTTCACACAGCTGCAACAACTGACTACAAGGAGACACTGAACCTCCACTGCCACACAGCTACAAGGAGACACTGAACCTCCACTGCCACACAGCTCCAACAACTGACTACAAGGAGACACTGAACCTCCACTGATACACAGCTCCAACAACTGACTACAAGGAGACACTGAACCTCCACCGCCACACAGCTCCAACAACTGACTACAAGGAGACACTGAACCTCCACCGCCACACAGCTCCAACAACCGACTACAAGGAGACACTGAACCTCCACTGCCACACAGCTCTAACAACTGACTACAAGGAGACACTGAACCTCCACTGACACACAGCTCCAACAACTGACTACAAGGAGACACTGAACCTCCACTGCCACACAGCTCCAACAACTGACTAGAAGGAGACACAACCTCCACTGCCACACAGGAGACACTGAACCTCCACTGCCACACAGCTCCAACAACTGCCTACAAGGAGACACTGAACCTCCACTTTCACACAGCTGCAACAACTGACTACAAGGAGACACTGAACCTCCACTGCCACACAGCTACAAGGAGACACTGAACCTCCACTGCCACACAGCTCCAACAACTGACTACAAGGAGACACTGAACCTCCACTGACACACAGCTCCAACAACTGACTACAAGGAGACACTGAACCTCCACCGCCACACAGCTCCAACAACTGACTACAAGGAGACACTGAACCTCCACCGCCACACAGCTCCAACAACTGACTACAAGGAGACACTGAACCTCCACCGCCACACAGCTCCAACAACTGACTACAAGGAGACACTGAACCTCCACCGCCACACAGCTCCAACAACTGACTACAAGGAGACACTGAACCTCCATTGACACACAGCTCCAACAACTGACTACAAGGAGACACTGAACCTCCACTGAGACAGGGAGTACTAACAGCTCACAAGCACTCTCTCTCACTCACTCACACACTCTCTTTCATTCACTAACTCACACACACACACAGAGACACCCAAGCACACACACACTAGCTGCTCACTCTCACACTCACTGTCTCTTTGGGAGGGCAGGGAACAGAGGACTGTGGCTTGACATGGGGTGAGGGAAGAGGACAGAGGAGGGTTGCTGGACATGGGGGGAGGACAGGGGACAGAGCAGACTTGCTACACATGGAGGTGAAATTAAAAAAACTCGCCCGTTTTAACGGGCTTAACGGCTAGTATAAAACATATAGACATCATGCCCAGCAAAGAACCTTTTCTAATACAACAGACAACTTGTAATCCGTCCACATACATCAAGTCATTTTCTTCTTTTATCCCTTGACACCCCCTCCCCCCGCCCTCCCTACCTTTTAGTTTAAGATTCAACAGTTTTTGTTAATGACAATTCAAAGACAACATCGTTAACCTGATGCATATACAGAAATTCAGAGTATTTAAACAAGCTCTGTTCAAATCGTATGATACAACTCGTTATCCAACTTTTACTTATTATCTCTACCCCTCCCCCCTTTAAGTGTTAGTCGATATGTGCATGCTTTAACTTGCCATATTGAACTAGCTCCCTCCCGTCCCGGAGGAGGTCCTGGGTCCTATACTCTGATGACCCCCTCCCCCGTTCTGGAAGGTGACACTTTTATTGTGCAGACTTAGTCTACTATACCAAGCTACCAAGTGCTTTGATTTATTCTGTTAACCATGTTTGTATCTTAGGCGTAGCTTCTACTCCACATTAACAGCTCTCCCATACACTTTGACATTTAACAACCCCACCGTCTCCCTTTACCCTCCCACTCCCCCCAACCTAATATTCAAGACAAAAAAAAAAAAAAAAAGGGATATGGCCGCTTCATAGTCGGTTCAGAATAAAACTTCTCGCCCTGGGTGCCAGAGACTGGATATAAGGTTCCCAGATCCTCAGGAATGCCCTCTTTCCTTTTGGGGAGGATCCCACCTCTCTCCTCTCCATCATCAGCAGTTCATATAATTTATTTCTCCAATGCCAATACTCCGGCGGTTCAGACTGTACCCAAGCCTGTAGAATCAGTTTCTTACCTACTAAACTGGCTTTCCTGATGAACTGCCGGGCTCCCCCCGTGTGCAAAACAAATAACTCATACTGGTCTAAAAGGAGACCCTGCGGAGTAAGCGGAATCTTGCTCTTTAGTATCCACTCCAGAAATCCCACAATTTGCCTCCAATAGTTCTGGATCTTATAACATTCCCAAAGGTAGTGATATAATGTGCCTTCCCTCTGCCCACACTTAGAGCATAAAGGATCAATTCCTCCTCCAAATTTGGATACTTGATACTTTGACATGTATGCCCTATATAAAATCCTGTATTGACATTCCCTCATGGCTGCGTTTCTCGATAGGGTGGGAATCCTAGTCGATAACTTCTGAAAGTCTAGCTTCAGGTTTGGACGCTTTAGATCATGAGCCCATTTCCCTAAAATATGGTCTGTATCTCTACCCCTGCTCATCTCCCCCAGCGCTTTTTGTAATCCAGAAACTGATAGACGCCTCCCTTGCATGGAACTAAAGAATGCCCTTATTTGGCGCCCATGTCCACTACTCAATTTCCCTTGCTCTAAGGATCTAACATAATGCGCTATCTGATAATACGCAAATTGATGATTTTGAGTAATACCTACCCCCAGAGCTCCAAGCTCCAACAATCGTCCCTTGGAATCTAGTACATGTTCCAGTCTGGTGATCCCCATCGTTGCCCACCTACAAAGTACTTTATTCTCCGTACCTGGTGAGAACTGTGGATTGCCCTGCAAAGGCAGAAGATCTGTTACGTCCGCCGCTAGCCCCCATATCTCATTTAACTCTCTCCACATTTGTCTCAAAGGTCTTACCAATATGCTATTGCTTACCCATGACGGGAGTTGTCGACTCGGGCATTGCAACAAGAAATATAAGTGGTATGGTTTGAAACACTCCTGCTCCAAGCTGCGGGGGGTGTAATCTTGCCTATCTAATAACCAATCACCCAGGTGCCGGAGTAGACTAGCCTGATTGTAGCGGCGGAGGTTTGGTAGGCCAATGCCTCCCTCTCTCCACGACCCCATCATGAACTTCAAAGGGAGTTTTGGCTTTGACCCTCTCCAAATAAATTTCCTGACATATTTGAAGATTTGATTTACATCTTTAGCCGGTAATCTTATAGGGAGTACCTGAAATAAGTATAACCATCGTGGAAATTCCACCATACGAAACAGATGTACTCTTCCATGCAGATTAAGTGGCAGGGCTCCCCATCCATCTAATCGGTCCCTCAAAGCTGCAATCCTATTACCGACATTCATCAGATGTATTTCCGATGTTTTTTTGGGGATCTGTACTCCTAAGTATTGGAGGGACTCTGATGCCCATCGTAGTGGGAACTCTGCTCCCCACATCTGCCTCACGCTATTATCTGTGGCTAGCGCTAATGATTTTGAATAGTTTATTTTAAAACCGGCGAAATCCCCATATTCCCTAAAAAGTTCTAATAGGGCCTCCAAAGAACTTTTTGGTTGTGTTAGATGGACCAATAAATCATCTGCAAAAGCAGAAATCTTAAACCCTTCAGGTCCCCAATTTACCCCCTCTATTTCTGGGTGGCCCATAATATCCCTGATCAATGGGTCTAATACCAAGACAAATAGTAGGGGCGAGAGCGGACACCCCTGTCTCGTCCCCCTCCTGATCGGGAATAGAGGTGATTGTTCCCCATTGATCCATAGATACAGTGGGGGAAATAAGTATTTGATCCCTTGCTGATTTTGTAAGTTTGCCCACTGACAAAGACATGAGCAGCCCATAATTGAAGGGTAGGTTATTGGTAACAGTGAGAGATAGCACATCACAAATTAAATCCGGAAAATCACATTGTGGAAAGTATATGAATTTATTTGCATTCTGCAGAGGGAAATAAGTATTTAATCCCTCTGGCAAACAAGACCTAATACTTGGTGGCAAAACCCTTGTTGGCAAGCACAGCGGTCAGACGTCTTCTGTAGTTGATGATGAGGTTTGCACACATGTCAGGAGGAATTTTGGTCCACTCCTCTTTGCAGATCATCTCTAAATCATTAAGAGTTCTGGGCTGTCGCTTGGCAACTCGCAGCTTAAGCTCCCTCCATAAGTTTTCAATGGGATTAAGGTCTGGTGACTGGCTAGGCCACTCCATGACCCTAATGTGCTTCTTCCTGAGCCACTCCTTTGTTGCCTTGGCTGTATGTTTTGGGTCATTGTCGTGCTGGAAGACCCAGCCACGACCCATTTTTAAGGCCCTGGCGGAGGGAAGGAGGTTGTCACTCAGAATTGTACGGTACATGGCCCCATCCATTCTCCCATTGATGCGGTGAAGTAGTCCTGTGCCCTTAGCAGAGAAACACCCCCAAAACATAACATTTCCACCTCCATGCTTGACAGTGGGGACGGTGTTCTTTGGGTCATAGGCAGCATTTCTCTTCCTCCAAACATGGCGAGTTGAGTTCATGCCAAAGAGCTCAATTTTTGTCTCATCTGACCACAGCACCTTCTCCCAATCACTCTCGGCATCATCCAGGTGTTCACTGGCAAACTTCAGACGGGCCGTCACATGTGCCTTCCGGAGCAGGGGGACCTTGCGGGCACTGCAGGATTGCAATCCGTTATGTCGTAATGTGTTACCAATGGTTTTCGTGGTGACAGTGGTCCCAGCTGCCTTGAGATCATTGACAAGTTCCCCCCTTGTAGTTGTAGGCTGATTTCTAACCTTCCTCATGATCAAGGATACCCCACGAGGTGAGATTTTGCGTGGAGCCCCAGATCTTTGTCGATTGACAGTCATTTTGTACTTCTTCCATTTTCTTACTATGGCACCAACAGTTGTCTCCTTCTCGCCCAGCGTCTTACTGATGGTTTTGTAGCCCATTCCAGCCTTGTGCAGGTGTATGATCTTGTCCCTGACATCCTTAGACAGCTCCTTGCTCTTGGCCATTTTGTAGAGGTTAGAGTCTGACTGATTCACTGAGTCTGTGGACAGGTGTCTTTCATACAGGTGACCATTGCCGACAGCTGTCTGTCATGCAGGTAACGAGTTGATTTGGAGCATCTACCTGGTCTGTAGGGGCCAGATCTCTTACTGGTTGGTGGGGGATCAAATACTTATTTCCCTCTGCAGAATGCAAATAAATTCATATACTTTCCACAATGTGATTTTCCGGATTTAATTTGTGATGTGCTATCTCTCACTGTTACCAATAACCTACCCTTCAATTATGGGCTGCTCATGTCTTTGTCAGTGGGCAAACTTACAAAATCAGCAAGGGATCAAATACTTATTTCCCCCACTGTATGCCTGAGGATTTACATATAGTGCTCCTATCGCAGCCTGGAAAGCCCCTTCAATGCCCATCTTAGTTAGTACCGCAAATAGGAAACCCCACACCACCCTATCAAAGGCCTTCTCTGCGTCAAAACTGACAACCAGAGAAGGCCTTTTCTGTCTTTCCACCGTCTCCAAGGATGCCAACAGTGCCCTTACATTCTTTGCCACTGCTCTCCCTTGCACAAACCCCACCTGAGGGGGTGCTATTAATCCAGGCAAAAGCTTTGCCAGCCGATTAGCCAGGATCTTTGCATATAATTTAAGATCACTATTTAATAGGGAGATTGGTCTGTAGGAACTTACTTCAGTGTCGTCCTTCCCCGGTTTTCATAATAATAAAATTTTTGCTATGTTAAGGGAGTCTGGCATTGTCCCAGTTGAGATCATGTTGTTATATAAATCTAACAGAGGAGGTGTGACCTGCTCTTGTAAGATCTTATAGAATGCTATACTGAATCCGTCTGGCCCTGGCGCTTTATGCAAGTCACTTTGCTGTAGGGCCAGCATCAATTCCCCTTCCTCAATAGGATTGTTCAAAGTCTCTCTCTGCTCCTCAGTGATCTTGGGCAAATTTTGGTTTATTAAATATAGGTTACTGTCTTCTACAATATCGGTAGGTTTTGCATACAGGGCCATATAAAATTCCCTAAATCTCCCTATAATATCTCCGGTTTCCCTTATGGGGTTCCCTCCTCCATCTTTCACTTGTAGGATCTTTGAGGGCCCTTTCTTCCCTTGCACTAACCTGCCCAGTTTTTTGTGCTCTTTGGTGAAGGAGCTCGTTTAGGTTTTTCTGAGTTATGAGCAACTCCTTCTTGTTCTCGTCCGTTACTTCCTCCCCCAATCTCTTCCTTCTCTCCCGAGCCTCTCTTTCCAATCGTAGGATCTCTTTATCCCTCATTCTCCTGGCTCTAGCTCTGTAGTCTATCACCTCCCCCCTCATTACTGCTTTGGCTGTTTCCCAGTATAGTACCACCTCTTGCCTGTGACCTCCATTAAATTGCTGAAATGCCTGCCATTTTTCACTGATAAAAGACTTAAAATTCGGGTCTCTGTACAGTTCAAACGGGAATCTCCACCCTCCCTTCCCAGGCCCTCTTCCAGTAATCTGTAGCTCAAACCATACCATCGCATGGTCCGAAATCTCGCATGGGCCTATCTCTGCTTTTGGCACTTGTGAAAACAGTGTTGGGGATATGAGAAAATAATCTATACGGGATTGGGTCAAGTGCGCTCTGGAGGTGTGCGTATAGTCCCTCTGCGAAGGATGCAATACTCTCCACACATCTATCAGGTTGAGGGCTGAGCAGAGGAAAGGCACACCTCTTGATTGGAATCTATGCTGTAGGCCCAATTTGCCACATCGATCTATCTCAGGGTCTATCACCATATTGAAATCCCCTCCAAGTATAACATTGCCCCCCTAGTAGGAGCCCAGCAGTTCCAATAATTTGTTGTAGAATTTCTTGTCATACACATTGGGTGCATATACAGTGGGGGAAATAAGTATTTGATCCCTTGCTGATTTTGTAAGTTTGCCCACTGACAAAGACATGAGCAGCCCATAATTGAAGGGTAGGTTATTGGTAACAGTGAGAGATAGCACATCACAAATTAAATCCGGAAAATCACATTGTGGAAAGTATATGAATTTATTTGCATTCTGCAGAGGGAAATAAGTATTTAATCCCTCTGGCAAACAAGACCTAATACTTGGTGGCAAAACCCTTGTTGGCAAGCACAGCGGTCAGACGTCTTCTGTAGTTGATGATGAGGTTTGCACACATGTCAGGAGGAATTTTGGTCCACTCCTCTTTGCAGATCATCTCTAAATCATTAAGAGTTCTGGGCTGTCGCTTGGCAACTCGCATCTTCAGCTCCCTCCATAAGTTTTCAATGGGATTAAGGTCTGGTGACTGGCTAGGCCACTCCATGACCCTAATGTGCTTCTTCCTGAGCCACTCCTTTGTTGCCTTGGCTGTATGTTTTGGGTCATTGTCGTGCTGGAAGACCCAGCCACGACCCATTTTTAAGGCCCTGGCGGAGGGAAGGAGGTTGTCACTCAGAATTGTACGGTACATGGCCCCATCCATTCTCCCATTGATGCGGTGAAGTAGTCCTGTGCCCTTAGCAGAGAAACACCCCCAAAACATAACATTTCCACCTCCATGCTTGACAGTGGGGACGGTGTTCTTTGGGTCATAGGCAGCATTTCTCTTCCTCCAAACACGGCGAGTTGAGTTCATGCCAAAGAGCTCAATTTTTGTCTCATCTGACCACAGCACCTTCTCCCAATCACTCTCGGCATCATCCAGGTGTTCACTGGCAAACTTCAGACGGGCCGTCACATGTGCCTTCCGGAGCAGGGGGGACCTTGCGGGCACTGCAGGATTGCAATCCGTTATGTCGTAATTTGTTACCAATGGTTTTCGTGGTGACAGTGGTCCCAGCTGCCTTGAGATCATTGACAAGTTCCCCCCTTGTAGTTGTAGGCTGATTTCTAACCTTCCTCATGATCAAGGATACCCCACGAGGTGAGATTTTGCGTGGAGCCCCAGATCTTTGTCGATTGACAGTCATTTTGTACTTCTTCCATTTTCTTACTATGGCACCAACAGTTGTCTCCTTCTCGCCCAGCGTCTTACTGATGGTTTTGTAGCCCATTCCAGCCTTGTGCAGGTGTATGATCTTGTCCCTGACATCCTTAGACAGCTCCTTGCTCTTGGCCATTTTGTAGAGGTTAGAGTCTGACTGATTCACTGAGTCTGTGGACAGGTGTCTTTCATACAGGTGACCATTGCCGACAGCTGTCTGTCATGCAGGTAACGAGTTGATTTGGAGCATCTACCTGGTCTGTAGGGGCCAGATCTCTTACTGGTTGGTGGGGGATCAAATACTTATTTCCCTCTGCAGAATGCAAATAAATTCATATACTTTCCACAATGTGATTTTCCGGATTTAATTTGTGATGTGCTATCTCTCACTGTTACCAATAACCTACCCTTCAATTATGGGCTGCTCATGTCTTTGTCAGTGGGCAAACTTACAAAATCAGCAAGGGATCAAATACTTATTTCCCCCACTGTATATTGCACAAAATATATGAAGATGTGCCTATTTCTATTTCCATTATCACTATCCTGCCTCCCTCGTCCCGTTTTATTGTTTTAGTTCGCATCTGCAGGCCCCTCCTGATTAATATCAACACTCCTCCCTTTTTCCCTTGTGCTGGCGCTCCTACTGCCAGTTCCACCCAACCCTTCTGAAATTTACTGTGCTCGTTATTGGAGAGATGGGTCTCCTGGAGGAACGCTATGTCAGCTTTGTGTCTCTGCAAAGCCTGCAGCACTTTAGTACGTTTCACAGGCGAGGAGATCCCCCCCACATTCCAAGATATCAACCTAATTGAGTTCAGCCTCTTGTTTTATACCCATAACAGTATCTGATAACTTTCGCACTCTGAAGAGCGCCCCCCAGCCCCTGGGCACCCTCCTTTCTTTGATCTGCAGTTGAGAGCCATATGAAGCCAGCAAAACAACAAGGAAGGAGAAAAAAAAAAAAAAAACCCTCCCGTTACTCCTTTCCATAGTTCCCCTTCCCCCCTCCCCTCCCTTCTCCTTTCCCCCCCTCCCTCCACCTCTAAACTCCTTTCTTTCCTGTACTGTGGTTCTCGCTAGAGAACGAGTCACGCCCCCCCCCCCCCCCTTGTTCCCCCAGCGCTGACCTCCAGATTTTATGCTTCACCCCCTATTAGTGATGAACTTCTAACATTATACAGTCCTGCTTCCTAGTATATATAGTACTGGCCTTCAATTTACGTCAGTTATACTTTATTCAGTTACTTAAACATTCCTTTCCTTTCCATTAAGTCCCTCCATGTTTCTGTCAGCCAATCTCAGCTCATTTAGCTGACACCGATGTCAGGTAAATGAGCTGTGATTGGCTGACAGAAACATGGAGGGACTTAATGGAAAGGAAAGGAATGTTTAAGTAACTGAATAAGTGGTGCAGTGGTTAGAGCACAAGTCTTGTAATGAGAAGGTGACTGGTTTGAATCCCCCTATTACTATTGTTTTAATTTGGACGTCCCTGACTGCACTTGCATGTTTTTTTTCTTCCGATTTTTGCTCTCTGCATGGGTCCCGCGCAGCACCAACTAAACTAAAATTGCTCAGGGGACCTGCATACTGCTGTCATGGAGCTAGGTATGGTATTTGAGGCTGACATAGAGGCTGGAAAAAATATTTAAACAGTTTGTTTTTTAGGGTGGGAGGGGAGACAGGAGAGATCATCCCCGATTCCCTCCAGTGGTCATCTGGTCAGTTTGGGCACTTTTTGGAAGCTTGGTCGTGAAAAAAACAGGACCAACTTTGTGTGGACTAAATGCTCGTCGGGCACGTCTTGCTTCTTTCCATTATCAGGCGCGGAGGTCCATCTGTTAACCACGCCCCGGAACGCCCCTGTCCTGCCTTCGCTACTGTTCGGCCACGCCCCCAAGAATTTCGCCCGTCCCCGTGATGGAAAGCAGTTGGGGCCGTCCAAATTCAGCTTTCGATTATACCTGTTTTTGAGACGGACGTCCATCTCCCGATTTGTGTCGGAAGATGGGCGTCCGTCTCTTTTGAAAATAAGCTGGAAAACCTTGTAAGAATAGATATAATTTTATTTAATTATATTTTATTAAGTTTTCAAATTTTACAAGCTTAATACTTGCAACAGGAAAAAACAGATTAAATAATAGCAGGAAACAACAAGTAATATTGAACTACAATATACATAGGAAAAACTTTTGCCCTCTTGTATTAGACCACCATACAGAGAAGGCTAATCCATAAATCTTAGGAGATAATTTTAAACAAAGAAATATATAAAAGCAATTGCTTAACACTAAATCCACTTAGATTCCTATTTTATAAACCCATAGTCAAGTTGCTTTTCCCAACTGGGTTTATAATACTTGTTTCTGTTCGATAAATTGTTTTAAATGTTCAGGCTTAAAGAAAAGATATTTTATCCCCATATATTTAACATTGCATTTGCAAGGATAATTTAAATTAAACGTTGCACCCAAAGCTACTGTGGCAGTTCTTAAAGCTAAAAATTCCTTCCTCCTGAGTTGGGTCTGTTTAGTCACATCTGGGAATACCCAGATCTTCCCACCATAAAATGGTACTTGTAAGTTCTTTAACGCCATTTTTCTAACTGCTTCTAAATCCTGATGGAAAATAAATGATATTAGGAGTGTTTGTCTTTCCATTATAGCTGTTGATAGGGAAGTTTCTAGTAATTCTGATACATTCAGTTCTCCTTGTGGTTGTGCAATCTGTTGTTCTTCCTCTTTATTCTTTTTCGTTGGTAAATAATATATCTTGTTCAGGGGTGGTATATTTTCAGGCAAAAATTTTAAATTTTCAACCAAATATCTTTTAAAAATTTCTTGAGGCGAATAAACTAATGTTCTTGGAAAATTTAACAACCGGAGATTCAATCTACGATTATAGTTTTCAAAAATTTCCAATCTATTATGTATCAGAGTATTATCTTTAATAAGTTTCAATGAGATTTCTCTCAGTTTTATATTCTCTTCCGTTATAGAATTTACTTTCTCATTTATTTCTATTTTCATCCCTGCAAGTGCATCAGTCAATTCTTGAACATTTTTCGATAAAGTTTCTACTTTACCCGTGGAAGTTTTCACAGCTTGATCTACACTCTGGAGCGTTTCCCAAATAGCTTCCAGAGAAACCTTCGTCAGAGAAGCCTTAGTTGTTCCTGTTCTCGACGCCATTACGGCGGTTACAACCTCAGTTGGAGTTGAGGTGTCAGCTGTTAATCCAGTGGTAGAGCCCCGACACGGCGCTCCTAATTCCGACTTGCGGTTCAGGAAAGCTTCGTCCCCGCTGAGTACAGCTGGTTGCGGAGGTGGGGGTCTAACCGGAGGGGACAACGACGTGTCCTGCCCCTGAATCTCGGCGTCTCCTTGCGCCGTCGAGTCAACGGGGTCTCCGGTTCCTAAAGAAGTGGATTGCCTCGTTATGAAGCCCTCAAGAGTTTGCTGGATCGGCGTTGATGTTAGTGCCGGCGGGGCTCCGACTCTAACGGCTCCCTTCCTCTTATGCGGCATATCGCCAAGAAAACCAAAGCAGGTAAAACTTTTTGCTTCTATAGCAAGAAAAAAGAGGATATGTCCAGCAGACTGAGGTGGGTCATTCACGAGGGATCGTTCGTGCCGCCACTCTTTATTAATATTAATTACTCCATCGTTATTTAAATTCCATACTTTACATAGTCCATTCCAGTTGTACTCATGTTCTTCCAAAAGTCCAAAAGTCTATATCATAAATTGAAGCTGTTTTAACTCGTTATCTATCAATTCTTTATACAAAAAAATCCTTTCTTGCAGCTCTACACAGTGCTGTGTTTCACCAACGGCGTCCTTAGGAGCTGTTTAAACATCGCATTAGCATGGCGATATATCACTCTAATTCATCTGTTGTGCATATGACAACTGCAATGGAATAACAAAATTTTTTTCATCCAACTCCTTTTGACACTATCTCTCAGACAGGAGATCCATTCGGTGGATTCGTCCCGTGTACATCCAGTCAATAGGAAGCAAATAAGTCCGATTTAGAGAAATGTGGGAGCTGTTGTGGCTTACATTGTCATCCAGAGCGAGAAGCTACTTATTGAACTTTTAGCTTGTGGGTGGGGAAGGGGTTGAAAAGGTTGTATTGTGTCGCACTGTGTTTACTGGTTTGACCTTGAAATTGCAAGACAAGGGCTGTTCTGCTATATCGTCTGTATGGGTCTGTTTGTGATAATAAAAATGATTCAAACATAAATGATCTAGAGATGGGAGTCACTAGTGAGGTAGTTAAATTTACTGACAAGACAAAGTTATTCAAAGTTGTTAAATCGCAAGAGGATTGTGAAAAATTACAAGAGGACCTTATGAGACTGGAAGACTGGGCATCTAAATGGCAGATGACGTTTAATGTGAGCAAGTGCAAAGTGATGCATGTGGGAAAGAGGAACCTGAATTATAGCTATGTAATGCAAGGTTCCACGTTAGGAGTCACCGACCAAGAAAGGGATCTAGGCATCATCATTGATGATACGTTGAAACCTTCTGCTCAGTTTACGACGGTGGCTAGGAAAGCAAATAGAATGTTAGGTATTATTAGGAAAGGAATGGAAAACAAAAATGAGGATGTTGTAATGCCTTTCTATTGCTCCATAGTGCGACCATACCTCAAATATTGTGTGCAGTTCTGGTCATCGCATTAGAAAAAATGATATAGTGGAATTAGAAAAAGTACAAAGAAGAGCGATGAAAATGATAAAGGGGATGGGACGACTTCCCTATGAGGAACGGCTAAAGCGGCTAGTGCTCTTCAGCTTGGAGAAGAGACGGCTGAGGGGAGATATGATAGTGTTCTGTAAAATAATGAGTGGAGTGGAACGGGTAGATATGAATCGCTTGTTTAATCTTTCCAAAAATACTAGGACGAGGGGGCACGCAATGAAGCTACAAAGTAGTAAATTTAAAACAAATCAGAGAAAATATGTCTTCACTCAACTTGTAATTAAACTCTGGAATTCGTTGCCAGAGAATGTAGTAAAAGCAGTTAGCTTAGTGGGGTTTAAATTGGTTTGTCTATCTTCCTAAAGGAAAAGCCATAGACCATTATTAAAATGGACTTGGGGAAAATCCACTGCTTATATATTTATTTGTTGCATTTGTATCCCACATTTTCCCACCTATTTGCAGGCTCAATGTGGCTTACATTGTTCCGTCATGGCGATCGCCATTTCCGGAGTGAGAGATACAAGTGGTATTACATTAAACATAATGATCGGCTTAGTAGATTAAGCACAAAAAAAAAAGAGCACAAAGGGCCTTTAAAAACAGACGGGACACAGTTTCTTCATTTAAAAAATTCCTTTAATAGTGAACTTGATTGAAGAAAGACCCGACACGGGCCGTGTTTTGGTGCTACCGCACCTGCATCAGGGGTCAGTGACGCGAAGGCTGATACAGACAAATATTCAAACAACTGGTGATTTCCAAAGTTGTCTATAATATATTCCTCCTGATGTCAAACAATATAGAGCTCACGCACACCAGGTGGTCTTCAGTGATCTCCGAAAGTTAGGTTGCGCATTTTTTTCACGGCGAGTGGTAATGCATTCCGTAGCTGCATGCTTATGTAGGAGAAGCTGGATGCATATGTTAATTTGTGTTTTAGTCCTTTGCAGCTGGGGTACTGGAGATTCAGGAACGTGCTTGCTGATCTTTTAGTGTTCCTGGGTGGTACGTCTATGAGGTCTGACATGTAGACCGGGGCTTCTCCGTAAATGATTTTATGAAGCAGAGTGCAGATTTTGAACGTAATATGTTCTTTAAGTGGGAGCCAGTGTAGTTTTTCTCTTAGGGGTTTGGCACTTTCGTATTTCGTTTTTCCAAATATGAGTCTGGCTGCTGTGTTTTGGACTGTTTGGAATTTCTTGATGATTTGTTCTTTACATCCAGCATAGAGTGCATTGCAATAATCTAGGTGACTTAGCACCATTGATTGTACCAGGTTAAGAAATATTTCCACATTGATTGGAACATTTTCTTTGTTGTATTTTTCACATGGCTGTCTAGTGTGAGATTTCGCTGTCTGAAACAGAAAGGGTGTAGTTTGGGATATTTATATTGGCAGGTTTGCTCGTGTTGTGTTGTGGTGAGAGGATGAGACATTGTGTTTTTTTCTGCGTTAAGTTTTAATTGAAATGCATCCGCCCATGAGTTCATGATTTGGAGGCTGTGGTTGATTTCATTAGTGATTTCTTTTAGATCATGTTTGAACGGGATGTAGATCGTGACATCATCTGCTTAGATGTATGGATTGAGGCCTTGGTTGGCTAACGATTTGGCCAGAGGTGTCATCATTAGGTTGAAAAGGGTCGGTGAGAGCGGTGATCTTTGGGGTACTCCGCATTCCATGGAGCTGATGTATTCGAATTAGATATCACTTGGTATGTTCTTTGAACCAGCTAAGAACGTTTCCTCCCATCCCGAAGTATTCTAGGATGTTTAATAATATTTTATGGCTTACCATGTCGAACGCGCTGGACATGTCAAATTGTAGGAGAAGTACACTGTTGCCAGTTGCAATTGCTTGTTTGAATTTGGTTAGAAAAGTGATTGGTACTGTTTCAGTGCTGTGTTTGGATCAAAATCCTGGTTGAGATTCGTGTAGTATTGTGAATTTGTTTAAGTAGTTGATAAGCTGCTTGGTTACCATACTTTCCATTAGTTTGGTTGCCAGAGGGATAGATGCTACCGGGCGGTAGTTGGTTATGTCACTTGTTTATTTCTTTGAGTCCTTAGGTATTGGAGTAAGTAGAATGTTTCCTTTATCCTTTGGGAAGAGTCCGTGTTATAACATATAGTTCAGGTGCGTCGTGAGGTCTGTTATGAATCGTTGAGGGGAGGATTTTATTAGGTTGTTGGGGCATGTGTCCAGTTTGCAGGGGGATTTGGCGAACCTATTGATCGCTTGGGTGATGGTGTCATCAGAGAGTATGGCGAGGTTTGTCCAGATTCGGTCTGCTGGATATTCATCAGGGGTTGGGTCCAGACAATCAATGAATTTTTCGTAGTCGTGGTATTGAGTGGTAACGTGAGTCGTAACTTTACAATTTTCTCATTGAAGTATTTAGCAAGGTCGTCTGCTGATGGGGTGTCTGTGTCGGTTGTAGTAACCAGCGTGGTATCCAGTAATTTGTTCACGAGTTGGAAGTTTATGCGTGTCTTTGTAGTCGGGCCCTATTTTAGTTTTGTAGTATGATCTTTTGGTTTGTCTAATTGCATATTTGTATTTTCTTTGCGTTTGTTTCCATGCATTGAGTGTAAATTCGTCTTTCTTTTTATTCCATGCCCGTTCAAGCCTCCTAACTTGTGTTTTCAGTTTTTTCAGTTCTTTGTTAAACGATGGTATCGAGTTGTGTATTCATGAGGTTCTAGTTTGTAGTGGTGCTATGTTTTCTAATATGCTTCTGCATCTGTTGTCCCATTCTAGGAGAGAGTGTTTCGAGTCTGTTTGTGCTGTCCATTCCTGTAGATTTATTGCCAAAATATTACAGGGTCAATTTGGCTTCTCGTGGTATAGGTTGAGCGTTCTTGATTATGGTGTGGTGCTTTTTTTCGTCATTGTAGGGATAGGTTTAGTTTGTAATCGTCTGACCATGGTATGTCTGTCCATTTTGTATCTGTTAGTACAAGGTTTAAGTCTGAGGACAGTTTGTATGTGATGAGGTCAAGTGTGTGTCCTTTGACATGGGTTGTTTGCATATTTGGCCAATTGAGGTCCCAAAGTTGGAGGAAATCCTTGCATTCACGTGCATTAGTTGAGTTAGGGTCTTCTAGGTGTAGGTTTATGTCCCCTATTATAAGTAGATTGGAGTTAGATACACATGTGTTTGATATGAAATCCATGAAGTGTGGTTGGCATTCATGCCAGTTACCTGGTGGCCTATAAAACAGGACTACGTTTAGGTGATCGAGCCTCTTATTTAGACCCGCGACCATAACTGTATGGACAGATACCTGAGACGATCCCCGGTCGCGATGGCGCACAAAGCAGTAAAAAAAGAAAAAAACAAACCCCCGGGGCGAGCCCAAGATGGCGGAGAATGAGTCGGATGCTGATGCGGGATTCACAGAAGCACAGCTAACACAACTCACCTTGGCGGTAACGCAAGCCTTGGCACCCCGATGGGAAGCATTATCGAAAAAATTGGATGGTTTCGCTGCTGGGCTGGACGGATTGCAGATCCGCATGGGAGACGTAGAAAACAGAGTAGCAGCGCTGGAAGATGACATGCGTGTACAGGCCCCAGAGGTAACGCGTATTGAGAAGCAGATGAGAAAATTGACTGATAAATTGAAAGACCTCGAGAATCGCTCGAGGCGAAATAACATCAGAATAGTGGGCCTGAAGGAGAGCGTTCCAGAGAAGAATCTGCCGGAGTGGGTGGAAAAATGGCTGGCGAAGGAGCTAGCTCTATCAGACTCAGCGGGCCCCGTGGTGGTGGAAAGGGCCCACCGGGTGGGCCGGAAAACAGAGGACAACAACAGACCCCAAGTGATAATGGCGAGGATCCTCAATTATAAGCATAAGCTGGAGATCTTACACGGATTCAATTTGAAGAGGGAATACTTATGTTATGATAAAAAATGCATACTAATCTTCCAGGATTTTTCACAAGGTGTGCAGGAATGGCGCAGGCAATTTCATCCCCTGTGCATAAAGATGATTCAAAAACAAGTGCGGTTCATGTTAACATACCCAGCATGCCTACGGATTCTGCATCAGGAAGAATGGCATCATTTTGACAAAGTACAACTAGCGGAAAACGTTTTGAAAGAACAAGGACTAATGGTAGGCGAGTGAAACATGAATAACGATAAAGGTAAAATGAACAGAGAGGGTTCATTGGTCTGACCTTAGCAGAGCAAAGGCGGCATATTTGGGGGGGCCGGCGGGGGTGAGGGCCCTCAGCGTCATTAGAGATTCCACATCTTCCAAGAAAGATTGGGAGGACTGGGGTAATGCAAAAGGGGAAGGTAGGGGGAGGGAGGGGAGGTTAAAGGGGGTGAGGGAGGGGCTGCCTATATAGATAAGTGGAGAGCTTTACCTGGAGGGACTGTGTTGGAATTAGAGAACTGGGGAAAAAAGGGAAAGCAATAACATATAGAGAAACAGATCTTAATGCTGAAGGTGAGGGAATACCAAATGGGTACATGTACGAAGATGTCTCCCACACCTAGCTTATGCCTTTTCGACTAGCAACCTGGAATGTGGGCGGTATAACATCCGCCATAAAACGGACAAAGATTCTTGCAGCTTTAAAAAGGCATAAAATAGATATTGCCTGCTTGCAAGAGGCTAGGCTAACTGATCAAGAACATAAGAAGTTAAAACGGGCATGGGTAGAAGAGGTATACGCAGCACCGCCACAAGGGAGAAAAAGAGGGGGAGTGGCAGTTCTGGTTCGCAGAGGAGTTCCATGTAAAATGTCACTGTTAGAAAAGGGAGCAGCGGGCAACTATGTTTTGCTTAAAGTATGGCTACAAGGCATAGAGTTTCATCTGTTGGTCCTTTTTGGCCCTAACTCGCCAGATGTAAAGTTTTTCAGTGTCTGATGCAAAGATGTATGACCGTCCCAAATAACCGATTGGTGGTTATGGGAGACTTTAATTTGATAGCTGACAAAACATTAGATTGCTCTACACAAACATCCCCATACTATGCAGGATATAGATCAGACACATTTCAAATGTTCTCTGGCACCCTTGGTCTGGTGGATGCCTGGAGAGTCTTGCATCCAGGGGAGCAAGATTACACGCATCGTTGTAGAGCACACAGCACGCAGGCACGACTGGATTATCTGTTAGTGGACCGGGAAATTTTCACACATATACGGGCTGCGCAAATTGGCCCCAAAGAAATCTCAGATCATGCTCCGGTGTGGGTGGACCTGGAGACGACCGGGGATAGTGAAGGAAGGGGCCCGGGCTGGAGATACCCCGCATAGATGGCCAGAGACCCACAATTTCACCAATATGTGCACTCAAAATGGAGTGACTACATGAATAATAATATACGACACTTAGAACAACCGACCTTGTTTTGGTCGGCCTCCAAGGCCGTGATGAGGGGAGAACTCATAGCTTATGTGTGCAAGAGAAAAAAAAGACTGGCACATAGTATCTTGCAACTAGAAGAGCAACTGAAAAAAGCCAAAGAACATCAAATCTGGCAACCCTCTAAAGTAACTTTAGAAAAATTGAAGGCCGTCCAGGTGACACTTAACACATTATTGCATGAAAAGGAAACACACTCTGACTTATCAGAAATACAAACTATACAGATATGGTAACCGACCTGGCCGATTGATGGCCAGGTTGATAAAAGGGTGGGGAGGGCCCAGGACGATAGAGTCGCTTAAGGACACATCAGGGAGGATAGTCACAGAAAAAAAAAAGATAGCAGGGATGCTATCAACCTATTTCTCAGCCCTTTATAAAAAAAAACAGAAGAGAAACAGGACAAACAGGCAGAGATCACAAACTACTTGGAGCGGGCAGGGGTCCCCAAACTGACCACGGTGGACCTGGAGGCCTTAAATGCTCCATTGCAAATGGCTGAATTACAAACAGCAATAAAGAGGTTAAAGCCGAACTCGGCCCCAGGTCCGGACGGGTACACAAGGGAATATTACAAAACATTGCCAGGGGAGGCATTTGGGGCATTGCTGGCTTATTATGAGGTTCAAACAGGGTCCTTCCCGATGCATGCTAACATGGCATTAATAACTCTAATCCCCAAACCAGATAAACCTAGAGAGCAAATGACATCTTATAGGCCTATCTCACTAATCAACATAGACATCAAACTGTTGGCCAAAATTTTAGCAGAACGGCTGGCACCTATCCTCTCCCGAATAGTGAGCCCTATGCAGGTGGGATTTGTACGAGGGCAGCAGCCCTAGTTTAACGCTCGGCAGCTATTATTAGCAATGGCCCACTGCTGGACGGAGAAGATTCCCTCTCTAGTCGTGAGCCTGGACGCCGAGAAGGCTTTTGACAGGGTGGAGTGGGCATACCTATTTCAAGTGTTAGAGTATATAGGATTTCAAGGATGGTATATGAGGGCAATAAAAACCTTATATACAGGCCCACGAGCAGCGCTGTTGGTAAACGGAATAAGGGAGCCGGAGTTTCAGATTGCAAAAGGCACGAGGCAGGGTTGTCCCCTATCACCTATTTTGTTTACACTTGCATTAGAGCCCCTATTGCGGACCATAGTGATAGTGAGTGAGATAAAGGGAGTAAAAATAGCACAGGAGCAAGTCAAAATCTTAGCGTATGCAGACGACCTACTCTTGGTCCTGACAGACCCCGCCAGATCGCTTCAACACATGCTGACACTCTTAGAGAGATACGGGCAGTATTCAGGTTTTAAATTGAACTTTAACAAATCATGGGTGATGCCGATAATCCCCTCGGTGAAAGAGACATGGCGGGGGTCTTTTCCTTTTAACTGGGCCACAAAATCTTTAAAGTACTTAGGTGTACATGTACCATCAGACCTGAAAAAACTGTATGAGATGAATGTCAGATTTTTGATGAATACTACACGACAAAAATTGAAAGGTTGGGGGTCCCTGCCAATATCATTATGTGGGAAAATAGCAACGTATAACATGTTCGTTATACCCAAATGGTTATATGTTTTCCAAGTGCTGCCGTTGTATTTAACCAAAGCTGATGAAAACCAACTGAATAAACTGCTATGTAAATTTTTGTGGAATGGGAAAAGAGCCCGCCTGCCCTTGGTCACGTTGAGCATCCCAGTGGAATATGGAGGACTGGGCTTACTTAATATGCGATATGTCACAGTAGCGTGTGGCATGCAACACATTAATGACTGGCATAGACTACGATCAGACTATTCCAATACAAATCTAGAGCTCCAGATGTCTCCACATGTGAACCTTAGCAGCCTCTTGCACACAGCAGGTGGGCGGATACCCAAAGTATTACAAATATCGGGTATTGTGCTAGCAGCAAAAGCAACCTGGCGCTGAATATGCCTACTTCATAACTTTTCACCTCGAGTGACACCATTTCTGCCCATTTGTGGTAATCTGGCATTTCCACCGGGGAACATTTACCCAGTTTTCAGACGGTGGGCCAGAAAGGGGCTCAGCTATCTGATACATGTGGTCACAGAGGAGGGGAAAATAAAATCACTCGAAGAACTACAAGCAGAATATCATATTCCTGCAAGTGAAAGCTGGCACTATTGGCAATTAGAACATTATGTCAAAAGTCTACCATGGACAGACCTCACAGAGGATGTACGAGAAGAGCTCTCTGCGGCATTCTCGTTTGAGGCGCAGCAGAGAGTACCACTGACATTCCACCACCAACATATAAGAGACAGCATCCCGGAATTAGATTGTAAATCGCTGTCGGTTCGGTGGACACAGGACCTTAATGTCTCACTCTCGGATAACCACCTGAAGACTTTCATCTTGGGAATCCGTAAACACTCAAGGTTTGTGGCACACTGGGAGCTTTGGTACAAATTTGCACTTCGGCTATACATATCTCCACGCAGAGCGTTTCACATGGGAATGTCCCCGTGGGGGAGCTGTACTAAATGTGGACAAAAGGGAGTGATATTGGAACATATGTTTTGGAAATGTAAGCAGATCACGGGCTTCTGGAGAGAAGTGATCCTACAAGTTTCAACGTGGTGGAGGAGACAGTGGTATTATGACCCAGTGCTCCTGTTCGGGCAACCCCGTCTAGAATCACCGGTATCAAAAGGGTACAAGAGTTTTGTGAACAAAGTAACATTAGCAGTATTGCAAGCTATACTCACAGGATGGATAACGAATAAAAGCCCGACAGTTCAACATTGGCGAATAAGACTGATAACTATAATGCGTATGGAATGAATGGACATCAGAGACATGACCCATGAGAGAGGCAGAGACTTTCAGTCTTGCTGGACCCCCTTTTGGAACATGATGTCCCCCAGTGTTAGAAGCAGACTCCTAAATGTATGAACGAGGTTTAGTATGGCAGCAAGGGAGGGTAAATGGGTAGGGTGGGGAGGAGGGAGGGTATAAAGCAGCATAACATAATGTCCAGGAGGATACAGTAGAAACTAGCGGTTACTGTGGTAATTGATTGAAGATGGAACATGGTATAAAGTTGGGGGGAGGTAAGGAGGAGAGGGTGTTAATGGTTGGAACATATGAGGAGAACACTGTATAAAGACAAACTGTTTATTTCTGGTTGTGTTTATTCTCAATAAAAAAAGATTTAAACATAAACTTAATGGTATTATAGCACTCATTCATATAATGCAAAAAAAGTTCCAGATCTTCTTGGTGCCCATCTACAACATAAAAATATCGATATATCTCCACCAACAGACAACGTCTTTGAAAAAACTGGAAGAATATATCCACATGGTCTCAAATCAAGCCATGCATAGATTAGCAATGGTTGGAGAAAATGCTGCTCCCATCAGTACGCCCTCTTTTGAATGTGAAAACGATGATTATGTGTGAAATAATTGTGGGAAAGAGCCACCTTGGTGAGAGCTAATATAAATTCCCCCGGAACTAAATGGGGTCTATGTCTTTGTTCCAATACAGTGGCTAGCACCTCCAGAGCTTCACTTTGTGGTATACAGGTATATAACGAATGTATATCCAATGTGACCATGGTAATGGATCTGTGCTCTTCCTCTGTGTGAGAAGCCAATAACCTCAAAAAATTGAGCACTGTCTTGTATATTTATTTATTTTATTTGTACCCCACATTTTCCCACCTATTTGCAGGCTCAGTGTGGCTTACATGGTACTGTAATGGTGTTCGCCAAGTCGGTTGATAACAAATGCAAGATTATATTGTGGTCTAATGAGGTAGGTGTGTATCAGGCACCATGAAGGTTGAAGGGAATGAAGATTATATATTGTCCAGTACAATCATTGGTTATGCTGTGTTGCTGGGTGTGGGGATTTACGATGGATCGGTGGGGTAAGCCTTTTTGAAGAGGTTGGTTTTTACTGATTTTCTGAAGTTTAGATGGCTGTAGATTGTTTTCACAACTTTTGGGAGTCCATTCCATAGTTGTGCGCTTATGTAGGAGAAGCAGGATGCGTAAGTTGTTTTGTATTTTAGTCCTTTGCAATTTGGGTAGTGTAGGTTTAGGTATGAACGTGATGATCCGATTCTGTTTCTGGTTGGTAGATCTATTAGGTCTGTCATGTATCCTGGGACTATGCCATAGATAATTTTGTGGACCAAAGTGCAGATTTTGAAGATGATCCTTTCTTTGATTGGGAGCCAGTGCAGCTTTTCTCGGAGGGGTTTGGCATTTTCGAATTGTGTTTTACCAAATATCAGCCTGGCTGCTGTGTTTTGGGCGGTCTGGAGTTTTTTTTGTGAGTTGTTCTTTGCATCCCGTGTAGATTCCCTTGCAGTAATCTGCATGGCTTAGAACCATTGATTGTACTAGGTTTCTAAAAGTTTCTCTCGGGAAGAAAGGTTTTAATCGTTTAAGTTTCCATATTGAATATAACATTTTCTTTATTACGGAGTTTACTTGGCTCTCAAGGGTAAGGTTGCGGTCGATTGTGACTCCTAGTATTTTTAGGCTGTCTGAGGTAGGGAGGGTGTGGGTTGCAGCAATTTGTCAATGTATTTGGCAGTGCGGTCCAACAAAGAACCCCTAGCTGATACAATCAGGCGGCCGGGGGGAGCTTGAAGATTTTTGTGGATTTTAGGCAGTGTATAAAATACCGAAACTTTGAAAAAGTGGTAATTCAAAAAAGAATATTCAGATTTGGTAAGAAAACCCAATCTTTTGCCTTCCTGTATAATTTCAACAATCATCGAATATACCTTATCTGAAGGATCCCTGTCCACTTACAGATACACAGTACTATCTGATACTTGTCGATCAATTTCTGCCATGTAATCTACAGAGTTCTGCACCACAATAGCAACCCCCTTATTGGCTCTTCTGATTACTATTGAAGAATCTTCTCTCAATTTAGATATGGCTAACCGTTCTGATTTTGGCAAATTGGACCTCCGCCATGGTAACTGTTCTTCCAAACTTTCAAGTCACTTAACCCTCCATTGCCCCATGTAAGCCGCATTGAGCCTGCCATGAGTGGGAAAGCGTGGGGTACAAATGTAACAAAAAAAAAAATCTCTCGGAACAATAAAGCCTGAAACGTGGAAAGAGCAGAGTCCACTGGTCCCGAAGGGGTCCAAGTAGAGGCTTCTTTCAGTATTGAGCGATCCATTGTTGTATCATTATCTACATTGGCAAATAGTAATTTCAACTGTAATTTGTGAACAAATTTCTCAATGTCCATGCGTGCTTGAAAACAATCATGAAAACTAGATGGTATAAAAGATAATCCTGTAGATAATAAGTTTAATTCCTCTGTTGTAAGAACTCTGCTGGAAATATTCACCACTATTGATTCCGATGTTGAGATCTTGTTTGAGGTCTTTGACTCGTAGCTCTTCCCCGTGTGCTCCAACTTCTCCAATTGTTTTTTTGGTGGTCTCCTCCTTGTACACCATCTCCTAAAGGGTCCTTGATTTCATCCCCACTACTTGAACTGTCCGTGGGTGAGCTCGTAGTTAAAGTGCAATAAACCTTTACTTTTTAACTATGAGCTCACCCGTGAGGTTTTATTGCTAACTATATAGCTTTAGCTTTGTTTTATCCCAGCGCACAGGGCCCATCAGCTTCCATTTAGACACACGTTTGACGACAAATACCACAAGTGGATATAACTATTGAATACAAGAGTCTCCTGATGCAGGCTTCATAGGCGAAAACACAGCTGTGTCGAGTCTTGTTCACCCTTCAATAAACAGCTATCTTTATCTGGAGCATCGTCCACTTTTTGAGTCATCTTCACTGTCTCGTCACACACTATATACGCTTGCGGAGATTTGTTTCTTCTGTTCCACATCGATCCATGTTGCACGCAAACACTTTTGTATGTGTACATTGCAATAGATGGCAAAGAGAAGAACAGCAACACTTGCAGTCACGCAAACAAGTCAAGCATAGCAAGGGTGACAGAAAGCCAATCCGGCAAAGGAAACACACTCCAGAGTATATCTTTTCTCTTTTATAATAATGGTCAAATTTATTAGAGTAAATAAATGATTGCAATAAAATTCTTTTATCCCACTGTTACAGAAAATTAAATTCTTATTTATATAAATCTAAATTTCAGCATAAGCAAAATAAAATGCCTCGCTGTATTTCCCTGGAAGCTAACGGATCTGACTGCTACAAGACATACTTGGTCAGATTCTGAAGCTTCTCTTTATCTAATCTCTTAATGCCTTTTATATATTTTTCTCTTTCTTATCTGGTATTCTTCAGCCCTGACCTCTAAGGTCACCATAACAAACCTCTGCTTCTTTGGTATTTTTCCATTATTCATCATTTGCCCTTTGTAACCTCAAATCACCCTGAATATATACCACTCATATTTGTCCTTCACCGAAAGACTTTCTCTGCATTATGTCCAGAGCTTGTTTGAAACAAGCAAACACTTGTTAAATGTTATAGCTCAGCCTGTTAACTTGTCCCTGAAAAGGCCAAGAAAACACAGGCTAGCTGTTTGCCCTGCTGGATCATATATAAGGGAATAAGGTACATAAACAAAGCTGGCTGATCTCTGCAAAACCAGATAGCTCTATACTAAACAGCATATTTTATAAATGGTTTAGCGCTGACTTAGATGCACATTTAAAAACTTAACTGCCTCACACAAAGTTGCCCTTGTGCTCCATCAGCATTTACAAATTAATATTCAGCCTATGGCAGTAAACATTTTTTTAAAATGCCTTACATAACATAGTAGATGACAGCAGATAAAGACCTGTACAGTCCATCCAGTCTGCCCAACAAGAAAAATTTATTGTATGAGCTACTTTTTATGTATACCTGACCTTGATTTGTCCTTGCCATTTTCAGGGCACAGACTGTAGAAGTCTGCCCAGCAGTAGCTTTGCTTCCCAATTACCGGTGTTGCCACCCAATTTCCACTAAGCTTCTGTGGATCCATTCCTTTTGATCAGGATTCCTTTGTGTTTATCCCATGTATTTTTGAATTCCATCACCGTTTTCATCTCCACCGCCTGGGAGAGCATTACAAGTATCCACCACCCTCTCTGTGAAAAAATACTTCCTGACATTTTTCCTGTCTTTCCCTCTTCAACCTCAATTCATGTCCTCTAATTCTACTACCTTCCCATCTCCAGTAAAAGTTTGTTTGCGGATTAATACCTTTCAAATATTTGAACGTCTATATCATATTACCCCTGTTTCTCCTTTCCTCCAGCTTATACATGTTCAGGTCAGTAAGTCTCTCCTCGTATGTCTTGTAATGCAAATCCCATACCATTTTTGTAACTTTTCTTTGCACGGCTTCAAGTCTTTTTACATCCTTAGAAAAGATAGGACCTCCAAAACTGAACACAGTACTCCAGGTGGGGCCTCACCAACAACTTGTACAGGGGCATCAACACCACTTTTCTTCTGCTGGTCACACCTCTCTCTATACAGCCTTAACAACCTTCTAGCTACGGCCACCGCCTTGTCACACTGTTTCGTCGCCTTCAGAACTTCAGATACTATCACCCCACGATCCCTCTCCCTGTCTATACATTTCAGACCACCTAACACATATGTCTCCTGTGGATTTCTACTCCCTAAATGCATCACTTTGCACTTCTTTGCATTGAATTTTAATTGCTGTTATATTCTAGTCTTTTTACCACCACTCCAAAATTATTATGTACCAGCCACTCACAATTTGGAGTGATAAAAGACCAAGGCCACGTATGAGAAAAGCAAGTTTTTATTACTTATCAAAGTACAGATACAATCAATAGTTTCTCATGGGAGGACAGCACTGCTTACACATAGGTGTTATCTGTAACCGTATCTCCAAAGTATTGTTCTGATTCAACTGCTTATGTACTTTTATTTTAAACAACACTTCACATAGATTTAGCAAGTTATCGTCCTCAGAGATCATCCTGTTTTCTTTCAACACCATCTGTTTCCCCTCTGTTGCTAAACCACATTTTTTTGTCATTCATAATTGTTCCTTTCTCATGCCTGCTTGCACGCAGGAATGCCTTATCAGATCATGAGTTTCTGGTTCACATGCTTATGAGTTTTTGCCCTTTGGCCCTGTTCCATGGTGCATGAGCTGTGCTCATTATTTGCATCTCCCCCCTTGAAGGCCTTCGAGAGTAAGGGCTTCATTTGTTTTGAACCTTTGCTGTAGTCCCATCCATTCCAGACGGGAGCAATAAGTTCATTTTCAGATGCATGTTAAGCTTAGGGAGATTGTGGGTATGAGTCACAATGTCAACTCCTTTTTACAGGTATCAGGTGGTTGCAAAACATTTGACTATTCTTCTAGCTTCTGCAGATTCTTTTTCATCTTTTTCACTCACTGTGGCGTGTCCACTCTGTTACAAATCTTGGTATAATCCACAAAAAGGCAAACTTTACCTTTTAACCCTTTGGCAATGTCACTCACAAATATATTGAACAGAATCGGCTCCAGCATCGATCTTTGAGGCACTCCACTACTCACCTCCGAGTGAATTCCATTAACCACCACTCTCTGGTGTCTGTCCGTCAACCAGTTCCTAATCCAATTTACCACTTTGGGTCCTATCTTCAGCTGTCAAGTTTATTCAAGAGCCTCCTGTGGGGAACCGGGTCAAAAGCTTTGCTGAAATCTAAGTAGATTACATCTAGCACACATCCTTGATTCAGTTCTCTGGTCACCCAGTCAGAGAATTCAATGAGATTCATTTGTTACGATTTACTTTTGATAAAACCATGTTGTCTCAGATGTTGCAACTTATTGGACTCCTGGAAATTCACTATCCTTTCCTTCATCATCGTTTCCATTACTTTTCCAATAACCGAAGTGAGGCTTACCAGCCTGTAGTTTCCAGTTTCTTCTCTGTCACCACTTTTGTGAAGAAGTACCACATCTGCTGTTCTCCAATTCCACGGAACCTCCCCCGTGTCCAAGGATTTATTACACAAATCTTTAAGAGGACCCGCCAGAACCTCTCTGAGCTCCCTCAATATCCTCGGGTGGATCCCGTCCGATCCCATGGCTTTGTTCTTCCGTTGCGCTTTCACCAGACATAGCTCTCTCATGGCTTCTTTCAGTTTCATCTGGCATTTCCCTCTCTGTATTCCTCTTGAATTTTTCTGTATTTCATGAACACCAACTCTTTAGCCTTTATTTTCTCAGCCACTTGCTTGGAGAACCATATCAGTTTCCTTTTTCTCTTGCTTTTATTTAGTCTCCTTACATAAAGGTTTGTAGCCATATTTATAGCTTCTTTCAGCCTTTCCTCTTATTCCAATTATTTTGAGACATTAAATAGGTTGTCTTCAAATATTTCAGTCATATGTCTCCAAACACCATTCACAAGCTGTTCTCCCTTCTGTAAGTTAGACTGGAGACGGACTTGACCCAACAGGGCCATGTTTAAGTAGGAGCCTTGATAAGGGGTCATTATTTAAATCACTGCGGAAAAAACTCCATGATAAGCACAGGTTATAACATATCCAGTGCAGACCATTCTTCAAAGCTCATTTGTCTACTCTGTGCCATTTCCAAAGAACATCTCGTTATTCATAAACTTCCAGTGTGTGTGTAGAAAAACAAAGAAATGGTTTAACAGAAAATCCTGTGTACAATAACCAATCCTTATTACATACAGGTAATATCTTAGAAATAACCACTGTTTTCTAACATAAGATTAATATCTTCTGTTTATATCCATCAGACCACCAGATCACACAAGGAAAGAAGAGAGAAAAGAAGCAAGGAGAACATCCTGTAGAGACAGAACAAATCCAAAGACAATCAGAAAATATCTGTGATAATATTTCACAGGGACCTGAGAGGATTAACACAAAGGACTGTAAGCAGGAATCAAAGCAACAGAGAGACCCTGCAGGAGAATCGACAGATGGAATTACTGAGAGAAATGATAGGGAGCTTAATAACATCCATGATGATCAGAGACGCCTAGCAGAGAGACCCTTCCAAATTAATAATAGTGATCAAGTGCCTTCTAAATTCCACAGTGGTAAGAAGAAAGGAAAAAAACACCAGAAAGAACTTACATGTATTGTGTATAATAGGAGCATCAGCTTTATTTATCCTAAATGTAATAAGAGCTTCCCCTTGTTTTCAGAACTCCAGCTGCAAAAATGTAATCATAAAAATAAGAAACTATTTACATGTGCTGAATGTAATAAAAGCTTCACTCAGCTTTCAGCTCTAAAAATTCACCAACAGACCCACACAGCAGTCAAAGTATTTACATGTAGTGAGTGTAATAAAAGCTTCACGCGGCATTCAAACCTAAAATCTCACAAAATGATCCACACAGGATCCAAACCATTTACGTGTAGTGAGTGTAATAAAAGCTTCATTCGCCTTTCCCATCTAAAAATTCACCAAAGGATCCACACGGGGGACAAACCATATACATGTACTGAGTGTAATAAATGCTTCACTCAGGTTTCAGGTCTAAAATTTCACCAAAAGCTTCACACAGGAGACAAACCATTTACATGTACTGAGTGTAATAAAAGCTTCATTCAGCTTTCAAATCTAAAAAGTCACAAAATGATCCACACAGGATACAGACCATTTACATGTACTGAGTGTAATAAAAGCTTCAGACATCTTTCACATTTAAAAAGTCACAAAATGATACACACAGGATACAGACCATTTACATGTACTGAGTGTAATAAAAGCTTCACTCAGCGTTCACATTTTAAAAGACACAAGATGATCCACACAGGATATAAACCATTTAAATGTACTGAGTGTAATAAAAGCTTCAGTCAGCTTTCGGCACTACATGTTCATGAAATGACCCACACAGCAGTCAAACCATTTACATGTACTGAGTGTAATAAAAGCTTCAGTCAGCTTTCAGCTCTAAATGTTCACCAAAAGATCCACACAGCAGTCAAACCATTTACATGTACTGAGTGTAATAAAAGCTTCATTCAGCTTTCAAATCTAAAAAGTCATGAAATGATCCACACAGGATCCAAACCATTTACATGTACTGAGTGTAATAAAAGGTTTACTCGGCTTTCAAGTCTAAAAAATCACCAACGAATTCACACAGGAGTCAAACCATATACATGTACTGAGTGTAACAAAAGCTTCACTCAGGTTGCAGGTCTAAAATGTCACCAAAAGATTCACACAGGAGACAAACCATTTATATGTAGTGAGTGCAATAAAGGCTTCTCTCAGATTTCAAATCTAAAATGTCACAAAATGATCCACACAGGATGCAAACCATTTACATGTACTGAGTGTAATAAAAGCTTCACTTATCCTTCAAATCTAAGAAGCCACAAAATGATCCACACAGGTTGCAAACCATTTACATGTACTGAGTGTAATAAAAGCTTCACTCATCCTTCACAGCTAAAAAGTCACAAAATAATCCACACAGGATACAGATTGACCTTGATATAAACCATTTGCATGTACAAAGTGTAATAAAAGCTTCACTCATCTTTCAAATAAAAAAATCAGCAAAAGATTCACATCATGAAATAAGATACTGTTATTAATCAACTGGCACTTTCTGCACCCTCGTATACCGTTGGTATTGTAGATTGACTCCTGCCCATGCTGGCTCCAATCTCAAAATGGCTGCCATGACCTCCAGTGGCAATCTTGTGAGACTTGGGCAGCCAGTGCTGTTCCAAATGTCAGCCAGCAGCACTTGCCTTGAGCTGATGCTGAGACCGGCCCTTCTGCACATGCTCAGTTTTCGTACATGCAACAGCACTGAGCATGCATGGCATGCCGGCAAAAGCATCAGTTTGAGGCAAGTGCTGCCGGCTGCCATTTGGAAGAGTGCTTGCTGCTCAAGGAGGAGGAAATCTTCAGCTGGCAGGGTTTGGGGATCCCCACCAGCTCAAGTATTTAATATTTGGGATTTGTGGGCAGGGAGGGGTGGAGAGAGGAGGGGAGGGGGCGAATTCCATGCCCACCCAAAATTGGCCATCTGGCTATGCCCCTGATGTACAGTCAATCATGGTACTACTGCATTCCTCAACTGCCATCTGTCTCTCATCTCCGAGGACATGATTCATCTAACTGCCATGTGATAGCAAATGTCTGATTGGTCCAAACAATGTTAGTGGGCTCCGACTCCTCTAGTCAAAGAGGCAGTTTAAACTGTGCAGTTGGACTTGGTTGAGTGATGTTAACTTTTTAATTGTGCTATACAGGATCTTCAAATAAATTTCTCCAGGATGTTAGTTCATCTATTTGGTGGTGTTTCCATCATAGTAATGTTCTTCAAAACTTGGTTTCTGTGAAGAAACAGTGTGTTTTAAGCCTGTAAAAAAATGTATTAGATATTGTCCTATTTTAATTATGTCCTGAAGTGTATTTCTCCTATTTGGACAGCAGGTGGTATTTCTTTGCTGTGAAGCTGTTATAGGGAACTGAATGTTCTTTTTCTTTAAAACAAGCAGGAAGCAGGCTGCAATGTACTTTCAAACTTGTTGAATGGGCTCTGATTGGCCCAGGAGCTCATTTCCTTTAGAGTCAACGAATAGCCTTTAAAATATGTATATTAATCCACAGAATAATCTACGGTGAGGTACCAGAATACATGCTTGAATTGGTTGATTTACCACCTAGAAACAGAACCAGTTCATCGCGATCTTATCTGAACTTACATTACCCAGACTGCAATGGCTTAAAGTATAAATCAATTTACGCCTCAAACTTCACCTACATTGGCATTCAACTGTGGAACGCCTTACCCAAATTAACAAAAACTACCCAGAGCTACCTAAACTTTAGGAAATCATTGAAAACAGTATTGTTCAAGAAGGCTTATTCCGCAGGTTCAACATAATAAAAATTACCTCTTACTATTATAAGATCCAATAGACTATAATTATATCTTATCTTTCATATTTACTACTGATTAATTGTTATTTATATCCTACTTCAATACCCATCATTGTTTAACTGTTATTTTTCTTATTCTGCTAAATTTGAAAAATTGTACTTCTCGCATTGTAACTTACTACAATATTTTTGTAAGCCACTTTGAGCCTGCTATCAGTGGGAAAAGGTAGGATACAAATGTGATAAATAAATAATAAAATAAATAAATTTTGCCTTCAGTCTTAGCCTGGAAGAAGAGGGAGACAGATCTCTTTGCTAAGGCTGTGTGAACAATTATATGTCCTGATCTTCCCAGGTACTGTTTAGACAGTATATAGATGTTTAGTTAGTTTTTTAATTGATCCATTTTTCAGTTACTTGTTACTTGTGCTATTCGCACATTTTTGTTCAGTGTTCAGTTTTTATGAGAATAAACAAAATTGTTTGCTCTGCTTGTTTGGACTGATAAAGAATCCTGGTGTTTTGTGTGTTGGGTCTGTGAGTGCTTTCTGGGAACTGTGGGACCACTGGGAGTGTGGCCCTAGTACCCTACAAATGACTGGGGATAAGTTGAGTGCGGGAGACTCGCCTAGAGGCGATTGTGACCTAGTCGGTGGGAGGAGGGTGCTAGTGTAGAGCACAAGCAGCAGGTGCAGGCAGACCTGAGCTGTGCTGGGGATAGACCCTCTTAAGTGGCTGTGGGGCAACCCTAGGCGGGTGGCTAGGCATTTCATGACTGTTTCTCTCTAAAATGTTTATTGTTGTATTTCTGTTTTCTTTATATCTTTTAAATGCTAGTGATCTATTGTCGGGCTCTGGCATTGATGCACCGTCAGCTGATTCTCTCGCTGTTTATTTTAAAGACAAAGTGGCAATATTCATTAAATTGAAATGTTGTGGGGGCTTATGCGATATCTAATAAGTTGATTGATATCCCTGGACACCGAATATGGAATTGTTTTACACCTATGACAACTAAAGATGTACAGTTACAGTTAACTAAATGTGCCAGGTCTAACTGCAGTCTAGATCCTTGTCTAGCACACTTACCTTCGGATTCTATATATCGCGCTGAGATTTCTGTGCAGAAGTCGAAGCATATTCCATAATAATACGCATAACCTAATTGGTTAACAAGCTAATCAGTGCCTATAATTAGATTTTAACAACCAATTATCAGCATTAATTAGAATTTACACACACCACCTGCTAAATGCATTCTGTAAAATGGTGGGTGTAAATTCTAATGCGCACTGCCAAAAAGAGCATGGCCATGGGTGGTTCATAGGCATTCCAAAAATTTACACTCAGGGTTATAGAATACACCTGCTCCGAGCCTAACTTTGGCATCTGATATTTACACCAAGTTTTCCGTGGCGTAAATGGATTCGCCTAGAATTAGGCGCTGGCATGGCTGTTACACATTGTGAAGAAACAGTGTGTTTTAAGCCCGTAAAATGTATTGGATATTTTCCTGCCCTAATTATGTCCTGAAGTGTATTTCTCCTATTTGCCAGCATTTCTCCTATTTGTGTGCTGTGAGCTACGCTGGGCATTTTCAGACTTGGTTTGATTGGTAACTGAGGGACTGAAATCCTTGGTTCATACTTTGGCTTTTTCTGAAGTAATTCCTACATGGTGGAGAGAAGAGGAAAGACTGCGCAAAACAGAAGAATTCAATAAGTGGCTTGAGTCTTGGTGTAAAGAAGAAGGTTTCATTATTGCAATTTGCTTCTCACTGGTCTTCCACTCAGCCATCTCTCTCCTCTCCAAAATTCTGTCTGTCCAAAATTCTGCAGCACGACTTATTTTCCGCCAAAATCGTTATACCCACACTAGCCCACTCCTCAACTCTAGCTCCTTCTCTACCTGTTTTCAAATCTATGCTGAAAGCCCACCTTTTCACCACTGCTTTTGGCTCCTAGCCACTACTCAATTGCTCTCCCCTTGATCCTTTCTCACCCAGTACTTCCTTCGCCCTTAATTGTCTGTCTGTATTTTTAGATTGTAAGCTCTATCGAGCAGGGACTGTCTCTCTGTGTCAGGTGTTCAGCGCTGCGTGCATCTGGTAGCACTATACAAATGCTAATAATAATACATAGGAGCATGGGGTAATCTGTGGAAGATTAACAGGCTGTACTGTAATGATGGGCTACATCTTTCTGTTATGGGAAAAAGGATCCTTGGAGACAAATTCAGACAATATGTTTCTAGACATTTAAACTAGAGGGTGGGGATGACAAAAGGAAACAAGGGGTTTCAGAAAGTCACCCCCAGAATAAACATGATGGCAGAGGGAAAGGTCATGTAAATATTGTAAACCACCTAAACTCACTAAGCACATGAAAAGCTATGTGCACAAATGCTCGTAGTCTAAGTAAAAAGGTTCAAGACTTGCAAGCCCTGATGTTTGAAGAAAACTTAGATATTGTTGCTATTACGGAGACGTGGTTCAATGATTCCCATGAATGGGATGTGACCGTACCGGGCTATAATCTTTTTAGGAAGGATAGAGAGGGCCGAAGAGGTGGAGGAGTGGCTCAGTATGTGAGAGACAATATCAGAGCGGCTTAAATGCGGGGAACCTGGGGAAAGGAAGAAGCTTTATGGATCATCCTGGAAAGAGAACACGGAATCTGTATCCACATGGGGGTTATCTACAGACCTCCTGCGCAAATGGAGAAATTAGACAAGGATCTGATAGGTTAGTCAAAAGATTGGTGTGAAAGGGGAGGTTCTACTGTAGGGAGATTTCAATTTATCTGACGTGGATTGGAACATCCCGTCAGCGGAATCGGAAAGAAGTAGGGAGATTGTGGATGCCCGTCAAAGTGCCTTGCTCAGACAAAAGTTGACGGAACCCACGAGGGAAGGGTCGATCTGGATCTAGTGCTCATGAATGGGGGTAGTGTTTCCAATATCCAGGTGGGTGCCCACCTATGTAATAGTGATCATCACACTATATGGTTTGATATAAGGGTGAAGACGGAGTGCGGACGCACAAAACTCAAAGTACTGGATTTCAGACACAGAGTGTGTGTGTCTAACAGACAGAGAACACGTGTGTGAAAGTGACAAAGGGGGGCGTAATTGTGAGGGTGCGGGAGAGTGTGTGTGTCTCACAGACAGAGATCATGTGTGAAAGTAAGGGTAGTGGGGTTGTTTTTGACGCCTGGTTGTTGTGTTGTAGCGGATGGTGTGGGCGTCGGTCGGGTTTCCTCTTACCTCTTGTGCTGTTCTGATGGATGTTCAGAGCGCAGGGCAGGCTGGCAGGATTGGCATTCTTCCCGATGTGTATCACTTTGCACTTGCCAACATTAAATCTCATCTGCTATTTGGATTCCCAGTCTTCCAACTTCCTAAGGTCTTCCTGCAATTTTTTACAATCCACATGCATTTTAACAGATTTGAATTGTTTTGTGTCATCTGCAAATTTTATTTCCTCACTCATCATTCCCATTTGCAGATCAGTACAATATAGCACCGGTCCCTTTACAGATCTAGAATAACACAGCTTTAGAATTTCAACATGACATTTAAATGAACTTTAGTTGGTGCCAGTCAAGTTAGTATTAAGGTGTAAAAGTACCTACATTCAATCTACATATAATAAATATAAAGAGCCTGATTATAACAGGGTGCCTATGTGGAAAGTTAAAAAAAAGGTTCATATTTTATTTCAATTTTCTAAAAGCCAGTTTCTTATAAATCTGCACACAGCTACTGAAAACAGATCTTTTCAAGAAGGCATATCATAATCATCCATCTTAAACACTAAATAATAACACTACACAGATCTATCCCTCCCCATCTTCAAATCCTTGCTTAAAGCCCACCTCTTCAATGTCGCTTTCAACACCTAACCATTGGAGTAACCAGGAAATCCAGATTGCCCCAATTTGATTGACTGCATTCTTGTCCTTTAGATTGTAAGCTCCTTTGAGCAGGGACTGTCCTTCTTTGTTAACTTGTACAGTGCTGCGTAACCCTAGTAGCGCTTTAGAAATGTTAAATAGTAGTAGTAGTACTATACAAAAGCCTATAGTACTATATGAAAGCCTATCACATGATTGATTACCCTCCTTGCTACCTATATTTAAGCACTACCACATCAAACCTCATGTCGAATAGAATCTCTCTATAGCAGATGACTACTAATCATTTACTACTACTTATTTATATAGCGCTACAAGGCATACGCAGCGCTGCACACCATACACAAAGACAGTCCCTGCTCAAAGAGCTTACAATCTAGATAAGACAGTACACAGACAGAACAAGTAAGGGTAAGGGAATAGAGAGGTGAGGATAAAAGACAGGGCAAGTGAGTTAGGAGTCAAAAGCAGTGGTAAAGAAGTGGGTTTTGAGTTTTGATTTGAAAACGGCCACTGTGTAAACTGAAATCTTTGACAGACAATAACAACCCTTTTGACTACAGGGATTCTACCAGTCTCCCCTTCCTCCCTGATTCTAGCTTGTTCTCTTCCCCCCACCCCCAACACGCAGAAATTTCCTTGCCTTGTTTTTCTTATCTTCCTCTGCCTTTCTGTTCCATCAGCTCTTATTTTCCTTTCCATCCTGCCCTTACTCTCCCCTCCTTCGTTCCTCCCTGATTCTAGCTTGTTCTCTTCCCCCGCCCTCCCCCCCAGAAATTTCCTTGCCTTGTCTTTCTTTTCTTCCCCAGCTGGCCTGGTTGGTTCCAGTTCCCCCACCCAACCTGCAGCCTCAAATCATGTACTTTCTTTATGAAACGTTAAGGCCAAACAAAACCTTACCAATGATGTCCACCTCAGTCTCTCACTCTCAAAAACAAAATTAATGGAGGAGCCGTCAAGATGTGGCTTTGGGCTCATCATCACAGCATGTTTCTCCAAGCCACGTATCTGGCAGGTGTAAACAACAGTCTGGCCGACAGGGTGAGCAGGATTATGCAACCTCATGAGTGGTCGCTCAACTTGAGCCACTCAGATCAATCACAAGGTCCCTCAATTCTGTTCCAGGCTTCAGGCCCACGACAGGCTAGTGTCAGATGCCTTTCTACTAAATTGGGGGACAGGCCTTCTGTATGCGTATCCTCCCATACCTTTAGTAGGGAAGACTCTGCTGAAACTCAGGCAAGACCGCGGAACCATGATTCTGATAGCGCCTTTCTGGCCCCATCAGATCTGGTTTCCTCTTCTGCTGGACTTGTCCTCCGAAGAACCGTGGAGATTGGAGTGTTTTCCGACCCTCATCACTCAGAACCAGGGGTCACTTCTACATCCCAACCTCCAGTCTCTGGCTCTCACGGCCTGGATGTTGAGAACTTAGAAGTTGCCTCTTTAGGCTTTTCAGAGGGTGTCTCCCGAGTCTTGCTTGCTTCCAGGAAAGATTCCACGAAAAAGTGTTATTCTTTCAAATGGAGAAGGTTTGCAGTCTGGTGTGACAACAAGGCCCTAGATCCCTTTTCTTGTCCTACACGGACCCTGCTTGAATACCTTCTACACTTATCGGAGTCTGGTCTTATCGTGGATCGCTCTTAAGTTGCGCGGCAGTGTGTTCCAAAGCTGCGTGCTCGTGTGAGAAAAGGTTGACGCGTGTAGCGTCTTGTATTTCACGCCATTGCAAGTAGGGAAATGGAGGTTGAGGTATGTTCGGGAAGATCTTCTAGCATTTCTGGGTGGTAAGTCAATCAACTCGGACAGGTAGGCTGGGGCTTCGCCGTGAATGATCTTGTGGACTAGTGTGCATACCTTAAAAGTGATGCGTTCCTTAAGTGGAAGCCAGTGTAGTTTTTCTCGTAGTGGTGTTGCCCTTTCATACTTTGGTTTTCCGAAGATGAGTCTGGCTGCTGTGTTCTGGGCTGTTTGAAGTTTCCTCAGTATTTGCTCTTTGCAGCCTGCGTATAATGAGTTGCAGTAATCCAGATGGCTTAGGACGAGGGATTGCACTAGGTTACGAAAGACGAATCTTGGGAAGAATGGTCTTATCCTTTTCAGTTTCCACATGCAGTGGAACATCTTCTTAGTTGTGTTATTTGCGTGGGTTTCAAGTGTTATGTGGCGGTCGATAGTGACTCCAAGGATTTTTAGCGTTTTTGATATTGGAAGGTTTAGGTTTGGTGTATTTATCGCGTTGAATTCGTTAGTATTGTATTGGGAGGTGAGTACCAGGCATTGAGTTTTTTCTGCGTTTAATTTCAGACGGAATGTGTCTGCCCATGTGTTCATGATATGTAGACTTTGATTGATTTCTTTGATGTCTTGTTTGAAAGGGATGTATATTGTCACATCATCAGCGTATATATATGGATTGAGATTATGGTTTGATAGGAGTTTTGCTAAAGGGATCATCATTAGGTTGAAAATAGTTGGTGAGAGAGGTGATCCTTGTGGAACTCCACATTCAGGTGTCCATGCCTTGGACGTGGTTGAGTGTGATGTAACTTGATACGAGCGCAGGGTTAGGAACCCCTTGAACCAGTTCAGGACATTTCCTCCAATGCCGAAGTATTCAAGTATGTGTAGTAGGATTTCGTGGTCGACCATGTCGAAGGCGCTTGACATGTCAAATTGTAGGAGGAGTATATTGTTCCCGGTTGCTATTATTTGTTTAAATTTGGTCATAAGGGTGACTAGTACTGTTTCTGTGCTATGGTTTGACCGGAATCCGGATTGGGCATCATGCAGTATTGAGTGTTTGTTTAGATAGTTTGTGAGTTGTTTGGTTACCATTCCTTCGGTTATCTTGGTTATTAGTGGTATGGATGCTACTGGCCTGTAGTTGGTAATTTCGCTCAAGTTTTTCTTTGTGTCTTTAGGAATTGGGGTGAGTAAGATTTTTCCTTTTTCTTTTGGGAAGAGTCCATTTTGTAGCATGTAATTTACATGGTTCGTTAGGTCAGTTATGAATTTTTGAGGGGCTGATTTCATGAGGCTCTTTGGGCATGCGTCTAGTTTGCAGTTGGATTTGGCATATCTTTTCAGAATTTTAGAGATGAGGTCTTCTGATAGTGGTTCGAACTCGGTCCAGGTTCTGTCTGCTGGATGTGTTCCTTCTTCTGGGTCTAGACAGTCTAGAAGAGTGGCGTATTCTATGGGGCTGGCGGGTATTTTGTGTCGTAATAGTATAGTTTTCTCCTTGAAGTATTTCGCAAGGCTGTCGACGTCTGGTATGTTTTTACCGTTGTTTGTAACTGGTGTGGTATCTAGCAGTTTGTTCATGAGGTTGAAGAGTTTATGTGTGTCTTTGTAGTTTGGTCCTATTATTGTTTTGTAATGTTGTCTTTTTGTCTGTTTTATGGTGTATTTGTATTTTCTCTAAAGTAATTTCCAGTCGTTTAGTGTTTGTTTGTCTTTCCTTTTGTTCCAAGCTCTAGTTTCCTTACTTGTGTTTTAAGTTTTTTTCAGCTCTTCGGTGAACCATGGGTTTGCTTTATTCCTGTGTGATGTTCTGGTTTGGATTGGGGCGATTTTGTCTAGTGTTGTTGTACACAGCTCATCCCATTCTTGGAGGAATTGGATGGTGTCAGCGTTTGTTGTCCATTCGTACTGGTAGATCTGTTGCCAGAATATTGTGGAGTCTATTTTTCCTCTCGTTTTGTATGTTGTTCGCTCGGGTTTGTTGGTCGTGTTTAAGTGTGTTTTTCGCCAGCAGAGAGTGACATTTGCTTTATGGTGGTCTGACCATAGTGTAGGTGTCCAACTTGTGTCAGTGAGTATGATGGTGGAGTCCGGTTCAAATTTGTGCGTTATGATATCTAGTGTGTGTCCTTTTTCGTGAGTTGGTTGCATGTAGGGTGCTTGCAGATCCCAAGGTTTTAGGAATTCTTTGAACTCTCGTGTGCTTGGTGAGGTGTCATCTTCTAGGTGTAAGTTGATGTCCCCTAGTATGAGGATGTTTAAGGAAGATACGCAGGAGTTCGAGATGAAATCCATGAGTTGTGTTTGGGAGTCTTGCCATTTTCCTGGAGGTCTGTAGAATAGAATTGTGTTGAGGTGGCCTGTTAGATTTGGATGGTTGATTCTTGTTGATGCAATTTCGAGTTGTGGGGAGGTAGATTCGCCCGTGATTGTGATGGTGAATTCGGGTTTGTAAATTATAGCTATTCAGCCTCCTCTTTTTATTCCATTTCTTGTCCAGTGGGTGATTTTGTATTCTGGTGGGCATATTTCTAAGATGGCTGGATCTGTAGGGCTATGGAGCCAGGTTTCTGTGATAAATAGGAGGTCTAGTTTGTCTGCAATGATCCAGTCTAGTATGTCTACTGAGTTCCTTACTGCTGATCTTGCATTGATGTATCCTAGGTGGATTGAGCAATATGGTTCCAAGGGAGGATTTGACATGTTTATTTTTATTAGTTGTCTGTTTCTTCGGTGGTTGAATTTATTGTTGTCCTTGTTTTCCTCATTTTGTCGGTAGTGTTCGTATCCGGAGGTTATTCCTTTTGGTTGGTTATTGTGTCTTTGGTTTAGTGGGTTGTCAAAAGGTTGTGCATATGATTGGTGGGTTGGTGGTGAGTTATTATGGATGCTGTTTAGGATGTTCATTGTGTCTGTGTGAGTGTAAATGACGGCAGAAAAAGACCTGCACGGTCCATCCAGTCTGCCCAACAAGATAAACTCATATGTGCTACTTTTTGTGTATACCTTACCTTGATTTGTATCTGTCTTTTTCAGGGCACAGGGCACAGACTGTAGAAGTCTGCCCAGCACTAGTCCCGCCTCCGAACCACCAGCCCCACCTCCCACCACTGGCTCTGCCACCCAATCTCGGTTAAGCTCCTGAGGATCCATTCCTTCTGAACAGGATTCCTTTATGTTTATCCCACGCATGTTTGAATTCCGTTACCGTTTTCATCACCACCTCCCAAAGGAGGGCATTCCAAGCATCCACCACTCTCTCCGTGAAAAAATACTTCCTGACATTTTTCTTGTCTGCCCCCCTTCAATCTCATTTCATGTCCTCTAGTTCTACCGTCTTCCCATCTCCGGAAAAGGTTCGTTTGCGGATTAATACCTTTCAAATATTTGAACATCTGTATCATATCACCCGTTTCTCCTTTCTCCTTTCCTCCAGGGTATACATGTTCAGGTCCGCAAGTCTCTCCTCATACATCTTGTAACGCAAATCCCATACCATTCTCGTAGCTTTTCTTTGCACTGCTTCAATTATTTTTCCATCCTTAGCAAGATACAGCCTCCAAAACTGAACACAATACTCCAGGTGGGGCCTTTCCAATGACTTATACAGGGGCATCAATACCCCGTTTCTTCTGCTGGTCACACCTCTCTCTATACAGCCTAGCAACCTTCTAGCTATGGCCACCGCCTTGTCACACTGTTTCGTTGCCTTCAGATCCTCAGATACTATCACCCCAAGATCCCTCTCCCCGTCCGTACCTATCAGACTCTCACCGCCTAACACATATGTCTCCCGTGGCTTTCTACTCCCTATGTGCATCACTTTGCATTTCTTCGCGTTGAATTTTAATTGCCAAACCTTAGATCATTCTTCTAGCATCCTCAGATCTTTTTTCGTGTTTTCCACTCCCTCCCGGGTGTCCACTCTGTTATAGATCTTAGTATTGTCCGCAAATAGGCAAACTTTACCTTCTAACCCTTCGGCAATGTCACTCACATATATATTGAACAGAATCTGCCCCAGCACCGATCCTTGAGGCACTCCACTACTCACCTTTCCCTCCTCCGAGCGAATTCCATTAACCACCACCTTCTGGCATCTGTCCGTCAACCAGTTCCTAATCCAGTTCACAACTTCGGGTCCTATCTTCAGCCCATCCAGTTTATTTAAGAGCCTCCTGTGGGGAACCGTGTCAAAAGCTTTGCTGAAATCTGTAGATTACGTCTATAGCTCGTCCCTGATTCAATTCTCCGGTCACCCAATCAAAGAATTCAATGAGATTTGTTTGGCACGATTTCCCTTTTGTAAAACCATGTTGTTTCGGATCTTGCAACTTATTGGCTTCCAGGAAATTCACTATCCTTTCCTTCAGCATCGCTTCCATTACTTTTCCAATAACTGAAGTGAGGCTTACTGGCCTGTAGTATCCAGCTTCTTCCCTATCACCACTTTTGTGAAGAGGGACCACCTCCGCCGTTCTCCAATCCCTCGGAACCTCTTCCGTCTGCAAGGATTTATTAAACAAATCTTTAAGAGGACCCGCCAGAACCTCTCTGAGCTCCCTCAATATCCTGGGGTGGATCCCGTCCGGTCCCATGGCTTTGTCCACCTTTAGATTTTCAGGTTGTTCATGCACACTCTCTTCTGTGAACGGTGCTATATCCACTCCATTCTCATTTGTACTTTTGCCAGTCAATCGCGGTCCTTCTCCGGGATTTTCTTTTGTGAAAACAAAACAAAAGTATCTATTTAGCAAATTTGCTTTTTCTTCATCATTATCTACATAGTGGTTCGCAGTATCTTTTAGTCTCACAATTCCCTTTTTAGTCATTCTCCTTTCACTAATATAACTGAAGAAATTTTTGTCACCGCTCCTTACATTTCTAGCCATTTGTTCTTCCGCTTGCGCTTTCACCAGACGTATCTCTCTCTTGGCTTCTTTCAGTTTCATCCGGTATTCCTCCCCGTGTTCCTCTTCTTGAGTTTTTCTGTATTTCTGGAATGCCAACTCTTTAGCCTTTATTTTCTCAGCCACTTGCTTGGAGAACCATATCGGTTTCCTTTTTCTCTTGCTTTTATTTACTTTCCTTACATAAAGGTTTGTGGCCCTATTTATAGCTTCTTTCAGCCTGGACCACTGTCCTTCCACTTCTTGTACGTCCTCCCAGCCCATCAGCTCCTTCCTTAGGTATTCCCCCATTTTACTAAAGTCAGCACACTTGAAATCCAGGACTTTGCGTTTTGAGTGGCCGCCCTCACTTCAGCTGTCATATCAAACCAAACAGTTTGATGGTCACTGCTGCCCAGGTGGGCACCCACTCGGACATTTGACAAGCTATCCCCATTTGTGAGCACCAGATCCAGCGTCGCTCCCTCCCTCGTGGGTTCCGTCTCCATTTGTCTGAGCAGAGCACTTTGGAAAGCATCCACGATCTCTCTACTTCTTTCCAATTCCGCAGACGGAACCTTCCAATCTACATCCAGCAGATTGAAATCTCCCAGCAACAGCACCTCTCTCGTTTCCCAACTTTTGAATATCTGCGATCAGGTCTTTATCTAATTCTTCCAATTGTGTTGGAGGTCTGTAGACAACACCCACGTGGACAGAGGTTCTATCATCTCTTTTTAAGGTGATCCATATCGCTTCTTCCTTTCCCCAGGTCTCTCTCATTTCGGTCGCTGCGATATCATTTCTCACATATAGAGCTACTCCTCCACCTTTACGACCCTCTCTATCCTTCCTAAATAGATTATAGCCTGGTATGTTTGCATCCCATTCATGGGAACCATTGAACCACGTCTCTGTGACTGCAACAATGTCTACATTTGCCTCCAACATCAGGGCTTGAAGGTCATGAACTTTATTGCTTAGACTGTGAGCATTTGTGACCATCGCTTTCCATCTACATTTCCTGGTATGCGCTTCAACATTTGTGATTTGGGGGTGTCTTTTCTCTTTGGGTACCTTCATATCCTTTTGTTCCAACTTCATTGTTTTCTCTTCTGCCTCAGTTCTATTTTCAGGATCATCACTGTGCTGTAATGGAGCAAAAGAATTCTGTAGGGGCAACACTTGTGAGGGCGAATGCTTTTGTGTCACATAACGAAGTCTGCCTGAGCCTAACGTGAACCATCTATTCTTAGGTGGTTTTATTGTTTGAGGCAGTGGTGAGAAGTTGGTATTATTTTGTGCAGTCCTAGAAGCTGCTTTAAGTGCATCCAATTCCTGCTTTACTTTACTGAGCTCCTGTTTTCAACTAGATAGCTGAAGACTGTGCTGTAATGTAATAGGTGGAGTAGGATCAGAAGGAAGCCCACAGGAGTCTTCCTCCGAAAAATACCTGGGGTCTTCCTCTTCTCCCCATGAGCGCTCCTCTTCGGTATCAGACAGAAGCTCCCTAAGAGCAGCCCGAACCCGAGCCTGTCTCGATGACGAGGATCGATGACCTCGAGGGGGATGTTGAGAAGTCGACGCCGGCCTGGACTCCGGTGAAGCTTCCTCCACCGACGTTGAGAGGGAATCAACCTGGGTGCTAACTGGCTCCGTTACTGAGGGCGGGGACTGCCTCACAGGTGATGGCCCAGATGCCGTCTCAGCAGTGGGTACGGGAGGCGCAAGCACCCCCAGTACCGAAGCAGATCGATGAAGCAATCCTTCCAGAAGCTTTGGAAGAAGGGCCTGGACACACTTATCGAGAGCTGCCATCGGAAAAGGCTGTGGGGCCGGTGGAGGAATTGGTGCCAGAATCTGAGGGGGCTCAAGAGCCGGTACCAGGCTGCTGGACGACCGACGCATCGGCACCTCCTAAATGGAGGGTGAGTGGTCCTCCCAGCGCCGACGCTTCTCGGGTGACAACTCCCTCAGCTCCCCGGAGCTCTCGGTACCATGTCTGAAAGAAGATCGATGGCGATGCTTCTTCTTCTTCGCTCGACGCCCGTCATCGACACTCCTCGGTACCGAGGAGGACGTGGAATCCTCACGCCTCCTCGGGGCCGGGTCCGATGAAGGTCGGTCCCGGGTGGGCCTGCATAGCAGTAGGCCTCGAGACAGGTGGAGACCCGCTCGATGCCTCGCTACTCCCAGCTTGAAGTGGTCTCTCGGCAGCCATTACCTGGACTCTCGGTGCTGCTTCCCTCGACGTCGACGACCTCGGTATCGATGTCGACGTCGAAGGGCTGGACTGATCCAGAAAAAGTCTCTTGCGCTGAGCCTCTCGAGCTACCTGGGTCCTGTTCTTCTTTAACTTACACAGCTTGCAAGCAGCTGGAAGATGATCGGCCCCAAGGCACTGGAGACACTACGCGTGAGGATCGGTAAACGAGATGGTCCGGTTGCAGCGAGTACAGTGCTTGAATCTGCTGGGAGTCCTCGATGACATGGGCGGGAAAATAGCATCCGTGAAATTAAACGGCTCGATGGTGCCAATTAAAAAGGCACAAAAAGGGAAAAAAACACGGCCGCAATGAAAAAGAAAGAAAACTCTAAAAAGTTGAGAAAAATCTAAAAATATAAGGGAAAACTTTTTTTTTTATTATTTTGAGACACCTAACTAAAAAAAGGAAGAAAAGGGACGTGATAAATGCGAAAACGTTCTCCTGGGCCGAAAATCATGAGGAGCAGCGCAAAGCACAACTCCTTTGCGAAAGAAAAAGAACTAATTAGTCAGGCTCGCATCACGGGCAGGAAGCGGCTCGCGCATGCGCAGTACGCTCGGGTCCGCGTGAGCGAGCACTCTTCAAACTTCTAGTCTTTTCTAAAGAAAGTTCCAGTCTCTTGGGCCGTCGCGGACGACGACCCACATGTAAGAATATGGAGCCTGCTTGTCCTCCGAGAATTTAAGATTTCTTAATTTTCCAAAAGCACTTTTGATTCCTGCAAATGATATGTTGAAAAAAATATTTTGGAGAAGTCTTATCAGTCCCAGCGGAGGATCTTCCACCCATCGTTAGAGCTCAATATATAACTGGAATTAAAACTTGGACCTTGGAACCTCAACCTGAACTTAATATTACTGAATTCTTGGAAAGCTCGTTAGAGGTGGTAACACAACAAACAACTCTCCTAGTATCATTTGCGTTTGAAACAGACAGGAATAATATTTTTTGATTATACTTTAGACACATGAATGCAAAGTTCTTTGGTGACAAGATTCAGATATTTCCTGATTTAAATAGAGATACACAAAAAAGAAGACGAGAATTCATGGTACTAAAACCTAGAATACTCGCTTTAGGTGGCACATATGTATCAAAATATCCTTGTAGATGTTTTGTATCTATAAATAAGATAAACTACCGTATTTTTCGGACTATAAGACGCACTTTTTTCCCCCAAAATTTGGGAGGAAAATGGGGGGTGCGTCTTATAGTCCGAATGTAGCGGTTCGCGGTGGAGCGGGAAGGCAGGAGCAGGATCGCCGCTGCAGGAAGCCGGCGGCGACAGAGTGGGCGATGCTGCGGGCCCTGGGCTGGAAGGAGGGGGTGTCCCGCCGACTCCGTGGGTGCTCAGGCACCCCCAATATCTCACCGACCGCCAGCCTAGTCCCTCCCTCTGAATTTTAAGTCTTACCTCGTCGGGGCAGCGCGAGTGAAAAGCGTGCAGCCCTTCCCCCTCTCGTGCTCTGCTTTGGTCCACAGGAAATGAGGGCGGGACCAGAGCTGAGCAAGAGAGAAAGGAAGGGCTGCATGCTTTTCACTCGCGCTGACCTGACGAGGTAGGATGACTTCAAATTCAGAGGGAGGGAGCCTGGAATTCAGGGGGAGGGAGGGGGGGCTGGAATTTGGAGGGAGGAAGGGGGCCTGGAAACTCAGGGAGGGAGGGGGGGCTGGAATTTGGAGGGAGGGAGGGGGCCCGGAAACTTAGGGAGGGAGGGGGGCCTGGAATGGAGGGGGCCTGGAACAGGGAGGGGGCCCTGGAACTCAGGGAGGGAGGCCCCACTGGAATTCAGGGAGGGAGGGGGCCCTGGAACTCAGGGAGGGAGGGAGGGGGGCCCTGGAACTCAGGGAGGCAGGTCCCCCTGGAACTCAAGGAGGGAGGCCCCACTGGAATTCAGGGAGGGAGGGGGGGCCCTGGAACTCAGGGAGGCAGGTCCCCCTGGAACTCAGGGAGGGAGGGGGGCCCTGGAACTCAGGGAGGCAGGTCCCCCTGGAACTCAGGGAGGGAGGGGGCCCTGGAACTCAGGGAGGGAGAGAGGGGGGCCCTGGAACTCAGGGAGGCAGGTCCCCCTGGAACTCAGGGAGGGAGGGAGGGGGGCCCTGGAACTCAGGGAGAGAGGGGGCCCTGGAACTCAGGGAGGCAGGTCCCCCTGGAACTCAGGGAGGGAGGGAGGGGGGCCCTGGAACTCAGGGAGGCAGGTCCCCCTGGAACTCAGGGAGGGAGGGAGGGGGGCCCTGGAACTCAGGGAGGCAGGTCCCCCTAGAACTCAGGGAAGGAGGGAGGGGGCCCTGGAACTCAGGGAGGCAGGTCCCCCTGGAACTCAGGGAGGGAGGGAGGGAGCATGCCAGGTGCCCTTGACCTGGATTGGCCACTGTCGGTGACAGGATGCTGGGCTGGATGGACCTTTGGTCTTTCCCAGTATGGCACTACTTATGTACTTATGTACTTATGTAGCGTACCGTAGTATGCTGCTGAATCTACCGTAATTGTGGAAAGATGTCAAAGCAGAAAAGGCTTTCATATAAAATCCCTTTTAAACTGGAGGTAGTGAAGTACGCCAAAGAACATGGTAACAGAGCAGCGGAGAAATACTTTGGGCCATCTCCAACCGAAAAAATGATACGGGAATGGAGGAAACAGGAGGATCAGCTGCAAAAAACGGACAAAACGAAACAATGTTTTCGTGGGCATGCTGCAAAATGGCCACAGTTAGAAGTGGATGTGAAAGAGTGGATCACACGTCACAGGAAAGCGAATGCTACATACCTGTAGAAGGTATTCTCCGAGGACAGCAGGCTGATTGTTCTCACTGATGGGTGACGTCCTCGGCAGCCCCTCCAATCGGAATCTTCCTAGCAAAGTCCTTTGCTAGCTCTCGCGCGCCCGCGCGCACCGCGCATGCGCGGCCGTCTTCCCGCCCGAAACCGGCTCGAGCCGGCCAGTCCAGTATGTAGCAAGACAATACACTTCAAGGGAAGACACAACTCCAAAGGGGAGGCGGGCGGGTTTGTGGGAACAATCAGCCTGCTGTCCTCGGAGAATACCTTCTACAGGTATGTAGCATTCGCTTTCTCCGAGGACAAGCAGGCTGCTTGTTCTCACTGATGGGGTATCCCTAGCCCCCAGGCTCACTCAAAACAACAACCATGGTCAATTGGGCCTCGCAACGGCGAGGACATAACTGAGATTGACCTAAAAAATTTACCAACTAACTGAGAGTGCAGCCTGGAACAGAACAAACAGGGCCCTCGGGGGGTGGAGTTGGATCCTAAAGCCCAAACAGGTTCCGAAGAACTGACTGCCCGAACCGACTGTCGCGTCGGGTATCCTGCTGCAGGCAGTAATGAGATGTGAATGTGTGGACAGATGACCACGTCGCAGCTTTGCAAATTTCTTCAATGGAGGCTGACTTCAAGTGGGCTACCGACGCAGCCATGGCTCTGACATTATGAGCCGTGACATGACCCTCAAGAGCCAGCCCCGCCTGGGCGTAAGTGAAGGAAATGCAATCTGCTAGCCAATTGGATATGGTGCGTTTCCCTACAGCCACTCCCCTCCTATTGGGGTCAAAAGAAACAAACAATTGGGCGGACTGTCTGTGGGGCTGTGTCCGCTCCAGGTAGAAGGCCAATGCTCTCTTGCAGTCCAAGGTGTGCAGCTGACGTTCAGCAGGGCAGGAATGAGGATGGGGAAAGAATGTTGGCAAGACAATTGACTGGTTCAGATGGAACTCCGACACGACCTTTGGCAAGAACTTAGGGTGAGTGCGGAGGACTACTCTGTTATGATGAAATTTGGTGTAAGGGGCCTGGGCTACCAGGGCCTGAAGCTCACTGACTCTACGAGCTGAAGTAACTGCCACCAAGAAAATGACCTTCCAGGTCAAGTACCTCAGATGGCATGAATTCAGTGGCTCAAAAGGAGGTTTCATCAGCTGGGTGAGAACGACATTGAGATCCCATGACACTGTCGGAGGCTTGACAGGGGGCTTTGACAAAAGCAAACCTCTCATGAAGCGAACAACTAAAGGCTGTCCTGAGATCGGCTTACCTTCCACATGGTAATGGTATGCACTGATTGCGCTAAGGTGAACCCTTACAGAGTTGGTCTTGAGACCAGACTCAGACAAGTGCAGAAGGTATTCAAGCAGGGTCTGTGTAGGACAAGAGCGAGGAGCTAGGGCCTTGCTGTCACACCAGACGGCAAACCTCCTCCACAGAAAGAAGTAACTCCTCTTAGTGGAATCTTTCCTGGAAGCAAGCAAGACGTGGGAGACACCCTCTGACAGACCCAAAGAGGCAAAGTCTACGCTCTCAACATCCAGGCCGTGAGAGCCAGGGACCGGAGGCTGGGATGCAGAAGAGCCCCTTCGTCCTGCGTGATGAGGGTCGGAAAACACTCCAATCTCCACGGTTCTTCGGAGGATAACTCCAGAAGAAGAGGGAACCAGATCTGACGCGGCCAAAAAGGAGCAATCAGAATCATGGTGCCTCGGTCTTGCTTGAGTTTCAACAAAGTCTTCCCCACCAGAGGAATGGGAGGATAAGCATACAGCAGGCCCTCCCCCCAATCCAGGAGGAAGGCATCCGATGCCAGTCTGCCGTGGGCCTGAAGCCTGGAACAGAACTGAGGGACTTTGTGGTTCACTCGAGATGCGAAGAGATCCACCAAGGGGGTGCCCCACGCTTGGAAGATCTGGCGCACCACTCTGGAGTCGAGCGACCACTCGTGAGGTTGCATAATCCTGCTCAGTCTGTCGGCCAGACTGTTGTTTACGCCTGCCAGATATGTGGCTTGGAGCACCATGCCGAGACGGCGAGCCCAGAGCCACATGCTGACGGCTTCCTGACACAGGGGGCGGGATCCGGTGCCCCCCTGCTTGTTGACATAGTACATGGCAACCTGGTTGTCTGTCTGAATTTGGATAATTTGATGGGACAGCCGATCTCTGAAAGCCTTCAGAGCGTTCCAGATCGCTCGCAACTCCAGGAGATTGATCTGTAGACCGCGTTCCTGGAGGGACCAGCTTCCTTGGGTGTGAAGCCCATCGACATGAGCTCCCCATCCCAGGAGAGACGCATCCGTTGTCAGCACTTTTTGTGGCTGAGGAATTTGGAAAGGACGTCCCAGAGTCAAATTGGACCAGATTGTCCACCAATAGAGGGATTCGAGAAAACTCGTGGACAGGTGGATCACGTCTTCTAGACCCCCAGCAGCCTGATACCACTGGGAGGCTAGGGTCCAATGAGCAGATCTCATGTGAAGACGGGCCATGGGAGTCACATGAACTGTGGAGGCCATGTGGCCCAGCAATCTCAACATCTGCCGAGCTGTGATCTGCTGGGACGCTCGCACCCGCGAGACGAGAGACAACAAGTTGTTGGCCCTCGCCTCTGGGAGATAGGCGCGAGCCGTCCGAGAATCCAGCAGAGCTCCTATGAATTCGAGTTTCTGCACTGGGAGAAGATGGGACTTTGGATAATTTATCACAAACCCCAGTAGCTCCAGGAGGCGAATAGTCATCTGCATGGACTGCAGGGCTCCTGCCTCGGATGTGTTCTTCACCAGCCAATCGTCGAGATATGGGAACACATGCACCCCCAGCCTGCGAAGTGCCGCTGCTACTACAGCTAGGCACTTTGTGAACACCCTGGGCGCAGAGGCGAGCCCAAAGGGTAGCACACAGTACTGGAAGTGGCGTGTGCCCAACTGAAATCGCAGATACTGTCTGTGAGCTGGCAGTATCGGGATGTGTGTGTAGGCATCCTTCAAGTCCAGAGAGCATAGCCAATCGTTTTGCTGAATCATGGGGAGAAGGGTGCCCAGGGAAAGCATCCTGAACTTTTCTTTTACGAGATATTTGTTCAGGGCCTTTAGGTCTAGGATGGGACGCATCCCCCCTGTTTTCTTTTCCACAAGGAAGTACCTGGAATAGAATCCCAGCCCTTCTTGCCCAGATGGCACGGGCTCGACCGCATTGGCGCTGAGAAGGGCGGAGAGTTCCTCTGCAAGTACCTGCTTGTGCTGGAAGCTGTAAGACTGAGCTCCCGGTGGACAATTTGGAGGTTTGGAGGCCAAATTGAGGGTGTATCCTTGCCGGACTATTTGCAGAACCCACTGATCGGAGGTTATGAGAGGCCACCTTTGGTGAAAAGCTTTCAACCTCCCTCCGACTGGCAGGTCGCCCGGCACTGACACTTGGATGTCGGCTATGCTCTGCTGGAGCCAGTCAAAAGCTCGCCCCTTGCTTTTGCTGGGGAGCCGCGGGGCCTTGCTGAGTCGCACGCTGCTGACGAGAGCGAGCGCGCTGGGGCTTAGCCTGGGCCGCAGGCTGTCGGGAAGGAGGATTGTACCTACGCTTACCAGAAGTATAGGGAACAGTCTTCCTTCCCCCGAAAAAACGTCTACCTGTAGAGGTAGAAGCTGAAGGCTGCCGGCGGGAGAACTTGTCGAATGCGGTGTCCCGCTGGTGGAGAGACTCTACCACCTGTTCGACTTTCTCTCCAAAAATATTGTCCGCACGGCAAGGCGAGTCCGCAATCCGCTGCTGGAGTCTATTCTCCAGGTCGGCGGCACGCAGCCATGAGAGCCTGCGCATCACCACACCTTGAGCAGCGGCCCTGGACGCAACATCAAAAGTGTCATACACTCCTCTGGCCAGGAATTTTCTGCACGCCTTCAGCTGCCTGACCACCTCCTGAAAAGGCTTGGCTTGCTCGGGGGGAAGAGCATCAACCAAGCCCGCCAACTGCCGCACATTATTCCACATGTGTATGCTCGTGTAGAGCTGGTAAGACTGAATCTTGGCCACGAGCATAGAAGAATGGTAGGCCTTCCTCCCAAAGGAGTCTAAGGTTCTAGAGTCTTTGCCCGGGGGCGCCGAAGCATGCTCCCTAGAACTCTTAGCCTTCTTTAGGGCCAGATCCACAACTCCAGAGTCGTGAGGCAACTGGGTGCGCATCAGCTCTGGGTCCCCATGGATCCGGTACTGGGACTCGATCTTCTTGGGGATGTGGGGATTACTTAGTGGCTTGGTCCAGTTCGCAAGCAATGTCTTTTTCAGGACATGGTGCAAGGGAACAGTGGACGCTTCCTTAGGTGGAGAAGGATAGTCCAGGAGCTCAAACATTTCAGCCCTGGGCTCGTCCTCCATAACCACCGGGAAGGGGATGGCCGTAGACATCTCCCGGACAAAGGAAGCAAAAGACAGACTCTCGGGAGGAGAAAGCTGTCTTTCAGGAGAGGGAGTGGGATCAGAAGGAAGACCCTCAGACTCCTCGTCAGAGAAATATCTGGGGTCTTCTTCTTCTTCCCACGAGGCCTCACCCTCGGTGTCAGACACAAGTTCACGGACCTGCGTCTGCAACCGCGCCCGGCTCGACTCAGTGGAGCCACGTCCACGATGGGGGCGTCGAGAGGTAGACTCCCTCGCCCGCATCGGCGAAGCTCCCTCCGCCGACGTAGTCGGGGAGCCCTCCTTGGAGGTGGCCGCAGTCGGCACCGCACGCGGTACCGACGTCGGGGACCTCACCCCGGGCGATGGGCCAGCCGGCGCCACGCTCGACGGTACCGGAGGCGCAAGCACCGCCGGTACCGGAGGGGTAGGGCGCAACAGCTCTCCCAGAATCTCTGTGAGAACGGCCCGGAGGCTCTCGTTCAGAGCGGCTGCAGAGAAAGGCATGGAGGTCGATGCAGGCGTCGACGTCAGAACCTGTTCCGGGCGTGGAGGCTGTTCCGGGCTGTCCAGAGTGGAGCGCATCGACACCTCCTGAACAGAGGGTGAGCGGTCCTCTCGGTGCCGATGCCTGCTGGGTGCCGACTCCCTCGGCGACCCAGAGCTCTCGGTGCCGACACGGGGAGGGGACCGGTGTCGATGCTTCTTCGACTTCTTCCGAAGCATGTCACCGGAGCTCCCCGGCACCGACGAGGAGGACGTAGAATCCATCCGTCGCTTCCTCGGGGCCGAGACCGAAGAGGGTCGATCTCGGGGGGGCTGTACCGCAGGAGCCCTCAGGGTAGGAGGAGACCCACCCGAGGGCTCACCGCCACCAGCAGGGGAATGGACATCCCTCACCTGCACTCCACTCGATGCACCACCGTCCGACGACATCAGGAGACGAGGTCCCGGTACCACCGACGTCGATGCAGCTATCCGATGTCTCGGCGCCGATGCCTCGATGCACTCGATGCACTGGCAGCCAAGGGTGAAGGTCTGGATGCTGATGACGTCGATGCACACGATGACCCCGGTGCCGATGCCGACGAAGAGCCCGAGAACAAAACGTTCCACTGGGCTAATCTCGCTACTTGAGTCCGCCTTTGTAACAGGGAACACAGACTACAGTTCTGGGGACGGTGCTCGGCCCCCAGACACTGAAGACACGAAGAGTGCCTATCAGTGAGCGAGATTACCCGGGCGCACTGGGTGCACTTCTTGAAGCCGCTGGAAGGCTTCGATGTCATGGGCGGAAAAATCACGCCGGCGAAGTCAAAATCCGAAATGACGAATTTGGAGCACCAAAACTTTAAGGGAGAAAAAATCTCAACCGAGGCCGAAAGAAGGCCTACCCCGACGACGAAAGAAAACTTACCGGGGCAAAAACTGGAAATACGGGAAGGGAAAACGAGACCCAAGGGGGTTTTCGGAGCACTTCCCGACAAATTTACAGAACTTTTCCGAAGAAAAACACGTCAATATAAAACGGACGCGCGAGGTCGACTCTCCGGGGCTCGACACGACAAAAAACACAGCCGTACCGAGTGCGGACGAAAGAAGACTGGCCGGCTCGAGCCGGTTTCGGGCGGGAAGACGGCCGCGCATGCGCGGTGCGCGCGGGAGCTAGCAAAGGACTTTGCTAGGAAGATTCCGATTGGAGGGGCTGCCGAGGACGTCACCCATCAGTGAGAACAAGCAGCCTGCTTGTCCTCGGAGAACAATGGCTTTTCAGTATCTACAAAAATGATCATATATGAAGCCAAACGTCTTGCTACAGAGAAAGGCATTGAGGACTTCACTGGATCACCATCATGGTGCCACAGATTTATGAAGAGATGTGGTCTTGCTATGCGCACCAAAAGTAGGATTGCACAAAAAATGCCTATAGAATATGAATCCATGATTGTGTCTTTTCACAAATTTGTACTGGATGCAAGAAAGAAAAATGGATTTGAAATAAGCCAGATTGGGAACATGGATGAAGTCCCGTTAACCTTTGATGTTCCATCAAACAAGACTGTTGATGTGAAAGGTGCCAAAACCATAACCGTGAAAACCTCAGGGCATGAGAAAACCCATTACACGGTTGTGTTGTCCTGCTGTGCAGATGGCACCAAACTGCCACCAATGCTGATTTTCAAGAGAAAAACCATGCTAAAAGAGGCAATCCCAAGAGGAGTTATTGTTCATGTTCATGACAAAGGATGGATGGACGAAAATGGCATGAAGATATGGATAGAAAAAGTGTGGTCCAAACGTCCTGGAGGGCTTCTGAAAAAACCTGCTCTATTAGTGCTTGACCAGTTTAGGGCACATATCACTGAAGCCACAAAAAAGAGATTTAAAGAAGAGAAAACCCATCTAGCCGTAATTCCTGGGGGGCTTAGCAGCCAGTTGCAACCTTTGGACGTTTCCATCAACAAGCCATTTAAAGTTTTAATGAGAGAAGAGTGGAATAAATGGATGGCTGCTGGAAATCATGATCTGACACCAACTGGACGAATGAAGAGGCCCACTTTCACCCAAGTTTGTGAGTGGGTGAAAACCTCATGGCAGTCAGTTAAGGATGAAACCGTTGTGAGGTCCTTCAAAAAATGTGGCATCAGCAATGCCTTAGACGGCTCTGAAGATGACATCCTCTATGAACAGAGTGAAGACAGTGATGCTAGTGATTCTGAGGCCTCATAAATGTGGACAGTAGTGACGAGGAGTTCTTGGGGTTCCCTGATGATTAGAGTAGTTTCTGTACTTAAAGCTTAAAGTCAGTAATAATGGTTGTTAATGCTGCTGTTGAGTTCTGTTTACATTTACATTGGTTAAATATTGTTATTTATGGTATGTTATTAAATATTTTACCCCACGTTTTGCTTCAAACTTTTTTTTTCTATTTTCCTCCTCTAAAACCTAGGTGCGTCTTATGGTCCGGTGCGTCTTATAGTCCGAAAAATACGGTATGTATTTCTTGACCCGAAGAAAATGCAAGAATATACATTATCTAAGGAAAAGGGTGATGCTCCTACCTGAATTCTCACACAGGATAATATGCGTGTAATGCCAACTAGCGAGCAGAATGTGTTCCCCTCTCAGATTATTTGTTTTCAGATTCATATTAATTTCCTGTATCTTGTCCCAAAATTGTGGTCAATGTTTGAAGTTAAAATTGCCTAACCTTGTTAAGGGATAATGTTTCATTTTACTTTATATTTCTGATTTCTTTGCATTTGTATAAATATGAATGTAATATTGAAAATGCATAAATAAATATTTTTAATGTTTAACAGTTTTTATTAACAATTCAGCATGTGAAATAAACATGTACATTCCAATGAATCAAGAGTCAAAGCGCTACACATACTTTTATACAATGGTCACGCAATTCTGCAGTCTAGAATTTTGTAATTACTCCCCTAACCACCTCCCCCTCCCCTCCCAAGCACTGTGATTACGATCTTATTGTGCACTTCACTGCTTAACTAACCCCCATACTCAAAGCTTGGATTCAATGTATTCCACTTTGCTTAATTGTTTTCTACTGACGCTCTGTGCATATCTACATCCTACCCCCCCCTCCTATGTGAGTACAGTTTGTATGGACAGTCGACGCATATCATACACATATATAACACCACCACTATCTCTACATATATTATCCAACTATAGTGGGCCTTTTAACTAATACAGTGCATGCTGCTTCCTGCTAGTTGGTCCCAGTCCCCCTGCCCTTCCATCTTCCGCCTCTCTGCCCCTTCACCTTACTATTTGCAGTGTGGCATATGTTAGAAATCCAGATCAATTCGGCGCAGCATCCATCCTGTGTATCCCTATAAATCCCTTATACAATCTCCTTCCCATCCCCTCCCCACTTACCCCAACTCATTTAACCCCTGACTTCTAGTTCTGGGAGCAAACACATTCAAGTAAGCTTTCCATGTTCTAATAAACTATTGTCGTCGTTTTGCTGTGTACCTGGCACCCTTTGCCTCCCACAACATGAGCTCACGTAGTTTGTTTCTCCAATACCAATACGAGGGTGGGGTGTCTGAGATCCAATGATTTAGTATGCACTTCTTCCCCAGAATGCAGGATTTGCTGAGAAATAATTTCTCTTCTCTGGTCCCTGCAGCCCATATCATCAATGAACTGAACATTATTCGAGCAAAGGTGAACTGAATCCTACATCCCAAGTCTCTGAAACAAAGCGGGCGAGAGCTGTCCAGAAACCCCGAATGGGCCTACACTGCCACATCCCATGAGCTAAGGAGGGCATGAGCGCTGCACACTTCCTACACCTATCCGAGCCTTCTAGTCCCGCATACCACGCTTGTTTGCCCGAAAAATAGGCCCTGTGTATCGATCTAAAATGACATTCTTGCAGTTCTGCATTATGCACTAATTCCTTTAAGCGCTGCCATGACCTGCCCTTCGACTATTCTTCCCCCTACCTCCTTCTCCCAACGTTCAACCACCTCTCCTATAGCCTTCTTAGATTTGAAGTCTCCTAGCGCCTTATGGAACCATGAGATTGATACTTGGCCAGCTGCGTCCCCGCTTAGAAAATCTCTAATTCGCCCCCCAAATGCCAGTGAGTGTTGACCCAGGCAGTCCTCTAATATAATGCGCTAGTTGTAGGTACGCCAGGGTTGTCAGTGGACCTCCCGCACATCGCCCCTCAAACTCCCTCAAGGGCAGCAACTTCCCATCTGTCTGGATGAAATTCTCTAAAAGTGTCACCCCCTTGCTTTCTAGATCTCTAAAAATTTGGTTGTCCCCTCCCGTTGGGAACTCTGCATTCCCTACTATTGATAAGAGGACACTACTCTCTGGATCTTGTCCCCAGAAACCGAGCAGCATCCTCCAAGTGTATCACATGGGCTGCAAAAGTACACTACCTTTTATCTGGATTGGTATTCCCCCTCTTTTTGCGTGCAGCAAATAGCTCAGGGACCATGGTCGAAAATACTCTTGCTCCCATCCTATATCTGTATAGGTTGACGTGCCCAGGACCCAATCTCTCAGGTGTCTTATCAAACAAGCCTGGTTATAATCTTTTATGTCGGGCATACCCAGCCCACCTTTATTCTGTGCGCCGTATACATGCCGCCACCTCATTTTTGGTTTTTTCCCTGCCCAGCAGAACCACGCTACATATCTCTGTAAAGTCTTCAAATTTTTGATCAATAACTTGAGAGGCAGAGTCTGCAGCACGTACAGCCATCTCGGGAATACTATCATTCAGTATAAGTGCACCCTGCCCATGAAGGACACCCACGCCGCCAGTTGCGCTTTGGTGTCCCGGAGAAGCTGTGGAACGTAAGAGCTATATAATTGCGCTGGGTCCATCGGCATGTGAATCCCCAGATATTTAAATGATTCACTTGCTTGACGAAGTGGTGCCTGATCCCATATTGCCCTTCCCACTCTTGCGCTCACTAGAGCCTCCGACTTCTCCAGGTTCAACTCAAACCCCGAGTAATCCCCATATTCCCGTAGGCTTTCCATCAACTGCCCCAGAGAATACTGGGGGTCCGTAATCAATACCAATAAATCGTCCGCAAAGGCGGCAGTTTTAAACTCCTGGTCTTTAATTCGGACTCCCTTTATGTCTGCATTACCGTCTATCTCCCTTAGGAGTGGATCTAAGGTCATCACGAATAAAAGCAGGGAGAGGGGGCATCCCTGTCGGGTTCCCCGACCTATGGAGAACCACTCGGAGCACAAGCCATTTACATTAACTGTCGCCTTGGGGTCCTGATATAGTGTCGCTACTGCTTGCTCAAAAAAACCCTGTAATACCGTAAGCCTTTAGCGTTTCAAACATGAAACCTCAGTCCACTCTGTGGAAAGCTTTTTCGGCATCAAAGCTTATGAGCATAGCCTGCTTTCCATCCCTCCGCACTCTCTCTAATGCCCCTATTATCCTTCTCATATTCTTAATTATTTTCCGACCTTTAACAAAGCCTACCTGCGATTTCTCCAGCACAGATGGAAGGAACCGGGATAACCGGTTGGCTAGTATCTTGGCGATAAATTTTGTCTCTGAGTTCAAGAGGGAGATGGGCCTGTAAGACTCTGGTAGGTGTGCCGGTCTACCCGGCTTTAGTATAACTGTTATATTAGCTTGGTTCAAATGTTTTGGCAACTGCCCCTGTCTGATCACCAAGTTAAACACCTCTGAGAGTATTGTCCCAATTTCAGGTCTAAGCAATTTGTAAAATTCATTGCCCAACCCATCCGGACCCGGTGTTTTACCTAGGGGGCTCTGCTTTAACACCCAGTCCACCTCATCTTCCGTTATTGCCGCGTTTAAGGTCCGCAAATCTGCAGTGCTCAACCGGGGCAGTTCGACACTCCCAAGATAGGCTGCACTGGGTGTAATGATCTCCTCTTGCGGCTTATACAGCTCCTCATAAAAATGTTTAAAGATCTCAGCAATTTCTCTATCCGTATACTTCATCACCCTTTGTTTATTTTCTAATGAGAGCACTTTCCGGGATCCCACCCGCCTATTTATTAGCCGTGCCAAAAAACTTCCCCACTTGTTGGCAAATTTATATAGTTGATATCTATAATATATTGCTGATTTTTGGGCCTTTTGGTGTAACAGCTCATTAAGAGCCTGCTGTGCTTCCAATAAGTGGGCTCGCACTTCCTGCGAGTGCGTGCATCCATATTGCCTCCTCAGCGCTGTCACCCTCTTCTCCAACCTAAGCACTTCCCTCTGCCTTGCCTTCTTCCTGAAACTTGTATATGCTATAGTTTCTTCTCGGAGAACCACTTTCGCGTCTTCCCAGAAAAGCACTGGGTCCTCTCTATGGGCCTCGTTCTCCGCTTGGTACTGTCTCCAGCTATCCATTAGTTGTGGTAAAAACTGACTATCTTTATACAAGTAGGTCAGAAAGCGCCAGGAGAGAGCCCCCTGCGGTTCTCCTTCCACTCTCAGCTCCATGAATACCCAAGCGTGATCGGACACTACTATAGGGCCAATTTTTGTTCTCGTTACTTGTGTTAGTTGCTCCCTTGCAATCAGTATGTAATCAATGCGTGAGAGCGTGGCGTGCGCTCGAGATAAGTGTGTGAAGTCCCGCTCTAGCGGGTTCAGGGTTCTCCACGCGTCCACTACATCCAGGGCCTCCTCCAACATCCCAATGCCCCTCTGAGTCCTGGACAGCTCTCTCCCCGTGGGCCTGGACCGGTCCAACCTGGGATCCATTACTTTGTTAAGGTCCCCTCCCAAAATAACAGCTCCCTCTCCCATGTCCTGTACTCTGCGGAGAAGTTGCCTATAAAACAACCTCTCAAAGTTATTAGGTGCATAGACGTTACACAGCAAAAAAGGTTTCCTATCCAGCTCTATGGACACCAACACATACCTCCCCTGATTATCCTGGATTGTTTTCTTAACTTTTACATGTATTCCCTTCCGAATTAGAATTATTACCCCACCTTTTCCGTCCACCGCTGGGGATCCCATGATTTCTCCCACCCACCAACGCTTCAGCTTCTCATGTTCTACTTGTGACAAGTGGGTTTCTTGCAGAAAGGCTACCGTTGTTTTCTGATCATTAAGTACTTTTAAGATTTTTTGTCTCTTTATTGGGGAATGTACGCCTCCTACGTTCCATGTCACAATCTTTAACTCCAACATCCCCCCCGCTGCGTCTGACACTTCTACCTTCTGATTTTGTACTTTAGTCACCCAAGAGATGTCCCAGGCATCACCTCATGGGCAATCCTTCCCATCTGCTGCCTTAGACCCCCTACAACCATTTCCAGTCATACTCTCCCAGCTCACATACTTCTCTTGCATCCACGTTCGCTCTCCCGACCTGTTGTCTTCTCTCCACTTCTGCCCCCCACCCCGTCCCTCCCTACCCCCACCCCAACATACATTACCCCCAACATGCCTATAGACATTGAACTTCCTTTCCAAGGATTAGGACAGTCTCTTGCAACATCGAGAGCTCCTGCCCTCTTAATGTCCTTGCCGCTTTAATGATCTGGTCCATAACCTCAAAGTCAAACTTGCAAAGTTCAAAACTTGAATCGGCATCAACGTGTGCAACATCCAACCAGGAAGCACTCCATCTTCTCTCCCATATGTGGATAAACTCAGAATCCCTTGACTCCGCTTGAACCGTCTATTTCAACCGCTGTCCTCTCCCCGATCTGGTCCATAACCTCAAAGTCAAACTTGCAAAGTTCAAAACTTGAATCGGCACCAACGTGTGCAACATCCAACCAGGAAGCACTCCATCTTCTCTCCCACGTGTGGGTAAATTCAGAATCCCTTGACTCCACTTGAACTGTCTATTTCAACCGCTGTCCTCTCCCCGCTCTCCTTCCTGTGCTCCTGTCAGCTTGGCAACATAGTCTTTGGCCTCCCGTACTTTGTCAAAATATACTGCCTGGCCATTATTTATTATTTTCAGGCGCGCCGGGTACAGAAGACTAAATTTGTATTTAAGGGCAAACAATTTGGAGCAGATGGGCGCAAACTCCCTCCATGCTGTGGATACCTTCAGCGAATAGTCCTGGAAACAGAGTACTTTAGAGCTTTAGTATTCCAGCTGTTTCCCTGCTCGTACATTTTGAAGCATCTCTACCTTATGTGCGTAGTTTAAGACTTTTAGAATAGTCACTCGTGGCCTGTTCATATTCTCTCTGCGGGGCCCCAGCCTGTGCGCTTTCTTGATTTTCAACTTTCCCGCGAGGCCTGCATTCGCCAGCGATTCCGGGAGCCATTTTTCCAAAAAGGCACCAAGATTCTTATCAGGCACGCTCTCTGGGAGCCCCACTAGCCGCAAGTTGTTCCGCCTCGAGCGGTTTTCTAAGTTTTCTCTCCGCGATTCCATTTCTGCCAGTCTAGAAGCTAATCTTGGCTGCTCCTCCGCCACTTTCCGGATCTCCTCTTCCGCCTGCCCCAAGCGCTGCTGCGCCTCATGGAGGTCTGTCACTATTGCTGCCTGCCGCTCCTCCATCCCATCCAATTTGTCAATGATTAACTGCAGCTTCTGCCCTACTGTTTGTTCCACCGCCGCTTTTACCTCTTCGGTGATTTCAGCAGCCCACAGCGAACTGGGCGAGGGTGAGTCCGGCAAGCCTTTGTCTGCCATCTCGGGAGTCCCCCGGGCGCGCTCTCTCCTTAGGCTCTTTCCGCCCTGATTTTGCCGCCATTCGCTTCTTTACTTTCCTACTATCGTGCCGTTCTTGATGTTTGGTTGGCTCGTACTGCTTTCTGAGCGCAGTTTTGCTGATAAGGACATTTATTTCGAGCGCTGATTAATCAGTGTCCCGGAGCAGCTGCGTCTCCCGCCTCACTGCTCCATTCCCCAACCGGAAGTCCTAAATAAATATATATTTTTTTAAATTACACTCTGTATAGGTAAATGATTTGCCTCCCAATTGGATCCTTTGGTGCCTTTTTAGATCTGAAACCCGAGTGAAGCTTTTATTACACTCTTGTGTCCTGTGTGGATCTTTTGGTGGGCTTTTAGATTTGAAAGGTGAGTGAAGTTTTTTATTACACTCAGTACATATATATGGTTTGTCTTCCGTGTGGATCCGTTGGTGCACTTTCAGATGTGAAAGCCAAGTAAAACTTAAATTACTCAGTACATATATATGGTTTCTCACTTGTGTGGATCCTTTGGTGCACTTTTACAGTTGAAAGTCGAGTAAAGCATTTATTACACTCTGTACATGTATATGCTTTTTCTCCCGTATGGATCTTTTGGTGTATTTTTAGACTTGAAAGTTGAGTGAAGCTTTTATTACACTCTGTACAGGTAAATGATTTGTCTTCCAAGTGGATCCTTTGGTGCCTTTTTAGACTTGAAAGGTAACTGAAGCTATTGTTGCACTCTATACACGTGAATGGTTTGTGCCCCATGTGGATCCTTTGGTGCACTTTTAGATTTGAAAGGTGAAAGAAGCTTTTATTACACTCTGTACAGATAAATGATTTGTCTCCGAAGTGGATCATTTGGTGCACTTTTAGTGTTGAAAGCCGAGTGAAGCTTTTAATACACTCTGTACACGTGAATGGTTTGTGCCCCGTGTGGATCCTTTGGTGCATTTTTAGATTTGAAAGGTGAAAGAAGCTTTTATTACACTCTGTACAGGTAAATGATTTGTCTCCCAAGTGGATCATTTGGTGCACTTTTAGTGTTGAAAGCCGAGTGAAGCTTTTATTACACTTTGTGCAGGTAAATGATTTGTATCCCAAGTGGATCCTTTGGTGCGTTTTTAGAATTGAACGCCGAGTGAAGCTTTTATTACACTCTGTACATGTGAATGGTTTGTGCCCTGTGTGGATCATTTGGTGCGCTTTTAAATTTGAAAGATCAATGAAGCTTTTATTACACTCTGTACAGGTAAATGATTTGTCTCCCAAGTGGATCATTTGGTGTGCTTTTAGACTTGAAAGATGAATGAAGCTTTTATTACACTCTGTACATGTAAATGATTTGTCTCCCAAGTGGATCCTTTGGTGCGTTTTTAGACTTGAACGCCGAGTGAAGATTTTATTACAGTCTTTACAAGTAAATGATTTGTCGCCCAAGCAGACCCTTTGGTGCATTTTTACACTTGAAAGCCGAGTGAAGCTTTTATTACACTCTGTACAGGTAAAAGATTTGTCTCCCAAGTGGATCCTTTGGTGCCTTTTTAGATTTGAAAGTTGACTGAAGCTTTTATTACACTCTGTGCATATGAATGGTTTGTGCCCTGTATGGATCCTTTGGTGCATTTCTAGACTTGAAAGTCGAGTGAAGTTTTTATTACACTCTGTACAGGTAAATGATTTGTCTTCCAATTGGATCCTTTGGTGCCTTTTTAGATTTGAAACCCGAGTGAAGCTTTTATTACACTCTATACCTTTCTTTCCTTGGTGAAATTTAGAAGTCACTTCATCACTGTTATTAGTTTGGAAAGGGCTCTCTACAAGGTGTCTCTGGTGCTCATGGATGTTACTGAGCTCCCTGTCATTTTTCTCACACTTACTGACTCCATCCATTGAGTCTCCAGCAGGGTCTCTTTGCTCCTCTGATTTCTGCTCACAGTTCCTTGTGTTAATCTTCTTACATCCCCGGGAAATAGTCAAACAGTCATTTTCTGAATGTCTTTGAATTTCTTCCAATTCTACAGGATGATCTCCTTGTTTTTTTTCTATCTTCCTTTCTTGGATGATCTGATGATCTGCTGGACATAAATAGAAGGTATTACTCATGTGTTAGAAGACAGTGGTGGTTTCTAAGATATCACCTGTGCAGCATAAGGAGGAGGATAGGATATATTGTGGGATTTTCTAAGCATGGCTTAAGTATTGGTGGGTTTCTTATTTGCACACCATTTTTTGAAGCCTTTGTCTCCAACCACTGCAAGTTTGTGAGATGAGATGTCCCTTAGAAATGGCAATGTGTAGCTATAAGGGCTTTAAAGAATGGGTCTGAATAAGAAAATATCAAAATCTGCTTTTCAGGGAGTTTCTTCCACAGTGATGAAGCAATAACACCTGATCCAGACTCCTACTGAAACACGGCGACTATTGGGTCAAGTTTGTCTCCATCCTAACTTCCAAAAGCAAAAACATGGAGACATATGACAGAAACATCTGCAGCCAATCTGTTTAATTTAGTGTCCGAACATAATTAAAGATGAGCTGTTATAAAGTGCTAGAATAAAAAGGGCCCAATATTCAGTGTACTTACCCAGGCTGAAGTGGCTCCTACCCTAAAACCCTGCTCATTGAATCATGTCTGGATTTTCAGCAGCACCTATCCAGATAGTGCCACTGGAAATCTTGACAGACTATCTCAGTACTATCCAGGTATGACCAGGGCAGTCAGGGTGGAGCCAGGAGTTATCCAAGTAGAAGCAATATGCAGTCCGCTAACCAGGGAACTATGCAGATAAAGTCAGGACAGCAAAAAGGCTATCCTAACTATCTGGGTACTCTTCTGAATATCACCAATACTCAGTTAAGTGCCAGCAGGTGCATTAGGTTCAGACATTTAGCACTGGTATTTGAATATCCAATTATAAAATGATTGTGATGAAAGACATTAAAAAAAAAAACCACTGACTGCTATGAGCTGAATTTTGATCTGTAAATACTTGAGGCATAATAAAGGCAACTTTGTATAAGTCAGTTAAATTGAGAAATGGGCATGTAAGTCAGCACTGATCCACTTACAAAATATGCCTATTTCTACCCCTATTAACCGCTTTGAACCACCATTTGGTGGGAGTTGACAGAGTGTGTGATAGATAGTGTATGAGAGTGAGAGAAAGACACTGACTGTAAGAGAGAGAGCGTGTGTTTGTATGACAGAGATACCTCCCCCCCTCCCTCTCTGGTCTCAGGACTCCCTCCCTCCCCCTCTGTTCTCTGGACCCCCTCCCCCTGCTGCCCTCGCCACCACGCCCCCCCCCGAGGTCGCCGCTGCTCACCCCTCCACCGCCCCCCAGGGTGCCACCGCTCCCTCCCCTCCACCCCCCTCGAGGTCGCTGCAGCCACTGCTCCCCCCTCCACCCCACCCCCCGAGGTCGCCGCCGCTCCCCCCTCCGTCCAACGTCAGCTGCCATTTCTGGCCACTGCTGCTTCTCCTGTTGAGCAGCAGCAGCCGGTACAAAAACAAAAATAGCAAATTAAACCACCAAAAATGTTTTTAAAAAGGAAGCGCGGCACCGCAGGCAGCCATCAGGCATTGGCTGTCAGCTCTGCAGCCGCTCCTCCTCTCACGTCGCTGCCCCTGGAGCAGACCCTGGAGGAGCGCAGCGACATGAGAGGTGAGAGGAGGGACCCGCTGTAGAGAGCCCTGGAGAAGAGAACTCACTACGGGCTAATGAAATATCGTTATCCCCCCCTCCAGCTTCTAAAATCCCTCCGTTTTCAGCAGCAGAGGCAGCAAGGAAAGGAGAGCCGAACACCGCCGGAAGTGTGACTAGTGAGGCCCCTGCACGGATTCCGAACTGCAAAGGAAGCTGCTGGGACAAGAGTCCTCATCGTTTGTGGGGAACCCAGGAAGACAACGGAGGTGAATCTAGAGACGATATGGCTGGTGTTGAAACAAATGGAGACTTCTTTACAGGAGTCCCGAGGTGAAGTAAGTGTTTTAACTGTTAAAGTTGGTGAATTGCAAGGCACAGTAGAAAAGATCCAAACAGATCTCACAGATAGATTTAAAAATCTACAACAAGAAGTAGAACAATTCTCTGAATTTAAGGCTTCTGTTGTAAAAGATAAACTTTTCATTCATAACAAAATAGAACAAATTGAGAACTACAACGGACGATTAAATTTAAGGATTTTGAATTTTCCAAAAACTCCTGGAATTTCACCCTCAGATATGCTTAAGAGATATTCAACTGAGATATTAAAGATGCCCCAGGAAGCGTTTCCTCTATTAAATAAAATTTATTATTTACCTCAGAAGAAAGCGAAGAGGTTGGGCGAACCAGGTGCAGCTGGAGATAAAAGTTTGGATTTGGAGAATATATCGGCAATATTAGAACAATCATTGGACGATATCTGACAAGACAGCGACATTATTAGTCTCGTTCGTTTTTTAACAGGACCTTAATGCCAAGTTACGTTTATATTTTCGAAATTCATCTGCTCTATTTGCTGGAGCCAAAGTTTGGATGTTTCAGGATGTAAAGCGAATGCTACATACCTGTAGAAGGTATTCTCCGAGGACAGCAGGCTGATTGTTCTCACTGATGGGTTGACGTCCTCGGCAGCCCCCTCCATCGGAAAGTTTACTAGCAAAGGCCTTTGCTAGTCCTCGCGCGCCCATGCGCACCGCGCATGCGCGGCCGTCTTCCCGCCCGAAACCGGCTCGAGCCGGCCAGTCCAGTATGTAGCAAGACAATACACTTCAAGGGAAGACTCAACTCCAAAGGGGAGGCGGGCAGGTTTGTGAGAACAATCAGCCTGCTGTCCTCGGAGAATACCTTCTACAGGTATGTAGCATTCGCTTTCTCCGAGGACAAGCAGGCTGCTTGTTCTCACTGATGGGGTATCCCTAGCCCCCAGGCTCACTCAAAACAACAACCATGGTCAATTGGGCCTCGCAACGGCGAGGACATAACTGAAATTGACCTAAAAAATTTACCAACTAACTGAGAGTGCAGCCTGGAACAGAACAAACAGGGCCCTCGGGGGGTGGAGTTGGATCCTAAAGCCCAAACAGGTTCTGAAGAACTGACTGCCCGAACCGACTGTCGCGTCGGGTATCCTGCTGCAGGCAGTAATGAGATGTGAATGTGTGGACAGATGACCACGTCGCAGCTTTGCAAATTTCTTCAATAGAGGCTGACTTCAAGTGGGCTACCGACGCAGCCATGGCTCTAACATTATGAGCCGTGACATGACCCTCAAGAGCCAGCCCCGCCTGGGAGTAAGTGAAGGAAATGCAATCTGCTAGCCAATTGGATATGGTGCGTTTCCCTACAGCCACTCCCCTCCTATTGGGATCAAAAGAAACAAACAATTGGGCGGACTGTCTGTGGGGCTGTGTCCGCTCCAGGTAGAAGGCCAATGCTCTCTTGCAGTCCAATGTGTGCAGCTGACGTTCAGCAGGGCAGGAATGAGGACGGGGAAAGAATGTTGGCAAGACAATTGACTGGTTTAGATGGAACTCCGACACGACCTTTGGCAAGAACTTAGGGTGAGTGCGGAGGACTACTCTGTTATGATGAAATTTGGTGTAAGGGGCCTGGGCTACCAGGGCCTGAAGCTCACTGACTCTACGAGCTGAAGTAACTGCCACCAAGAAAATGACCTTCCAAGTCAAGTACTTCAGATGGCAGGAATTCAGTGGCTCGAAAGGAGGTTTCATCAGCTGGGTGAGAACGACATTGAGATCCCATGACACTGTAGGAGGCTTGACAGGGGGCTTTGACAACAGCAAGCCTCTCATGAAGCGAACAACTAAAGGCTGTCCTGAGATCGGCTTACCTTCCACATGGTAATGGTAAGCACTGATTGCACTACGGTGAACCCTTACAGAGTTGGTCTTGAGACCAGACTCAGACAAGTGCAGAAGGTATTCAAGCAGGGTCTGTGTAGGACAAGAGCGAGGATCTAGGGCCTTGCTGTCACACCAGACGGCAAACCTCCTCCAATGGAAGAAGTAACTTCTCTTAGTGGAATCTTTCCTGGAAGCAAGCAAGATGCGGGAGACACCCTCTGACAGACCCAAAGAGGCAAAGTCTACGCCCTCAACATCCAGGCCGTAAGAGCCAGCGACTGGAGGCTGGGATGCAGAAGTGCCCCTTCGTCCTGTGTGATGAGGGTCGGAAAACACTCCAATCTCCACGGTTCTTCGGAGGACAACTCCAGAAGAAGAGGGAACCAGATCTGACGCGGCCAAAAAGGAGCAATCAGAATCATGGTGCCTCGATCTTGCTTGAGTTTCAACAAAGTCTTCCCCACCAGAGGTATGGGAGGATAAGCATACAGCAGACCCTCCCCCCAGTCCAGGAGGAAGGCATCCGATGCCAGTCTGCCGTGGGCCTGAAGCCTGGAACAGAACTGAGGGACTTTGTGGTTCACTCGAGATGCGAAGAGATCTACCAAGGGGGTGCCCCACACCTGGAAGATCTGTCGTACCACACGGGAATTGAGCGACCACTCGTGAGGTTGCATAATCCTGCTCAACCTGTCGGCCAGACTGTTGTTTACGCCTGCCAGATATGTGGCTTGGAGCCCCATGCCGTGACGGCGAGCCCAGAGCCACATGCTGACGGCTTCCTGACACAGGGGGCGAGATCCGGTGCCCCCCTGCTTGTTGACATAGTACATGGCAACCTGGTTGTCTGTCTGAATTTGGATAATTTGGTGGGACAGCCGATCTCTGAAAGCCTTCAGAGCGTTCCAGATCGCTCGTAACTCCAGAAGATTGATCTGCAGATCGCGTTCCTGGAGGGACCAGCTTCCTTGGGTGTGAAGCCCATCGACATGAGCTCCCCATCCCAGGAGGGACGCATCCGTGGTCAGCACCTTTTGTGGCTGAGGAATTTGGAAGGGACGTCCCAGAGTCAAATTGGAGCAAATCGTCCACCAATATAGGGATTTGAGAAAACTCGTGGACAGGTGGATCACGTCCTCTAGACCCCCGGCGGCCTGATACCACTGGGAGGCTAGGGTCCATTGAGTAGATCTCATGTGAAGGCGGGCCATGGGAGTCACATGAACTGTGGAGGCCATGTGGCCCAGCAATCTCAACATCTGCCGAGCTGTGATCTGCTGGGACGCTCGCACCCGCGAGACGAGGGACAACAAGTTGTTGGCCCTCGTCTCTGGGAGATAGGCGCGAGCCGTCCGAGAATCCAGCAGAGCTCCTATGAATTCGAGTTTCTGCACTGGGAGAAGATGGGACTTTGGATAATTTATCACAAACCCCAGTAGCTCCAGGAGGCGAATAGTCATCTGCATGGACTGCAGGGCTCCTGCCTCGGATGTGTTCTTCACCAGCCAATCTTCGAGATATGGGAACACGTGCACCCCCAGCCTGCGAAGTGCCGCTGCTACTACAGCCAAGCACTTTGTGAACACCCTGGGCGCAGAGGCGAGCCCAAAGGGTAGCACACAGTACTGGAAGTGGCGTGTGCCCAGCTGAAATCGCAGATACTGTCTGTGAGCTGGCAGTATCGGGATGTGAGTGTAGGCATCCTTCAAGTCCAGAGAGCATAGCCAATCGTTTTGCTGAATCATGGGGAGGAGGGTGCCCAGGGAAAGCATCCTGAACTTTTCTTTTACGAGATATTTGTTCAGGGCCCTTAGGTCTAGGATGGGACGCATCCCCCCTGTCTTCTTTTCCACAAGGAAGTACCTGGAATAGAATCCCAGCCCTTCCTGACCGGATGGCACGGGCTCGACCGCATTGGCGCTGAGAAGGGCGGAGAGTTCCTCTGCAAGTACCTGCTTGTGCTGGAAGCTGTAAGACTGAGCTCCCGGTGGACAATTTGGAGGTTTTGAGGCCAAATTGAGGGTGTATCCTTGCCGGACTATTTGCAGAACCCACTGATCGGAGGTTATGAGAGGCCACCTTTGGTGAAAAGCTTTCAACCTCCCTCCGACTGGCAGGTCGCCCGACACTGACACTTGGATGTCGGCTATGCTCTGCTGGAGCCAGTCAAAAGCTCGCCCCTTGCTTTTGCTGGGGAGCCGCGGGGCCTTGTTGAGGCGCACGCTGCTGACGAGAGCGAGCGCACTGGGGCTTAGCCTGGGCCGCAGGCTGTCGGGAAGGAGGATTGTACCTACGCTTACCAGAAGCATAGGGACCAGTCTTCCTTCCCCCGAAAAATCTTCTACCTGTAGAGGTAGATGCTGAAGGCTGCCGGCGGGAGAACTTGTCGAATGCGGTGTCCCGCTGGTGGAGAGACTCTACCACCTGCTCGACTTTTTCCCCAAAAATGTTGTCCGCACGGCAAGGCGAGTCCGCAATCCGCTGCTGGATTCTATTCTCCAGGTCGGCGGCACGCAGCCATGAGAGCCTGCGCATCACCACACCTTGAGCAGCGGCCCTGGACGCAACATCAAAAGTGTTATAAACTCCTCTGGCCAGGAATTTTCTGCACGCCTTCAGCTGCCTGACCACCTCCTGAAAAGGCTTGGCTTGCTCAGGGGGAAGAGCATCAACCAAGCCCGCCAACTGCCGCACATTGTTCCGCATGTGTATGCTCGTGTAGAGCTGGTAAGACTGGATCTTGGCCACGAGCATAGAAGAATGGTAGGCCTTCCTCCCAAAGGAGTCTAAGGTTCTAGGGTCTTTGCCCGGGGGCGCCGAAGCATGCTCCCTAGAACTCTTAGCCTTCTTTAGGGCCAAATCCACAACTCCAGAGTCGTGAGGCAACTGAGTGCGCATCAGCTCTGGGTCCCCATGGATCCGGTACTGGGACTCGATCTTCTTGGGAATGTGGGGATTACTTAATGGCTTGGTCCAGTTCGCAAGCAATGTCTTTTTCAGGACATGATGCAAGGGAACAGTGGACGCTTCCTTAGGTGGAGAAGGATAGTCCAGGAGCTCAAACATTTCAGCCCTGGGCTCGTCCTCCACAACCACCGGGAAGGGGATGGCCGTAGACATCTCCCGGACAAAGGAAGCGAAAGACAGACTCTCAGGAGGAGAAAGCTGCCTTTCAGGAGAGGGAGTGGGATCAGAAGGAAGACCCTCAGACTCCTCGTCAGAGAAATATCTGGGGTCTTCTTCGTCCTCCCACGAGGCCTCACCCTCAGTGTCAGACACAAGTTCACGGACCTGTGTCTGCAACCTCGCCCGGCTCGACTCCGTGGAGCCACGTCCACGATGGGGGCGTCGAGAGGTAGACTCCCTCGCCCGCATCGGCGAAGCTCCCTCCGCCGACGTAGTCGGGGAGCCTTCCTGGGAGGTGGCCGCGGTCGGCACCGCACGCGGTACCGACGTCGGGGACCTCAACCTGGGCGATGGACCAGCCGGCGCCACGCTCGACGGTACCGGAGGCGCAAGCACCGCCGGTACCGGAGGGGTAGGGCGCAACAGCTCTCCCAGAATCTCTGGGAGAACGGCCCGGAGGCTCTCGTTCAGAGTGGCTGCAGAAAAAGGCTGAGAGGTCGATGCAGGCGTCGACGTCAGAACCTGTTCCGGGCGAGGAGGCTGTTCCGGGCTGTCCAGAGTGGAGCGCATCGACACCTCCTGAACAGAGGGTGAGCGGTCCTCTCGGTGCCGATGCCTGCTGGGTGCCGAATCCCTCGGCGACCCAGAGCTCTCGGTGCCGACACGGGGAGGAGACCGGTGTCGATGCTTCTTCGACTTCTTCCGAAGCATGTCACCGGAGCTCCCCAGCACCGACGAGGAGGACGTAGAATCCATCCGTCGCTTCCTCGGGGCCGAGACCGAAGAAGGTCGATCCCGGGGGGGCTGTACCGCAGGAGCCCTCAGGGTAGGAGGAGACCCACCCGAAGGCTCACCGCCAACAGCAGGGGAATGGACAGCCCTCACCTGCACTCCTGACGATGCACCTCCGTCCGACGACATCAGCAGACGAAGTCTCGGTACCACCGACGTCGATGCAGTCGCCCGATGCCTCGGCGCCGATGCAGAGGTCCGATGCCTCGATGCAGTCGATGGAGCGGCAGCCAAGGAAGATGGTCCGGACGCTGACGACGTCGATGCACTCGATGCCTCCGGTGCCGATGTCGACGAAGAGCCCGAGAACAAAACGTTCCACTGGGCTAATCTCGCTACCTGAGTCCGCCTTTGTAACAGGGAACACAGACTGCAGTTCTGAGGGCGGTGCTGGGCCCCTAGACACTGAAGACACGCAGAGTGCCTATCAGTGAGCGAGATTACCCGGGCGCACTGGGTGCACTTCTTGAAGCCGCTGGAAGGCTTCGATGTCATGGGCGGAAAAATCACGCCGGCGAAATCAAAGGCCGAAATGGCGAAAATTGAAGCACCAAAATTTAAAGGGAGAAAAATCTCGACCGAGGCCAAACTAGGCCTACCCCGACAACGAAAGAAAACTTACGGGGCAAAAGCTGTGAAAATTACGGGAAGGGCAGAAAACCCAAAAGGGTCTTCCGGAACACTTCCGGAGCGCTTCCCGAACTTTTTTAAAAGAAAAACAAGGAAAAAACACGTCGAAAAGGACGCGCGAGGTCGACTCTCTGGGGCACGAACGGCGTAACACGACCGTACCGAGCGCGGACGAAAGAAGACTGGCCGGCTCGAGCCGGTTTCGGGCGGGAAGACGGCCGCGCATGCGCGGTGCGCATGGGCGCCGAGGACTAGCAAAGGCCTTTGCTAGTAAACTTTCCGATGGAGGGGGCTGCCGAGGACGTCAACCCATCAGTGAGAACAAGCAGCCTGCTTGTCCTCGGAGAACGAAAACTACTCAGCAGAGAAGAAAATTGTTTTTGGAGATGAAACAAAAAACTTTGGAAGTGGGTGGGTCTTTTCTACTGGCTTACCCCTGTAAATGTATAGTACGGTTAGGTTCTACCAAATATGTTTTTTTCTCGCCAGATCATTTGAAAGTCTTTTTAGATTCTAAAAGCTTGAATTAAGATATAAGTCTGGGACTACATGAAGCCTTGCCTTGATTAGATATGTAAAAATCTTCTCTTATTATATACTAGTAAAAGAAGCCCATTTTAGAGCAAATGAAACGGGCGCTAGCAAGGTTTTCGTCGCCAACACCCTCCCTCCCTCCCTCCCTGGCCAACCCCTTCGTTGTTCTGCCATTGCTCCGCCCGCAACGTCATGACGTTTGATGCGAGGGCGGGGCCCGGAGCAATTTCCCACCCGCCTCCCCGCCTGCCAACCCCTTCGTTGTTCTGCCATTGCTCCGCCCTCGAGGGCGGGGCCCGGAGCGATTTTGGTGGCTTCACCACCACGAACCTTCGAACCTTTTTGAAGGAAGTCAGAGCTTGGCTTCACTGATGTCAGTGTCCTCAGAACGTTGAGGGTGAGTTTTATTATAGTAGATGACTGCCCCCCTCCTATTTTAGTGGTCTAAGGAAGCAGGATAAATTAAGTTTTGTTTACATGAAAGAATAATGGTTATAATTCTTCTTTAACTATAGTAAGCAATTATTACTTTATATACTTTAATGTTTATTATGATGTTGTATTACTTTGACATTGTAATGTATTACTTGTCATTTATTTTGAAAAGTTATAAATAAATAATTAAAAGTCTGAAAAAAATAAAAAATAAAAAAAACAAAGACCAGAGTATCTCATGCCTGCTCAGATAAAGACAAGTCACACTTCAACTCAGCAGATTTACTCTAGTCTTTCTTCTTACTGCACTCACCTGAGCAGCTGCTTTTCCCATTTTCTCTTTCTTTTGATCCCGGCTCATCCTTGATGTACGGCTCTTCCCCTTGTTCAATGTGGGATATAATGTCAGGAGTGATGGTCGGAAAGCTTGTACCTGGGATTAAGAAAACTGCATTAGGTTTCTCAAAATCATTAAAAGGGGCATGTTCAATATGACGTCTAAATCCGACTTTGGATGTTTTCCTGAAAACGTCCAAAATTCAAGTGGCGAATTTTGTGCTGGTGCAAGAATTGATATCTTTTTGTTTTGAAACTGGTTATTTGCTAGACACTGTTGTTCTCAGTGTGTGTATCTTTTTGGACCATTAAAAAAAACAAACAAACCTCCGTCCAAGTGAAAAACGTACAAAATCAAGCCATTGGGACATATTAGGGGCTGGGGACAGGATTCTTAATAGACTGGCTACACAGACATCCCAGCAGAGCAGTGGGGCAGGGGGAACTGCAGTGGACCTCACATAAAAAGGTCCCAGGAACACATCTCACACCATTAGTCCCCACCAAAAACCTACTGTACCCGACTGTACACCACTACACTAGCCCTTATGGCTGCAGATGTCACTTATATAGGGGTACAGTAGGTTTTTGGTGGGCTCACACTTTCCACAAGTGTAACAGTTAGAGTGGGATATGGGCCTGGGTACCTTCTCTATAGTGCACTGCACTGACCTCTAGGCTTCTCCAGGGACCTGCTTGCTACTCTAATAGGACTGGCTATAACCTCTGAAGCTGTTATAGAGGCTGGTATGTACTGTTTCTTTCACATCTTTGGAGGGTGGGAGGAGGCCGGTGACCACAGGGGGAGTAAAAGGGGGGGATTGTGCCTTAATCCCTCCAGTGGTCATTTAGGGCACCTTTTTGTGACTTAGTCGTGATTGAAAGAGGTCTAGACCAAAACATCTAACTTTTAGACCTGGACATTTTTGTTTTGTTCCATTATGGCAGAAAAAATTCCAAGTGTTGGGAATGCCCGAATACCGCCCCTTGTGATCTGGGTGCACTGCAGATGAACTGCGTAGAAAAACACCTTAACTTTAAAAAAATGGCAAAAAAATAAAAGTCCAAATGCCACTTTTGAGACTTTTTTTTCTGTTTCAAAAAATGAGCACTTAAGTGTCTGATTCCCACAAATTATTTTTTTTTTGTTACATTTGTACCCCGCGCTTTCCCACTCATGGCAGGCTCAATGCGGCTTACATGGGGCAACGGAGGGTTAAGTGACTTGCCCAGAGTCACAAGGAGCTGCCTGTGCCTGAAGTGGGAATCCAACTCAGTTCCTCAGTTCCCCAGGACCAATGTCCACCACCCTAACCACTAGGCCACTCCTCCACTCTCCTCCAAGACTTAAGACAAAGTTTCCAGTATAAATTCACCAACTTCAATGAACAAAATTACTCAGATCCTCAGTTACAGGAACCATATGGACCTGCAAATCTCAGTGAAGTTCCATAAACCTTCTTTATTCATCTTTATAGTATAGCTGTGGATAGACTGCTGGTGTGGAAGATACATATACTACTGTGTCTTTGTCCTGGGTTCCTGCCTATCTCTGACCAGCAGATACTTCAGGGCAGCTTGGCTTCATCCTCTTTTCTTTTTTTATTTATTTATTTATTAAGTTTTACATATTTACAAGCATAATATCTTGCAACAGGAAAAATCGGATAAACAGAAAAAGAATTTTTTTTTAAAGGAAAATATAATTATTAAAGCATTATTTCTTCCAGTCCGATTTAAGTCCACTATGGGGAGTTCAAAAATTATACAAACATTGTTGAAGTAAGAAAGTTAAGGAAATATTACAGTACAACTTGTAGGCCAGATGAATTCTGGACACTTAAACATTTATATCAAACATTAACGACAGGTGGGATCACCACTCCACCTGTCTTCCTAGATGTTATAAACACCTCCAATTGGGATGGATCAAAAAAGGTAAATTTCTCATTACGGTATGAAATTTGACACTTGCAGGGAAATTTAAAGAAAAAAGTAGCTCCCAGGTTAATCACTTCTTGCTTTTTTTGTAAGAATTTTCTCTGGCGCAGCTGTGTTTCCCTTGATACATCCGGGAATATATTAATTTTTAGCCCCTTAAACATTTTAATTCGATTTTTATAGAAAAGCCTCAGTATCCATTGTTTATCTGGTAGTAGGGCTACAGTTGCCACCAATGTGGCTGGTAGCACTAATTCTGTGTCTGAGCTTTCCAAAAGAGCAGAGACATCTAAGGGTTGACTCTCTTGCTGCTGTAATTTCAAAGAAGGAATATAGAATATTTGTGTAAAAGGAGGCATATTTTGTTTATTTATCTGAAGAACTTGCTTTAAATACAAATTTAACATTTCTTTCGGTGCTATATTTGACATATATGGAAAATTTATAAAGCGCAAGTTATTGTTTCTGGAAAAATTTTCCATAATTTCCGCCTTCCTTCTCAAATTAGCCAAGTCTCTTAACATTACGTTTTGAGTTTCTTGAGTCTGTTTTAAATCCTTTGCTTGATTTTCCACCTGTGTCTTTAATCCTTTTACCTTATCTTGAACTTCAGCAACATCTTGCTTAAGGGTTTGTATCTGTGGTATCATAGCTTTGCCCAAATCTACAATCAAATTCCAAAGGCAGTCCAGTGTAACCTCTGGGGGTTTACTTTGAAATAAATCAAGTGAGAAAGTTCGTACCTCCGCTTGTTGTAAGGAAAGGTCTACCCCAACAGGAGAGTTTCCACCTTCTGCAGTTATTCCGGGCAGTGTAGTTACCGCTCCTTCCTGATCTCCATTTGCCCTCGGTCTTCCTTCATCCTTCTTCCCTTCCGGGTGTGGATTAGGAGACGCCGATAATGAAGGGGCAGGCCTAGCTTGCCCTGGAGGTGGTGGAGGCGTTCGAGTGTCGGGGCTTAAAGAAACTTCCAGCTCTAGAGATCCCGGCGAGCCTTCAACCGCAGCAGGGATATTCAGCGAGCCGCTCACCGGCGTACTGGTGTCCTGAAGAGCCCACTGTAAAAAGGTATCGATCGGGGCGCTTCGAGCAGGGGTACTCAGGCGTTGGTGGGCAACGGCAGCCGCCTTCCCCCGCCGCTTCGGCATTTTAGAAGAAATTAGTGGCGCTTAATCAAAGAGCCAGTAAATATATGAAGAAAATTACAGGAGCTCAAAAAATGCGTCTGACCTACAGGGCGGCCATTTTGAACTTTCATCCTCTTTTCTAATGTCACTGGCTTATAATACTTAAGGTTTGCCTAGAGGCAGGATGGCATCATCTAAGGAGCACTGTTGAAGAAGCACAACCCTTAGCGTATTAACACACTTGAAACCCAAGCGAAAATCACAACAAGGAAAATGTTCCAATCAATGTGGAAACTCAAACGAATAAAACCTTTCTTCCCAAGAGCAATATTCCGCAACCTGGTACAATCAATGGTACTAAGTCACCTAGACTATTGTAATGCAATCTACGCGGGATGCAAGGAACAAATCATAAAGAAACTCCAAACTGCTCAAAACACCGCAGCCAGACTTATTTTTGGAAAAACAAGATACGAAAGCGCCAAACCCCTACACAAAAAACTACACTGGCTCCCGATCAAAGAATGTATTGCCTTTAAAATCTGCACTCTAGTTCATAAAATCATCTACGGCGAGGTCCCGGGATACATGATGGACCTCATCGACCTACCAGCCAGAAAAACTACAAGATCAACACGTACATACTTAAACCTCCATCACCCAAGCTGCAAAAGACTTAAATATAAATCAACCTATGCACCCAGCTTCTCCTTCATAAGCACGCAATTATGTAACGCACAACCAAATGCCATGAAAACAACGCATGATCTACCAAAATTTTGGAAATCACTAAAAACTAACCTATTCAAAAAGGCATACCCCAAGGAAACTACTACCCGACCTGGACAAAACTTAACCCTTCCTCCCTATTCCCTAATGTGTTTATCACACATGAACCTTCTACTATATCAATTTGTATCTGTTATACCGGAACTGGCAATCGCCACCATGGTACTATGTAAGCCACATTGAGCCTGCAAATAGGTGGGAAAATGTGGGATACAAATGCAATAAATAAATAAATAAAACATAGTAGTTGATGACAAAGATCTGTATGGTCCATCTGGAGGGGCATTTTCGAAAGGGATGTCCAAGTTTTGATTTGGACGTCCTCGCAAAACGTCCCGATCCAGGGGCGGGGAAACCTGTATTTTCAAAACAAGATGGACGTCCATCTTTCGTTTCAAAAATACCGTCAGGGATGTCCAAATCCTTGTGGGTACAGTGGGTTTGTGGTGGGTTTTGGAGGGCTCGCTGTTTCCTCCACAAACATAACAGGTAGGGGGGGGATAGGGCTGAGTCCGCCTGTCTGAAGTGCACTGCACTGCACCCACTAAAACTACTCCAAGGACCTGCATACTGCTGTCACGGACCTGAGTATGACATCTGAGGCTAGCACAAAATATTCTGAAAGATGTTTTTGAGGGTGGGAGGGGGTTAGTGACCACTGGGGGAGTAAGGGGAGGTCATCCCCGATTCTCTCCGGTGGTCATCTTGTCATTTCGGGCACCTTTTTGTGCCTTTGTCATAAGAAAAACAGGTCCAGGTGAAAACATCCAAGTGCTCGTCAGGAACATCTTTGCTTTTTTCGATTATGGGTCAAGGACATCCAAGTGTTAGGAACGCCCAAGTCCCGCCTTCGCTACGCCTCTGACACGCCCCCTTGAAATTTGGCCGTCCCTGCGATGGAGTGCAGTTGGGGATGCCCAAAATCGGCTTTCGATTATACCAATTTGTACGTTTCTGTGAGGACGTCCATCTTCTGATTTGTGTCGAAAGATGGACGTCCTTCTCTTTTGAAAATGAGCCCACTGGTCTGCCCAAAAGGATAAATCATCACATAAAGTATGATACTAACTACATATATATATATATATATACTCAATCATGATTTGTTGTTGTCATTTTCAGGGCATAGACCGTAGAAGTCTGCCCAACACTGACTTTGCTTCCCAGTTACTGTGTTGCCATCTAATCACCGCTAAGCTTGTTTGAGTCTACGCCTTGGTTCCATCCTCTTTTCTGATGCCACTGGCTTATAACAATCAAAAACAGCGAAGATGACGCACAATAACAACAAAGTGAAAAAATGGAAAGGAAGATGAAAACAGGAAGACAAAGAAACAAAAAATTGAAAATTGCAAAAATATGCACATAAAAAGAAAAGAAGAAAAAAAGAAAAAAACCCAAAATATGTATATGGGCAAAATCAAAAATCAGAAAAAGACGACACAAGAATGATGCAAAAAATGAATAATTAAAATAATTTATTAAGGTGATATGACTCGACACAGCTGTGTTTCGGCCAAACCGGCCTGCATCAGGAGTCTAAATAAAACAAATTTAATTTAATTGAAAACATCTCAATTTTTGTCTCTTAAACTATAAATTAATATATAATAGAAACAAATAACAAAAAACAAATAACAAAGAAACAAGTGTATTGCAGTAAATAGTCCATTTCTCTTATATTACTTATTTTTAAAAAAAAATTTTAAAAACGATGCTATAACAAAGAAATACATGAATAAATTACATACTTGTTGAAAACTGTAGACAAAGTATATATATATATCTCCAGAACTCAATTTTCATTTTCTCTATCGATAAATCTCATGTTAATAGTGAGAACTAATTATATCTATTACAAAAGACAGAATTTCTACAAGTGTTAAGACTACAATGTATATATATATATAATATGATGCAAATTAATGATCATTGTGAAGTTAAATTATTGAAAGTGAACAATGTTATATATAGTCTTGATATACAATACGTATTTAGAAGAAGAAGATTTTTTGTATTTTTAAAAATTTACCTGTTACACCATGTGTATATTCTCTGGCAATGTAAATTCTTGTAAGGAATTCAATGAAATTTTATTCAATAACACTCTACCTTTAAAAAGGCTGTGTGCGTAGTTTGACAACAATCTATATGGTAAAAAAGGAGAGAATATGTAAACTATAGAGATAGATATTCTAATTCTTACTATAGTTCTATTTATTTCTTTTTGTAAATCATATATTATTTTGAACATATTTCTGTTTATTAGGAAATACATATACTTGTAATAATGGCGGGGAACAATGTTCCTATAATATATATAACAAGAGTCTAGGAGACGGAGTGGTGTGTCTGCAGATAAAAGTGTTGTAAAAATCGTTTGCATCATCTTGCAGCAGAGCAACAGTATGCTGTTTGTAATAATGACGGAAAACGATATTCTTATAGCATATATAACGGGAGTCTTAAAGACAAAGTAATCTATCTACAGAAAAAAGTCTTATAAATATCATTTATATCATCTTTCAACTGGATATATCTGTTACGGGTATATTAGCAGAACAAAGAATGTGAATAATGAAGATTTTTTCTATATTTAGCTGCATGATGTGTATTATTTAAATATAAAAAAGGTCGGATCACTGGAATATAAATAAAAATGGCTGCTATGATATATACTCTGGATATAGTTTGGTTTCTTACCGTAATGAAGAATTCTGGTGTGAAAAGTGTAGCTATATCTTGTGGAGCAGAGTTTCAAAGTTACTGGCGTTCACCGGCAATCAAACTAAATGACGTATATATTTCCCTTTATAGAGATGTAGCCACTTCTGAAAACGTCACTGTTAACGTCATATCCGCATTTTTTAAAAATGTCTATTCCCGCCAAAAGTAAACTGTAGCCGATCCATGTCACTTCCTATATCTTAACTCACTTAAATAATAATTTATATTACCTCAATCAAATCACAAATGATTACAAATGTAAATTCTTTCGTATAATCAAAATGGAACGAAAATAATAAACCAGACTCAATAAAGTATTATAAATTATTTATTAAATAAGTACTTGTGTTGTGTAATACCTTTAGGTTGTGAAATTAATAAATTAATAATTAAATAATTAAACAAAATAATTATATTCATAATTAAACAGTCAACTAGTAATTTTAAAGATTGAACGTCATTGGAAAGTTAAACAGTGATATGTGGCTTTGGATAAAGCGAAAATTAGCTGACTCGATGAGATGAAATTAAACTGTATTTCTTATACTATATTGATTTAATATCTGTAACGATTCTTCATTTGTTGTTAACTACAATTCAGCACATTATATTATGTAAAGATTCAATGTCGTCTAAAACGTACAATTACCGATATATATTTTTGCTAATGCATTGTTAGGTTGATGTAAATATATCGTTATTTTTCAATCTAAGACTGTTAATCTGAATAATAGATGAAAGATTACTGCTCATTGAGTTTAACGTGAAGATTTTATGTAGTTTTTGGACGTTCTATCAAGCTTGAATGTATGTAAAAATGTTGTATATTGTCTAACTAGAAAACTTCAATATGTTGACAAAATTATGGTGTATTGATAATTTTGAAATCAATTGTATGGATAAATAAAATTAAAAATCTTTTGTATTGATCTTATAAAAACTTCAATAGTAATAGTTTAAATATTATGACCATAAAGTACTAATAAAATATAATATTATAATCTTGTACTTGTGTTAATTAAATTTATTGATGAACAATATTAAAAAGAATCTTTTATGTTACTCTAAAAAAACTTCAATAGTTATAGTTTAAATATTATGACCATAAAATACTAATAAAATATGAGATATTTTAATCTTGTATTTGTGTGAATAAAATTTGAAAAGACGTTGATGAACAACATACTATATTAAAAACGAATCTGATATAGAAAATAAAAATAAAAAATAGAAAAACTAATTATTCTGAATCTTTATGAAGAATATATTATAGTTTTTGTGTGACAATTAATATTTTAAAATAGATACAGTGGGGGAAATAAGTATTTGATCCCTTGCTGATTTTGTAAGTTTGCCCACTGACAAAGACATGAGCAGCCCATAATTGAAGGGTAGGTTATTGGTAACAGTGAGAGATAGCACATCACAAATTAAATCCGGAAAATCACATTGTGGAAAGTATATGAATTTATTTGCATTCTGCAGAGGGAAATAAGTATTTAATCCCTCTGGCAAACAAGACCTAATACTTGGTGGCAAAACCCTTGTTGGCAAGCACAGCGGTCAGACGTCTTCTGTAGTTGATGATGAGGTTTGCACACATGTCAGGAGGAATTTTGGTCCACTCCTCTTTGCAGATCATCTCTAAATCATTAAGAGTTCTGGGCTGTCGCTTGGCAACTCGCAGCTTCAGCTCCCTCCATAAGTTTTCAATGGGATTAAGGTCTGGTGACTGGCTAGGCCACTCCATGACCCTAATGTGCTTCTTCCTGAGCCACTCCTTTGTTGCCTTGGCTGTATGTTTTGGGTCATTGTCGTGCTGGAAGACCCAGCCACGACCCATTTTTAAGGCCCTGGCGGAGGGAAGGAGGTTGTCACTCAGAATTGTACGGTACATGGCCCCATCCATTCTCCCATTGATGCGGTGAAGTAGTCCTGTGCCCTTAGCAGAGAAACACCCCCAAAACATAACATTTCCACCTCCATGCTTGACAGTGGGGACGGTGTTCTTTGGGTCATAGGCAGCATTTCTCTTCCTCCAAACACGGCGAGTTGAGTTCATGCCAAAGAGCTCAATTTTTGTCTCATCTGACCACAGCACCTTCTCCCAATCACTCTCGGCATCATCCAGGTGTTCACTGGCAAACTTCAGACGGGCCGTCACATGTGCCTTCCGGAGCAGGGGGACCTTGCGGGCACTGCAGGATTGCAATCCGTTATGTTGTAATGTGTTACCAATGGTTTTCGTGGTGACAGTGGTCCCAGCTGCCTTGAGATCATTGACAAGTTCCCCCCTTGTAGTTGTAGGCTGATTTCTAACCTTCCTCATGATCAAGGATACCCCACGAGGTGAGATTTTGCGTGAAGCCCCAGATCTTTGTCGATTGACAGTCATTTTGTACTTCTTCCATTTTCTTACTATGGCACCAACAGTTGTCTCCTTCTCGCCCAGCGTCTTACTGATGGTTTTGTAGCCCATTCCAGCCTTGTGCAGGTGTATGATCTTGTCCCTGACATCCTTAGACAGCTCCTTGCTCTTGGCCATTTTGTAGAGGTTAGAGTCTGACTGATTCACTGAGTCTGTGGACAGGTGTCTTTCATACAGGTGACCATTGCCGACAGCTGTCTGTCATGCAGGTAACGAGTTGATTTGGAGCATCTACCTGGTCTGTAGGGGCCAGATCTCTTACTGGTTGGTGGGGGATCAAATACTTATTTCCCTCTGCAGAATGCAAATAAATTCATATACTTTCCACAATGTGATTTTCCGGATTTAATTTGTGATGTGCTATCTCTCACTGTTACCAATAACCTACCCTTCAATTATGGGCTGCTCATGTCTTTGTCAGTGGGCAAACTTACAAAATCAGCAAGGGATCAAATACTTATTTCCCCCACTGTACATACCTATATAAAACTGATGTAGAATGACAAAAACCTAACAGAAGTAGAACGGGGAACCTAATGATGTGTAACAATGTGTACGATCACACAAAAGGAATTAAATCTAGTTCCATGTTAAGACCATGTGGTGAAACAGTATTAAGTGTATAAATGAGACGTTGTTCTTCTTTCAATAAAATATTATCTATATTACCACCTCTCCATTTCTTTTGAATGTGTTTAATGATAAAAAATTTTAAATCATCTATGGTATGTTCTGCCTCATACCAGCTTGCCTAGAGGCAGGATGGCACCATCTAAGGAGCACAACCTTTAGTAAACCAGAGCCAAGCAGAGTTGCCTTGCTGAGAAAGTACTGCATGTTGTGGCCTGCAGGAGCCAGACACGAGAAGACATTTTCACATGGGAACAGTTTTATGTTTACTTCCCTAACCCCCCCCCCCCCCCCCCTCGTGAACTGAACAAGATCTCTTACTCGACACCTTTAATAAACATTTCTATTAGTATTATTGGTTTTGTTCACCTTAACCCACTGTGTGACTTTGTTCTATCTGGGCTCTGGGCCCGCCTCATTCACATTACCACAGTGGGTTTTATTTTTACATTTTGGAAGGTTTTATGTTCTATAGATATTGTTTTAGTTTATTGAGGATGGCGGAGATAATGGAAGTTTTATTTTAATGTGGCTATTATTTGTGTAATTGCTCTTATTCTGGTGTCAATTATGTGCCAGGATCAATTAATACCAGTGGTTATGGGGAGGGGAAATTATTGTAGGAATTTTTCCATTCATATGGCTAAAAGGGGAGACTCCTTTGTCTTCTCATTCTTTAATATATTTTTAATTTTAAAGTTTTTTTTATTGAAAATTCTGTAATTACATACATATCACAACAAATAACTGTTGACACATACATACAGAGGCTAATACAATTTGGGCCTCATTTTCAAAGCACTTAGACTTACAAAGTTTCATAGCATCCTATGGAACTTTGTAAGTCTAAGTGCTTTGAAAATACGCCTCTTAGAGGCTTATTTTCAAAGCACTTAGCCTCCCAAAGTTCCATAGAAACATATGGAACTTAGCCTCCCAAAGTGCTTTGAAAATATGCCTCTTAGTCAACTAATATCCCCCCACCCCCGTCCCAAAGGCATCATGGTGGCGCTGCCAGCTGTATTTTTGACTGTTCTTAGGGTTGCCAAAGTTTTTTTAAACATCACCAGACAGCCTCGTCAACATTTTTAAGGAAAGAACCTTATGACACTGCACCACAAGGGGAGTTTAAATTTAATTTAAAGATATTAATGCATGCTCAATGGGAATCAAAATTTCATCATTTCCACCTATTCTGTCCCACTGTTTGGATCTATTGTGGATCACTTAATGTGATTTCATGCACCTGATCATAGGCGGTCGGTGGCCCAACTGTTTGGGGAAGCTAAAGGGGGCGGGGTTAGGGGTGGGGCTTAAATCCATAATTGTCTGATAACACACAGAAAAAAATAAATAAAGTCACAATTAATACCTTTTATTAAATTTAGATATTAGATATGTATCATATGTCAAAGAATAAAGTAGTTGCTCAAAGCATATTCTAACCACAATCGCTCAACTGCAAAACACTTTGCACAACTTTGTGCAAAAACACACTCAGAACCTTACTGTACCATAAATATTACACTGGGCAGAACCTAATACACCAATATACCACCCATACGGAAAATGCAGACCGTCAACAATATGAAACAAGGGATCATATCATCACAATTCTCATGTAGAGCCACAAAACACCCTAATTCATGTTTAATATGGGATAAAATGCCATAAATAAGTAAATAAATATAAACTTTTAATGCTGAGCACCTGATTCTCAAAGTGGACATATTCCAAACACTATAATGAAAATAAAATGATCTTTTCTACCTTTGTTGTCTGGTTGTCCGATTCTGCTGCTATCTGTTCTCAGTGCAGGTCAGGAAGTCATCCTTGTTAAATATCTCCCTGGCAGGCCAGCCAACTCCCCCCCCTCCCCCTGCTCTCCCAGCAGTAAGGTAAACAAACCATAAACCAATTTCTACAACTGATTACAGGAGGCTAGAGGGCTTTCACTGCAGCTCCTGCTGTGAGAATGGAGGTAAATCAACAATTTAAACCTCTCAGAGCACAGCAGGGGAGGCTTAGCCTGTCCAAGCCTCTTATACCGGGCGCCTATGCACCTGATCCTGTTGTACTTTCACAGTTTTGTTCACCTGAGTATGTAGCATTCACAAGTCTCATCAGGGCAAGGTGACTTGTATCTGTTGTTGAAATTTAGAAGTAAATATTATGGCGCTGGAGCATCCATTGGGAGTTGACCGCTTTCTTTTACAGTTATATCAACAAAAGCATCAATTAAGTGTTCCTACTGTACTAGAATTTCTGAGCCTCCTAACTGACAGGTTCCCTGCTGGATTTGCTACTGTAGGATTTTCATCAACATGTGAATGGCCCAATGCATGAAAAAGGTCACACATTGAATTTGGTGCAGTTAATATTACATGGAGGATTGTAGAGTTATCTTCGACACATCAGCTATTCAAAAATACCATCCTGCAAGCCGAGAACAGATATATTCCATGCAATAAAAAAGGAGGAAGGAAGAACTAAAAGAAAATCCTTCAGAAAATGGAACCGACTGAAAATAACAGGAAACAGCATAAGGAGTGGCAAGCCAAATGCAAAGTACTGGTAAGGAAGGCAAAGAGAAACTCTGAAAAGAAGATTGAGTTGGAGGCAAAAACACACAGTAAAAACTATTTTCTTTTAAAGTTATATTAGAAGCAAGAAGCTGATAAAAGAATCTGTTGGACCACTAGATGACCGAGTAAAAGGGGCAATCAGGGAAGACAAGGCCATAGCGGAGAGATTAGGAGTCACCGCCCAGGAAAAAGATAAGGCATTATCATTAATGATATGTCGAAACCCTCTGCTCAGTGTGCAGCAGCGGCTAAGAAAGCAAATAAAATGTTAGGAATTAATGAGAATGTTATAATGCCTTTGTATTGCTCCATGATGTAACCACACCTCGAATACTGTGTGCAGTTCTATCACCACATCTCAAAAAAGATATAGCAGATTAGAAACGGTACAGAGAAGGGTGACAAAAATGATAAAGGCGATGGGAATACTTCCCTATGAGGAAAACCTAAAGCAGCTACAGCTCTCAGCTTGAAGAAGAGATGACCTAGAATAGGGGGGGGGGGGAGTCAACAGTTGCCCAAGAGCGCATGGTTCAGTGTTGATTATCCTTGAAATATACTATAAAAACAGGACAGTTAGGGAATCCCAGTAGAAAAGTTTCAAGAACGCTGAAAGTAAGACAGGCGTGCTTAATGAGAGAGCAGTTTAAAGGATGCACATTATCTCCGTCAACATCTAAGCAGCTTGTAGATCCAAGGAAAAAACACAATTTGAAGTGCCTGTACACAAATGCTAGAAACCTAAAAAATAAGATGGGAGAGTAAGAATATATAGCACTAAGTGATGAGGTAGATATAATAGGCATCTCAGAGACTTGGTGGAAAGAGGACAATCAATGGGACACTGAGTTAACAGTGTACAAATTGCATCACAATGATAGAAAGGACCAAATTGGAGGGGAGGTAGAACTATATGTTAAAGAGGGAATTGAGTCAAATAAACATTCCACATGAAACGGATAGCAGCGTGGAATCAATATGGATACAAATTCCATATGTGAAGGGAAGGAGTATTCTTGTAGGGCTGTACTACCATCTGCCGGGACAGAACAAACAGATGGATGAAGAAATGTTTACAGAGATTAGGAAAGCTGGCAAATTGGGCAACGCTATGTATATTCTTTCCTCTTTTTAGGCCTGTTACTAAGGGCTAGGCCTAAGGCCTGTACTGTTTGGTTCTCACAAGTTAGCCTACTAACTCAGCATCTTGTGTAACAATCATTGCCTTCTCAGGAGCTGAGAACTGATACTTCATAACATTTGTTTGCAGCTGAGTATGTTTTTCATATAAGGTGGATGTAACCTTGATAGTTGCTAAGGGACTGAGGACACAGTGAAGCCTACCAGTATGTTGCATTTGTGGAGAGAGACAGAGAGAGGACACAAGGGTATTGTTCTGACTGTGCACGCAGAACAGATAACTGACTAGCCAATAGGTACAGGAACAATCCATATATGGTAGAAGACAACCTAATGGTGCTAGTTTACGGGAAAATCACATGATTTATGAGAAATGGAATTTGCAACAGTATATATGTGATGTCCGGGAGGTGTTAGCTGAGCAGTCCTTGTCTTTCAGGATGTGCATTTGCTGACTGACAACCTGCTTCAGGGAGAGAACTATTGTTTGTATTTTTTTGGCTCTGTGTTAATAAAGGTAATTACTGAAACTGAAAAGACAGTGGGTAGGAGAAGTGTATTCCGTTCCAGCAAGAGGGAAGAAAGGAGGGATAGCAGTCCTCTTCCGTAAAGGGCTGGCATATAAAGCGACGCAAGTAGCCATAGGGAATGAGGGAAGATACATGATAGTGAAGATATGGATGCCAGGGTTAGAGATCGTTCTGGTAATACTGTATGGCCCTAACGTTTACACTCCAGAGTTTTTTCGATCCCTAGTGGGTAAATGCAACGTTAAAGGCAAGCAAAAGTTGGTAGTAGTAGGAGACTTTAACCTGGTGCATGATCCAAAACTGGACTGTTCGAACAATCTTTCACCCCACTACCAAGGGAAAAGGGCTAGAGAAATGACACTATTTGCTAGAGAGCTAAATCTAATAGATACCTGGAGAGCGTTGCACCCGACAGAATGTGAATTTACACACAGATCAAGGGCTCATGGTACACAGTCCAGGTTGGATTACATACTAATTGATAGAGCAATGTTTCCACAAGTAATAACGACCGACATAGGCCCAGAGGCTGTGTCAGACCATTCACCGGTGTGGGTAGATCTGGAACTGCAGGGAGACATAGGGAAAGGAAGAGGCTGGAGATTCCCAGCATATTTATTCTCAGATCCAAAATTCTCAAAATATCTCACCCACAGATGGGCAGAGTATAGCAAAAATAATGACGGGCATGCCCGGGAACAACCTATTTTATTCTGGTCGGCCTCTAAAGCAGTCCTAAGGGGGGACATTATTGCATTTTGCAGTAAACGTAATAAATGTAGAGCGGCCGGGATACTGTTACTAGAATCCAGATTAAAAAGAGCACAAAATGTATACACGTGCAGGCCGACGAAAGTTAATCAAGAAAATTTAAAAGCAGTGCAGATAGCTCTTAATACCTTGCTACATGAGCTAGAAATGAGATCGGCGTTATTTTATAAATATAAATTACATAGATATGGGAACCGGGCGGGACGCCTGCTTGCAAAAGTAATAAAGAATGGGGGAGGGCCTAGAACAGTGCCCACACTTAGAGATGGAAATGGTGGGTTGATCAATGATCATCACCGGATAGGTCAAATCTTTACCACATATTTCGCCACGTTATACAAAAATCAAAGGGAACCCTCGGGGGAGGCACTCTCTGAATACCTCTGAGAAACGAAATTACCACAAATGCTCTCTAAGCACCTAGAGCAGTTAAACGCGCCAGTGACAATGGGAGAATTGCAACAGGTAGTGAAAACACTGAAATTGCGATCGGCCCCCGGCCCGGATGGGTTTTCCGGGGAGTATTATAAGTTGTTACCCCCCCGGGCCCTAGTTAACCTGCTTAGTTATTTTGAGGAGGTGGTGGAAGAGGGTAGATTACCATTATATGCTAACTCAGCTCTTATAACATTAATTCCGAAAGCAGGCAAATCCCCAGAAAGACCAGAATCATATAGGCCAATATCCCTACTAAATGTGGAGATAAAAATATTATCGAAAATACTGGCAGAACGATTGGCGCGGTGCTTGCCAGATTTGATAGGACCAGAACAGGTGGGGTTCATAAAAAACAGGAGAGCAGTCCATAACGTTCGAAAGCTAATGCTTGCAATGGCGACGTGCAGACTAAAAAACATACCAATGTGGGTGTTAAGCCTGGACGCAGAAAAGGCGTTCGATTTAGTACACTGGGATTACCTCTTCCAGGTATTGAAGGCGGTGGGAATATCTGGATGGTTCTTAAGGGCAGTGAATGTATTGTACAAAGACCCTAAAGCCAGTGTAATTGTTAATGGAAGGCGAGAAAGCGAGTTTTCCATACAAAAAGGCACTAGACAGGGTTGCCCGCTATCACCCCTATTATTCGTGTTGGCAGTGGAGCCGCTGCTAGAGAATTTAAGGCGGGCACAAGAGGTGAAGGGGGTAAGGGTGGAAGACTGCCATATGAAGGTGTTCGCATACGCGGATGACCTGCTCTTGACCATAACAGATCCTAATACCTCCTTAACGGAAGTGCTAGAAAGGGTGGAGAGATTTGGAGGATTCTCAGGGTTTAAGTTAAACTACACCAAGTCCTATGTTCTCCCGGTGGTAGAGTCAGACCTGGAACAGCACAGGGGACCCCGGCAGCTGACCTGGACTAAAGGACCGATTAAATACTTGGGAATTTGGCTCCCAGCAGACCTAAACACCATGTATAGTGAAAATATCAAAAGATTGTTGAAAGAGACTGCTGAGAGATTGAACATGTGGAGGGCTCTACCGGTGGCGCTACTGGGACGAATTGCCTTATATAACATGTGCATTGTACCAAAATGGTTATACGTGTTTCAAACGACGCCATTATACCTGACAAGGAAGGATGAAAGGAAGTTAAATAGACTCTTGCACTCATTCCTGTGGCAGGGTAAGAAGGCGAGACTCTCAATGGCAACTCTGACAACTCCAGTGGAATACGGTGGATTGGGCCTATTAAGTGTGAGATACTTGACAGTGGCATGTGGAATGCGCCATATCAATGACTGGTTTCGGGGGACTGAGGATTTTTCTAATACCAAACTAGAACTCCAGCTGATACCTGAGCTACATTTTACAAATTATTTACATGCAAGAGGGGGACAGATCCCAGACATTTTGAAATACTCAATGATAATGCCAATGGCAAGAGCGACATGGTCCTGGGTATGTCGTCTTCATAAATTTTCGACAAAAATAACACCTTTGCTGACCATCTGTGGGAATGCACAGTTTGCGCCTGGGATATTGTATCCAGCATTTCAGAAGTGGAGGCGTAAGGGAATGATATATTTGCAGCATGCATTGGATCGGGAAGGTAAGATCAAATCATTTGTGGAATTACAAACTGAGTTTGACCTTCCAGACACAGACAAATTTCACTACATGCAGCTCAAGCACTACATTACATCCTTGGGATGGGAATCGTTGGCAGAGGATGTGCAAGAGGAATTGTCATCAGCATTTTCGTTGACAGCTCAGCAGGAGGTCCCACTCACGTATCATCATAGACACATTAGAGACACGAGAGAAGAGCCAGACTTCATTAAATTAGCAGCACAATGGAACAGTGAACTACATACTAATATTTCAGCCGCGCAAATAAAATCACACATATTATCTATCAGACGTGTCAGTGCGGCAGCGAGCCATTGGGAAGTTCAGTACAAGTATGCAATGCGAATCTATGTGGCTCCCAGAAGAGCGTTTCACATGGGAATGTCTTCTTGGGGTGAATGCCCCAAATGTGGAGAAACTGGAGCCACATTAGGCCATATGTTTTGGACATGTGTGGTGGTGGAGAAATTCTGGAAATTAATGTTGTTTGTTGTGTCCAAACTGTGGAATACAAAATGGTTCTTTGATGCTAGGCTGTTGCTTGGAAACCCTAGACTATTGAAGCCCAGTCCTAAGGGATTCACGAAATTTGTGGCTAGAGCGACTATCATTTCCAAACAAGTTATTTTAGCAGAATGGATTTCGCATAAAGCGCCTAAGCTACAACAATGGCGGACTCGCATGTTACTATTGATGCGCCTAGAACGGGCTGGATTATATGATTTGGAATCGAAAGAAGGGAGGGACTTTCAGCAGTGCTGGGGTCCCTTCTGGATGACGCTCACGCCTAGAGCACGAAGCCATCTGTTGAATCTATAATTGTAGAGAAGTGTGTATTGAAGTAAGATTGGTTAAGAGATGATGAGTCCTGGAAAAAAAGGGGGGGGGGAGGGTGGGGGGTAAAGATGTTGTAAAATGATTGATGGTTGTCTGTTGTGTTGTGCAATACTACAGTCTGTAATTCTGGAATGCTGTTCATCAATAAAAATGATTTAAACATAAAGGTAATTACTGGCTGCGCCTAACGGAGTCTAAGTTCTCTTTCTTATTTTTCCAGCTGTTGGGGCTGTAGTGCTTTCTCTCCCAGTGGGGGCTAAGGGACAGAAATACACAGCTATAATAATGGGTGATTTCAATCACCACTGTAATAAACGGAATCTGTAGAACTCAATATCACAAATTCTAAGAAGCTGCTACAAACATATCATCAGTACCTTCAGGTATATCTTGTATTATTTAATGAAAATGTAGTGGAGAAAATAGACTTCAGTATTTATCAGAGACACCTCCGTTTGAAAGATAAACGTTCATAAACACAGACGGCTCCTTTTAATCATGTCAGGAAAAAAAGCTCCACTGCTTTCAACATTCTTCACAAAACAAAAAACAAGATGACCTTTTAAAGATACAGGATATGGATAGCTATTTGATGTATAAGTCTTCTCGTTTGATCTGTTGCCAATCTTGGACATGTTTATTTATCTTAATAAAAAGATTTCAACATAAAGGGATACTGGGCTAAATGGACAATTGGTCTGACCCAGTATGTTTTTACGTTCTTGTGTGTTAGAGGTCTATAAAATACTGATTGGAATGGAATGAGTAGACATAAATTGTTTACCCTTTCCAGAAATACTAGGACTAAGGGGTACGCGATGAGGCTACTAAGTGGTAAATTTAAAACAAACCAGAGAAATTATTTCTTCACTCAACATGTAATTAAACTCTGGAATTCGTTGCCAGAGAATGTGATGAAAGCAGTAAGCTTAGCAGGGTTTAAAAAAGGTTTGGATAATTTCCTAAAAGTCCATAAGCCATTATTCAAATGGACTTGGGAAAATCCATGTGTATTTCTAGGATATAATCCATTTTACTGTTTTGGGATCTTGCCAGGTACTTGTGACCTGGATTGGCCACAGTTGGAAACAGGCTACTAGGCTTGATGGATATTCTGTCTGTTCCAGTATGACAATGCTTAGGTTGTAGTTCACCTAGAATAAATTTCCCAATTAGATACCTATCTAAAAACTCCAAAGTATTTAGCAGGGCAGTTGATTGAGGCAACAGATATGATTGTGCTGGTTATAAAGTTAATTACTCAGAATGAATTAAAAAGTCTCCTTGGTTCACTACTGAGTTTTAGGGTTGTGTAGCTATAAAATTTTGTGTGCCATTTCCAGGAATCTTGGTTTTCTTCGGGGGCAGGTTTCATTGTTATCACAGGAGCAACGTCGTTAAGAGAGCGTTCCATTGGAAAGAGTGTGCACTATTCACAAAAATATGCACTCTTTCCCAACAGAGTGCACGTACGTGCACCATTCATGCATGTGTGATGGTCAGTGTATACCTGTATTATTGGGAAAAAGTGTGCACCCTGTGAACAGTTTGTGCTCTTTTGAAAGAGTGCACACTAGTAACAGCACATGAAGGAAACACAAATGTTTGTGTACTTCTGCTCATTTTCTTTGCCAACACCATGAAAAGACATGGGCATTTCAAATGAATGCACATCCATAATGAGTTTAGGCAACTGGATGAAAATATGTATAAATAACCCACAAGAAGAGGGGGCAAAGATAAATCAGTACTCACAAATTCAAAAAACTTTTATCTTGAGGTGTGTAGGGTAAAAGTATTGTCACGGCTCAGCCGTGCCTTCCCTCGATACACCCCATCTAATCTTTCTCCTGCTCGGAACAGTCCCGGGATGCTCCTCCAGCAGCTGTGTGTCGGCAGGCGTCAGTCCTCTTAGGGCACGCATGCCCAAAGAACTCTAGATTATTCCCTGCAGTGGTGATGCTGCGAAACCCAGAGGGGGCAATCACTTCCTGCCCCTTGCTAATAAGGAAGGCCCCAGCATTTCCTCAGGGCCTTTGCAATGAGGTCTCCAGCTTTCCTTGTGTGTGTTCATGCCTTGTCTAGATCTTTCCTTGCTTCTACTACTACTACTATTAAACATTTCTATAGCGCTACTAGACTTACGCAGCGCTGTACAAATCAACATGAAAAGACAGTCCCTGCTCAACAGAGCTTACAATTTAAATTGGACAGACAAACAGACAGCTAGGGGTGGGGAAATTGCAGTGGTGGGGGTGATAAGTGAGGGTGTTGAGTAAGAGAGTCATGGTTAGGAGTCGAAAGCAGTAGCAAAGAGGTGGGCTTTAAGCCTAGACTTGAAGACAGCCAGAGACTGAGCCTGACGTACTGGCTCAGGGAGTCTATTCCAGGCATAGGGAGCAGCGAGATAGAAGTCCTGTTTTGCCCTGTTTCTGTTTCCTTGCCTTGCTTCTGTCTCTTAGTGGTAGCCTAGCCTGTTTAGTCCTTTGTCTTGTCCAATCTTGTTCGGTCCCTGTGATTAATAGGTGCTAGTTTGTGAGATGAGACTATCAATTGCTGGCTACATTTTCACTGATGTGATCAATCTGAGTGCGACAGTGTTTCTACACTAATATTGTAAGCATTAACATAGATTTTCTGCACTCTTGCAGGAGACGCATCTGAACCAGATTGAACATGCCAAGCTCAGCACCTGGTGGGTCGGGGATTGTATAGCAGCAAATGCACAGGGTAAAAAGGGAGGAGTAGCGATACTAATTAGAAAAGGCATAGCCTCTGTAATTAATCCACTTCTGATTGATACTGAAGGCCGCTATGTTATATTGGAAGTGGTAGTTGGGAGACAGAAACTGCTAATCTGTAATGTTTATGCTCCAAATAGATATGATCGGAAGTTTTATCAAACTTTGATAAATTTTTTGCTTAGGCAACCGCACGCAGCTATAGTGCTGGGGGGTGATTTAAATGCAACTTGGGACCCCTCCCTGGACAGATCAGCCCCGGAGACGGCCTCTTCATGTTATAATAATAGAGGCCTCTTACAGTTGAGCCAGATGTTGGGCCTGGTTGATGTGTGGCGGGTGCTGCACCCAGGTGAGAAAGACTATACACACCTGTCGCGGGCCCACTCCACTCAGTCGAGAATTGACTATATTCTGACATCACGTCAGATGTTTGGGGAAGTGACAACAGCGGAGATAGGACCGTACATGGTGTCGGACCATGCCTGGGTTAAGATAGAATGGATACCAAGCGGTACAACTCCACAGGAATACAAATGGCAATTTCCCCTGGAGTTCAGTTCAGATCCAATGCTTAAAGGCAGGTTACAAGCTTGCTGGGCGGAATACAGTACTCATAATCAAGAACACATAGAAGACCCAGTTTTGTTTTGGGAAGCGGCTAAGGCGGTTCTTAGAGGTGAAGTGATAAGTCATGCACACTTTGTGAGGAAGACACGAGATAGAAACATCTTGCGTTTGAGTACCCAACTTTGTAAGTCACGGAAGAGATATGGGGAGACACACGTAGATTTTGTTGGGCAGGCAAAAAGCCTAAAGTTAGCCAAAATCAGTTAATAGGGAGCTGGAGACAGGGGGGAATGGGTATCCCGGATGTGTTCCTGTATAATCAGGCGTGTTTGCTGCGCCACTTAGTAGATGTGGTGAATGCCACGCAGTATTATACACCTACGGGCTTGGAGGAAGCTTTTTTTGCTCCCTATGATATATTAGCATTGCTCCACTTACCTCGAAGTCAGCTCCCCTCTAAATTTAAAAAAAGTATCATACTACAACCCCTTCGGGAGGCGTGGCAGTGGTGGATGCGGCAAATGGGGGGCCAACCACACGTTACAGATCAAATCCCAATCGTAGGCAATCCTGCTTTTGAGGCAGGGATAGATAACCCGACATTTGGCAGGTGGCAAGGGCTGGGCATCACAAGATTGGAACACCTATTGTTGGACAATGGGGAAATGATAACATTTGATACTCTTCAAGATAAAGTGGGATCAGCTTGGGGTAATAGATTTGCCTATGCACAGGTCCGACACTATGTGAAGTCCCTGAGCCAAATATCCCTGAGAGGGCAGATGGGAGAGCTGCTAAGGGTTTTCTTTGAGGAGTTGCAGATGGAGAAACAATCTGTATCAGCACTGTATGGGGCACTGGCTAGGCGTAGGCCTCAGAGGCAATACGTTGATCTTAAGCGAAAATGGGAACAAGATTTGGGGATCTCCCTGGCAACATGGGATGTGTCAGCTACCTTGAAGGGCATACGGGCGTTGGTAACAGATGAGAGGCTGAGGGAGTGTGGTTATAGAGTGGTCTTACGGGGGTATATGTCTAGAACACAACTGGCTCATATGTTGGGGCCGGACAACTCGGGATGCTCTAAATGTGGAGGGGGTCCCAGCTCGTTATATCATGCATTGTGGCAATGCCCCAAGGTGCGCATGTTTTGGCAGAGGGTAAGAGGGTTTTTGATTCGATTGGGGAACAGAGTTCAAGGAACGGAGCGGCAGTTTCTGTTGGATCAACCAAGAGCGTTTGCCCCATTAGGAGCCCCCGCTATAATGCTATGCAGAAAGCTGAGCTTGGTAGCGCGAAAATGCATTATGCAATACTGGGTCTCATCGGAAGGGCCAGCTTACTGGCATTGGCGCAATCAGGTGCATCTCCTGGCCTCTTGGGAGGCTAGGGATTCAAAACGATCGCCTAAACGAAGAGTGCGATTTCTGCAGATTTGGACACCATACCTGCAAATGCTTAGTCCGAGGGGACGTAGTCTGCTTGTTAATGCCTGATAAATAGTAGAATAATGGAGAATACGGATAGCCTGGAGTAGATAATTTAATCTAAAGTGGAATTCTGCTTGCAAGGGGGGGAGGTATTGGGGGGGGAGGGTTTGGAGGGGTTGAGTGAGACGTAAATGGCTAAGCTTGGCAGTGATCTAGAGTTTTGATGTTTAGTTACTGATATTCTGTGATAAGCACTATTTTACCTAATGAAGTATTCGAGAGTATGATATTAGGAACAAGAGCCACTCAAAACCTAATGTTAGCATGGGACAAGGAATTATCAAAAGGGGAGGGGGAAGGGGGGGGAAAAAATTGGGGATGAAAAGTGTTTGGCGAAGTTGAATATGTTGTAAAAATGCTGTTTTATATATCAAACAATGCTATATGCATATTCTACATCACTTTGTATTGTGAGAATTGTTAATAAAACAGTTTAAACATAAACATTAATAAACATGGAAAAAAAAAAAAAAAAAAAAAAAAAAACATAGATTTTCTGTGTGACGTTTTGCTCTTGTTTGCGTCTTGGCTTTATAATGATGCTCAGATACTGGTAATAAAAAAAGAAAATTATGTTACCCAGTGAGATCAGGATCTGATAATTCTCCTTCATCACCTCCCTGTAAAGCTCCTTCTGCTCTTCATCTAAATACTCCCACTCCTCCTGGGAGAAAGAGACAGCGATATCCTCAAATGTCACCCGCATCTGAAACACAAACCATAAACACACTCGGCATCTTCTGCATCGTGTCCATCAGGAGCACCAAAGCTGGTAATCATTAGGGCAAGGAAAAGTTTGCTAAATGCATATGTCTTATTTGTCTGTATTACTTAGATTGTAAGCTCTTTTGAGCAGGGACTGTCTCTTTGTGTCAGGTGTTCAGCGCTGCATGCGTCTGGTAGCGCTATACAAATGCTAATAATAATAATAATTTAGGATTACATAACACACAATCCCACAACAGGGTTATATTTGAGACCACCAAGTACTGGGGCTCCGCAGAGCAGAGGGACAGAATTCTCTATGCGAATCACTAACAGCCAGCGATGCACAAAGGGGATCGTATGCAAATGAGCTGCACGGATCCCCCTTTGTGCATCCTCGCTGTTTGCGAGTTTGAGTTGCCAAATCGATTTGACACTGCTTTCAAATCCATTTGACAACTCTCTGATGCACTGGACCTCCCCGACCCCACACTTTTTAAAAACTTTAACCTGGTGGTCCAGTGGGCCCTGACCACCCCAATCTTTTTTCCAGGGGACCATGACCCCCCCCCCCCCCCCCCGATAAACCTTTTTTATAAATATTTCCATGGTGGTCCAGTGGATTGTGACCCTCCCCCCCACAACCCCCAAACCTTTTAAAAACATTTTCCCTGGTGGTCCAGTGGATCGAACCCCTTCCCCTGCACACACCCTCCCGTACCCAACCCACATCCTGCCCCACCCTGTACCTTTACAACAAGATAAGGGTAGGAGGGCTGGAGCAACGGCTCCTCCCTCAGGCCCGCCTGGAACAAAATGGTGGTGCCCAGGCCCTGCCCAGTGCATTCTGGGATTTGTTTTCCTTAAATGGTGTTTAGCCCCATCCAGTGCATCCCAGAACATACTGAGCAGGGTCTTGGTGCCATTTTGTTCCGGTCAGGCCCAAGGAGCAGTTGCTCCTGCCCCCCACCTTGTTGTAAAGGTACAGGGAGGGGACAGGATGGGGGTCGGGTATGGAAGAGAGTGTGTGTACACGAGTAGGGGAACAGGGAGGGGGTCGGGTACAGGAGGGGATATTTGTGCACGCGCAGGGGAAGGAATTCGATCCATTGACCAACATGGAAATAAAGAAACAAGAGGGGGGGGGGGGTGCGCCAGGAGGTGAGAGGTAGGAAGCACAAGCAGGCAACCTTTGTAGCTGCCTGCTTGTGCTTCTCTCCTCTCTGACAGGTCCACAGCAGCCATAAAATTTGATTGTTAAATTAGGGATGCTCTGGAGCTGTGCATCCCCAATACCAGCCCGTTTTTACGGGCTCAACTGCTAGTTATTTATATAGATGTCCAATAAAAAAGGTATCTTATTTTCTTTTCCATGTTTTATTTTGTTTGATTTCTATTGCTAACCTAGTAACTAGATAGAAACCAGTTAAACACAGAACCAATGTGTCCAACTCCAAACGGGCTCCTTCTCTCTCTCTCATTCCCCTCAGGAGTGGCTCAAGGTCTGCAGCGTCCGTCCTCATCTTCTCTTACAATCTCCTACCTGAGCAGAAGCTCCTGAAGACATTTTATTCTCTGCCTTTAGGGCTCTCTCTGACTGACAGAAGTCAATTTGCCTCCTACAGTTCTGAGAGAAGCAACAACAAAAAAAGAGCGGTAACTTTCTCAAGCTGCAAATTAATTAACGGAAGAAAGAAAAGACGGATGACGTCACAAAGGAGAGGGCGGGGCTTTAAACTGAGCTCCGTTGAGTGTTTTCTGGGCTCTACTACTTTTAGTGCTGATTGGTCGGAATGTGGGGCGTGTAGGGTAGAAGGGTCCGCCCCCTAAAACGGCTAAGAGAGCTGAGGACGGAGAAACGAACTCCTTTCTAGATCAAAAATGTTCGCCGGGGGGGGGGGGGGGGGGGGGGGGGGGGGGGGGGGGGCGTTGAGAGTGGAGGCGTGGCCTAGTGGTTAGAGTGGTGGACTGTCTTTGGTCCTGGGGAACTGGGCTCGATTCCCACTGCTTCTACCCTACACGCCCACCGGACCACATTCCGACCAATCAGCACTAAAAGTAGTAGAGCCCAGAAAAACACAGTCTGTCGCTCAACGGAGCTCAGTTTAAAGCTCCGCCCTCTCCTTTGTGACGTCATCCGTCTGTGCAGAGCAGGAAGCGGGCGAGTCTTTTCTTTCTTCCGTTAATTAAGTCAGCACTGATCCACTTACGAACTCCTTTCTAGATCAAAAATGTTCGCGGGGGAGGGGGGGCCTAGTAGTTAGAGTGGTGGACTTTGGGGAACTGGGCTCGATGATTCCCACTGCTTCTTGACTACTAACGACGGTTGGTTTTACAAATTGAGACTCCGTCATCACGCGTCGCGCGCCTTCTCTGTCTTCCCTTATAGAAGGCGGATCCTTCTACTGTTCCCGCCCCACAGATCGTTCTGACCAATCAGCACAGGCTCAGTCCTGGGTGTGAAGCTGCGCCTGCCGCCTTCCCTGTGACGTCAGCAGCCTGAGCCCAACAGAGCCGAGTCTTATGGTTCCAAGTCTTAGTCCCTGGCCTGCTGCAGTTTTGTCCCTTCAGTGCCCGAAATTGATTGCTAATCTTGCAAATTAGAAAAACAGAGAAGGAAACGTCTGTAGTAGTTTCTGCACAGTTAGCAGATTGCCCTCAATTTCTTGTCCTTTTGCTTGCAAACACTGCTGCGTCTTTCTAAGCAGGGATACTGCAGAGTCAGGACCCTGAGCAGACATGGGACTGAAGAAAGGCATCTTGAGACCTGAGAGGAAAGAGAGAGATCTGGAGTCCCACAAAAGAAGATTCTGTGCTCAGGTGTGTGGAACTGGTTTCTAGTTGCTGTTGTGCTCTGGATCTGTGAATTAGGTGACTGCAAATTATATACACACAGAAATCTTACACTCTGCCCTGCTGAGCCTCCGTGCTGAGAGGTCTCCCAAAAATATAACCCTACAGTGGGATTGTGTGTTACACGATTATGAATTATATACAACCCCCACCCCAAAAAAAATCCCTCTGCCTTGCTGACCCCAGCACTGGGAGGTCTCCTGATATATAACTCTGTTCAGGGACTATGTTATGTGCCTCTTTATGGAAGTGCTGCAGAAGATGCCGAGTGTGTTTCTGATTTGTATTTCAGATGCAGGTGACATTTCAGGACATCGCTGTCTCTTTCTCCGAGGAGGAGTGGGGGTATTTAAATGAAGAGCAGAAGGAACTGTATAGGGAAGTGATGAAAGAGAATTATGAGACCTTGATCTCACTGGGTAAGGAATAAATTTACATTTTTATTAACAGTAGGGGGGCTATAAATACAATTTTGATTGTGTTTGTCTCACTTGAAATCCTCTTGGGAGTGCACATGTTGATGTTAGTATTAGGGACTCAGGGGCTGATGCTGAAAGCCATGTTCTGATGGCTGAGTGCAGCTTCTACCATGAGATAAGTGAGAACGTATTGTACAAGAATGCAGTAATAATTGAGATGTAAATTCAAAGCATGCAGAACTTCTTGCTAATCAGAAGACACCTGGACACGTGCGCAAAGTTTCTGTGTTAAGGGCAACTTAACTACACAGATCCAAAGGAAATGAAAGTGCAGCACATGCATACAAGACTAGAACAACTTCAGTAGATATGTGCTGGTTCTTTTGTTTTCTTCAGATATGCGCTCATGAAACTGCTGTTACCTCCGCGTCCAGCTATTCTGTTCTGTCTTTTAAAGCTTTAGGTATTTGCTTTGTGCAGAAAAATAAAACTGGAAGTAAATTCTCCCAAAATGGCATTAAATCCTCTCAACTAACCCTTCTACGCTGTCTCAGACCTGGCGGTGAACTTTTCACATTGATCACATATTAAAATCCCCTTTTTCTTCTGTTAATTGCTACAGAATAGGTAATAAATTAATGACTATGTATTTTAATGTACCACATGAGTTAACTCATGCGCTGAAGCCCTTTCTGTGTTCTGTGCCCATTAACATGTGCACCTGCTTGCGGCAGCGTTGTGCTTCGGCTCCTGAGTGCATCATGGATGGGTGGTTTGAGTACAGTGCTGAAATGAGCGGTTTCTGTGGCTTGGGCATACATTCAGAATTACACCCTCTTTCCTTAACTTTCCAGTAGCTGCTCCAACACAGCTCTCTCTTCAGCATGAAAATCTTTCCCACCTGCCCCTTGTTTCTAAATTGCAAGATAAAGCTACTCAGAAATCTGCTTTCTCTTTGGTGGATCTCCTGCTTTGGACTTTCCTTCCTCACCTGTGTGCGGAGTCATCAAACTACAAGTTCAAGCAGGGCTTGAAGACATTTTTCTGTGTCACCCTCCCAAGTAGCTAGGACAGTGCTATATCGAGGTTGAGACCATGAGGTCTTGATGTCGTGTTACTGGGCAGCAGGACTTTGGGCACTAGTAACATGGCATGTGGAAGGTGAGTGAAAGGTCTGGGTCGACTTAGAACAGAAATTGGCAAGAGAAGTTGCTTTAGAGTATAGGTTGTGAGATCCTAGGCTCTTACTCCTGGGGGGGGGGGGGGGGGTGTAAGTAGGAACACAATCACCCAATTAATGTTGGATATCTGGGACAAAGTGAGAGATGAAAAACGCTATTCTCAGCTAATGGCCATTAAATATAATCAAGAATTTGTGCCCGGGATTATGTTTAGGGAGTTTCACAGGTGGGAAGAAGTGGGTTAACATGCCTGGGTCAAGTGACTACAAACCGAGGAACTTGAGGGAATAGTATGGTCTGAAGCCTGCTGATTTAATGCACTTTTTACAAGTGAACAGAATGGGCAAGTGAAGAGGGATATGTGCAGGAAACCCACTAAATTTGAGGAATTCATGGGAAAGGGAAGAAGGGACAAGAGGATCATCTCTAAATTTTATAACTGGCTAATGGAACCCAAGAGGGATAAGACGAATCACATGAAACAATGGGAAGCAGATATTGGGAGTGAGTTAACCTCCATTGAGGGGGAAGGGATTTATAAGAGGTTGAAGGGTTTCAGCTTAGACACAAGAAATGGGGATACAAGATACTCTATAGAACTTATGTTTCACAACGTCAGAAATGGTATCGTAGGGGAGATGGATGATGTTGGAGGGGCTGTGGTATTAATGGGGATCGTTATCATTTGTAATGGGTATGTACTATCCTGTAAATACTGGTCAGCAGTAGTTAAAACAGGTCCAAGAAATTGTGGATGAAATTCTGGAGTTGGACCCAGTGATTTGCCTGTTGGGCGGAAAGCGGGGCACAGACCGAGAAGATCAACAAAATATTGCAGATTTTATGGCAGGCAGAAGCATGCTGGTGAGACTGGAGAGGAGACGAGTTCTTGTTCAGGAGGAACTGTTAAGGAAACTGGTGGAGATCTTATGGATGGCTACTTGTATGAGGCGTGCAAACAGGTAAAAGGGAAAGGAAAGTTACATTTATGTTGAAATGTGGTTTCTTTCATGGGGTTTTAAACAAGGTGGGGGGGGGGGAGAAATAGGAGTTTGAGGGCTCTTTCAGGACAGGTCACAGAAACAGCATGGCCCAGTGGATTTATGCACCTAGTACCCCTTGTGGATTACATAAGAGTAACTATACTGGGTCAGCCCAGTATCCTGTTTTCCAAATAGTGGCCAAGCCAGATCACAAGTACCTGGCAGGAACCCAAATTGTGGCAACACTCCATACTACAAATCCCAGGGGAAGCAGTTGCTTCCCATGTCTGCCTCAATAGCAAACTATAGACTTTTCATCCAGGAATTTGTCCAAACCTAGAATTGGGGAAGGGATGAGTAGGCTGTATAGAGGAACAGTCTGCCATGGAGTATTGCAATGGAAGTTGGTGAGGTAGTGAGGGGTTGTATTAGTAGTTTAGGGATCCTTTTACTAAAGTGCTTTGTGGCCCATAGATATAAAATAGGATGCTCAGCATTTAGCATGTACTAATTCCATTACCATGCGCAAAGCTTTAGTAAAAGGGCCGCTTGGTTATATTTTGGGGCTTTTGTACACTGTTGTCAGTATGAAAATTGAAAAATCTATCTGATACCCTGAACAGAAATCAGACATTTCAGAACGCTGCTGCTGCAGGAAAACTCTACATATATCAGGAAAAATAAACACTGGCCACAAAAAGGATTAATATTTTTCAAAAAAAGGCTTTCAGCACACTCGTCAGTAGAAACATCACCAATAAGGTAACTCAGGAATATTATCAGATGAAGATTGCAAGAAAGCAGAGGGTCCATTGAATCGGGAGTTCCCAAAACATCCCGACCTTCCCCTCAGTATCCCTTAGAATCTTTTACTAGACAAATATATAAAGTTTGCAAACTGCAATAGACTTGGTATCTGAAAACCCTAAAATTTCAAGAAAATATTTCTTAATTAGCTCCATAGGTGAAAGCAACCTAATCTTGGGAAAGTTAAGAATCTGCAGCTACCTTGATATTAATTGAATTTCCAAAACATGCACTTTTCAATAGAAAACTAGACTGTCTTTAATTTGAGCTCAGCCACGTCCTTGTTGCAACTGGACCTGAGAGTCTAACTTGGGGCCCCTTTTACAAAGACGTGCTCGAGCTTTTAGCGCAAGCTAAAAATAAGCGTGCACTAAACGCTGGGGACACCCATATATTCCAATGGATGCTGTAGCATTTAGCTTGTGCTAAAAACGCTGACGCGCCTTTGTAAAAGATCCGCTTAGTAAGAAGACTCTGGGTCCGATGCACAAAGGCAGCCATTAAATATGGCTGACGACTCAAAGCTGTCAAATGCATTTTACACTAGACCACTAGGGAGATTTTTGGAGATATATGGGGGGGGGGGGGGGCTCGAGAAGGGGTCCAGCAGACTCCCTTGAGCCCCCCCATGCAACTCAAAACTCCCTGTGGTCTACCCCCTCTCCTTCCAGGAAATCCCTGGGACCCGCTCCCACAAACCAAAATCCCTTGTGGTCCAGTGGACTGCCTCCCAACTTCCCCCCCCCCCCCACTCTAAGCAACACTACCGGGAATTTTTTCCCTTACATGGTGTTTAGCCCCTCCCAGTGCATACCAGGATACACCGGGCACGGGCTGGGCGCCACCATTTTGAGTGGGCCGGGCCCAGAGGGAGGTGCAGTTGTTCCTGCCTCCATCACATTTAAGGTGTGGGAGGGGGGTTCACTGGAGAGGGATGTGGGAAATGTATCTGGCTTCCTCCCCTTTGTGTTCGCTTCAATCCAGGCATGCTCAGTGTGTTTGTTTCACCTAACTCCAGATGTTCTGGGTGTGATGAAGGAGGCCTGCATGTTGTGTAAGGGGTAAAGAAGTTTGCACATATTGAAATGAGGATGATAATGTATTTCAGTGTTTAGAGCGGAAACTAGACTATAAAGATGCATAAAGAGGGTTTATGTTACTTTTATGAGATTTGCAGAGGTCCAAAATTGTCCCCCTCTAACTGAGGTTTGAATATTTTTGTTCATTGATGTAGGTGAAGTTGTTTATGCTGAAAATTTGTCTAACTCTTGAATTGGAGAGAATCGGACAAACATTTTGAGAAACCTTAAAGTAATTTTCTTACCCAGGAATAGGTTCTTCAGCCTCCACCCTTAAGATTATATCCCACATTGAACGAGGGGATGAGCCAGGATCCGGGGAAAGAGAAACTGGGAAAAGCATCTGCTCAGGTGAGTACAGTAATAGGAAGGACTGGGGTAAAAATGTGTTTTATAGACACCTATTGTAGGGTAAGTGCTGAGTTTGCTGCCCCTTTATAGAGAAGGATCAGTCACTTGGTTTGTAAGTGAAGGCTGAACCTATGGACCACACAAAATTAACTCTAGAGAGGTGCAGAGAAGGAAAGATCCAGGTTCCTTTCTGTTTATATGTAACGTCACATGTCAGAAATCTTGACGCTAAAAACCATGTTGTGTGGGAGGTTAGAAGGAAGACATGTTTGTGGTGTCAGATCCTGGTCTGTGACTGTTGTGAGCTTTGCGGTCTACTGGTTACTATTATTATTGTACTGTGTGGAAAAATAGCAAAAATATGTTTCTATGCTAATTTGCTCTTTTCATCCTTCACCCTGACCTCAGGAAGGACCCAATCTATGTAGATTGATTGCTCTTGGGGGTTTGAAAGACCACAGGTGCCAGACACCTCTCTAAAGATTAAGCGTGCCTAATGAAGGATATTTCTTTTTGACTCCCAAGTTCCAATGTGATTTATGTATGGTTAAGAAAGCATTTGTTAAATGCGCTGGAATTGGCCATCTGTATTCTGTCTAACCCCTGGTCTTTGTATTTTGTTATCTATGAATAGAATGGATACATTACATCATCTGTGGATTAGGCTATAAAAATGTATCCATTTTGGATTTTATTTAGGAGAAACCTACAGGGAGAGCAATGTCCCCTGCTGGTTGTTCCTCCCTGTTAACAGGCTATATTATGCAATTCTAAAATAAGACACTGGTTTTACTGACCTTTTGTAGATTTGGATTTATTTTATAGGAGCTACAATTCAACAACTACTTGGGGCTGGCGGAAAGCTGTAGAGTAGAGGAGATAGGAGGTTTGGTGGGTTTAACAATTCCTACAATACAAACAGGCTTATTTTCGAAAGAGAAGGGCACCCATCTTTCAACACAAATCGGGAGATGGGCGTCCTCAACTGCTTTCCGTCGCGGGGATGACCAAAGTTCACTGGGGCGTGTTGGAAGCATAGCGAAGGCGGGACTGGGGCGTGCCTAACACATGGGCATCCTCGACTGATAATGGAAAAAGCAAGGGCGTCCCTGACGAGCACTTGGGTGACTTTACTTGGTCCATTTTTTCTTGTGACCAAGCCTCAAAAAGGTGCCCGAACTGACCAGATGACCACCGGAGGGCATCAGGGATCACCTCCCCTTACTCCCCCAGTGGTCACTAACCCCCTCCCACCCTAAAAAAAAAAACTTTAAAAATATTTTTTGCCAGCCTCAAATGTCATACCCAGCTCCCTGACAGCAGTATGCAAGTCCCTGGAGCAGTTTTAGTGGGTACTGCAGTGCACTTCAGGCAGGTGTACCCAGGCCCATCCCACCCTTACCTGTTACACTTGTGGTGGTAAATGTGAGCCCTCCAAAACCCACCACAAACCCACTGTACCCACATCTAGGTGCCCCCCTTCATCCTTAAGGGCTATGGTAGTGGTGTACAGTTGTGGGGAGTGGGTTTTGGGGGCTCAGCACACAAGGTAAGGGAGCTGTGCACCTGGGAGCTTTTTCTGACGTCCACTGCAGTGCCCCCTAGGGTGCTCGGTTGGTGTCATGGCATGTCAGGGGGACCGGTGCACTACAAATGCTGGCTCCTCCCATGACCAAATGACTTGGATTTGGTCATTTCTGAGTTGGGCGTCCTTGGTTTCCATTATCGCCGAAAATCGGGGAAAGACCATTTGGGCGTCCTCAACCATATTATCGAAACAAAAGATGGCCGCCCATCTTGTTTTAATACTACGGGTTTCCCTGCCCCTTCACCGGGACGTCCTGCGAGGACATCCTCAGGAAAACCTGCGCACCCATTTCGATTATGCCCCTCTATGTATCTCAGCTTTTGAAGGAGAAGGGAAAAAGGAAAGGCAATACAATTTTTTTCTCTCTCTATGGGGGGGGACACCTCCCAGAGTATGTACGCATGATCTCTCGACCCTTTGCATAGCTATGTGGTGGGTCAAGTGCTGTTGGGAGGGGGTGTGGGTCGGTGGGATGTGGGGTGTGTGACTGGTTTATTGTTATGCTAAACTGGAGGTTATTTGTGTTTCTTGCAAACCTATTCTGTGTGGGCAAATGTTTCACTTCCATATCATCATGCTGATCAATCCATAGACTGGTGGGTTGTGTCCATCTACCAGCAGGTGGAGATAGAGAGCAATCCTTTTGCCTCCCTATATGTGGTCATGTGCTGCCGGAAACTCCTCAGTATGTTCTCTATCTCAGCAGGTGGTGGTCACACACAGCAGCAGCTCTGGCTAGGTCTCCAAGCCTAATTTTTAGGTTTTGTTGAGTACCTGGGGTTGAGGGCTCTTCTTGAGCAAGTGCAAACCTGGTGGCGCCAGATCCCTCCTTTTCTCCCCCCTCCCGCTGGCTCCGTTTAAAAAAAAAAAAAAAAAATTTTGGACGTCCTTAAGGGCGTTTATTTCGACGTTTATTTAAACGTTTATTGCAGCTACTCACTGGGACACCAGGTCGTTACAGCTCGGAGCGAGAAGCAGGTAATTTTTACCTTTTTATAGCGGGCAGGGGGTTCCCCGATCGATCTCCACGTGGCCTATGGCGTCGGAGGGCGAGGGCGCGAAGAATCGCTCCCCGGACCGCGTGTGCGCTTCTAGCGGAGATGCGGGGGTCTTAAGGTCTGATTCGCCCTTGTTGGGTGTCAGTTCGGAGGCCGGTCAGTGTCCCGGGTCTTCCTCCGGTGCGGCGGTTTTTCCCGCCATAAACGCCCATCCCCCGCTGCTCGCCTCCGCCATCTTGGCCGGCCACTCTGCTCGGACGGCTTCTTCTTGGGCCGCCCTTGAGCTGGGAGACGTTAATGCCATGGCTGCCCTTGATTTGGGCGACGGCAAAAAAGCGGCTAAAGTTAAGCGCCGTTCTTCCCGCGCGGCTCCTTCGCGGAGTGTCGCGCCGGACGCCATCTTGGATGCGCAGCATGTTTCTCCCCCGCTCTTGCGAGCGCCGGTTGAGGGTGCGTCTAGGGCTGTGGCCCAGGCTGCTGAAGTGCACAGTCTGGGGGGTTTCTCCCCCGAGTTTATTTTGCTGCTGCATCAGGCCTTCCTTATGCAAAACGCTGCCCCTGCTCCCTTATCCGATAAAGTGGTTGAGGCCCCCGGAAGTAAACGCCCTCGGGTGGATTCCCAGGCCTTAGAGGACTCTGTTTCCTCTGATGTAGATGAGGGCAGCGTATCTGAGTTCTCCCAACGGTCCTTTGGGGATTCCTTGGAGGAGACGGATTCCCGCTCGGATGGAGCGGATGACCCCTCTGCAGCGCGGATCTTTCGCTCAGAGGATTTGCCCAACCTGTTAGTGCAGGCCATGAGCATTTTGAAGATTTCCTCTCCAGAGGACGTCTCTCCCTCAGCCCCTGTTGGCTCCGCCATTATGCTGGGGACGAAGCGCCCGCCTAGAACCTTCCACGTGCATGATGCCATGCACACCTTAATTTCGGCTCAATGGGATGTCCCGGAAGCGAGCCTCAAAGTGGCTAGGGCTATGTCCCGCCTCTATCCTTTGCCTGAAAGTGAACGGGAGGCCTTTCTTTGGCCTACCGTGGATTCTTTAATCACTGCGGCGACTAAGAAAACGACGTTGCCGGTGGAAGGTGGCACGGCCCTAAAGGACGCCCAAGACAGAAGATTGGAGGCGGCCTTAAGGTCGTCCTTCGAGGCGGCTGCCTTAAGTTTGCAGGCCTCAGTTTGCGGCTCCTATGTGGCCAGGGCGTGCCTGACGATTGTGCAGCGGGCTTCCCCCTCGGATCCTTCCTTGAGGGCTGATTGGCCGGCCCTGGAATCGGGCTTGGCTTATTTGGCAGACTTACTGTATGATGTCTTGAGAGCCTCGGCTAAAGGTATGGCTCAGACAGTCTCTGCGCGGCGGTGGCTTTGGCTGAAACATTGGTCTGCGGACCACGCCTCTAAGTCCCGCCTGGCTAAGTTGCCTTTTAAAGGCAAGCTGCTCTTTGGGATCGAGCTGGACAAAATTGTGACCGATCTCGGCACGTCTAAGGGCAAGAGGTTACCAGAGGTCAGGGCTCGGGCCAGTGCTCGCCCCGGTATCTCCAGAGGACGGTTTCAGGAAGCCCGTCGGTACCGCCCAGGCAAGTCGGGCTCCTCTGCCCCCTCTTCCTTCAAGAGGAACTTCTCCCCCAAGCAGCATTCCTTTCGCAGAGACCGCCGTCCCGGAGGTGCGCCCTCCGGTCCTCCCCCAGGGTCTCGTACCCAATGACAGGGTCCTGGTCCATGGCCCAGTGCAAATTGGAGGACGCCTGTCCTCGTTTCTGGGCGAGTGGACCAGGGTAACTTCAGACGCTTGGGTGCAGGAAGTCATCAGAGACGGCTACAAGCTAGAGTTCTGCCGACCTTTAAGAGACGGGTTTGTACTCTCTCCCTGCAAGTCACCGGTCAAAGCTGTGGCAGTGCAGCAGACCTTGGACAATCTGATCCACCTGGGTGCGGTCGTTCCGGTGCCAGAAAATCAGCTTGGCAAGGGATGTTACTCCATTTACTTTGTGGTACCAAAGAAAGGAGGTTCTGTACGGCCTATCCTCGACCTCAAAGGGGTCAATCGGGCCTTGAAAGTTCGGCACTTTCGCATGGAGACTCTCCGCTCTGTTATAGCGGCAGTGAAGGCAGGGGAGTTCCTGGCATCCTTGGACATCAAGGAAGCGTACTTGCATATTCCCATCTGGCCTCCTCATCAACGCTTTCTGCGTTTTGCAGTCCTGGGCCGACACTTCCAGTTCAGAGCCCTCCCATTCGGGTTGGCTACTGCTCCGCGGACCTTCTCCAAAGTAATGGTGGTCATCGCGGCCTTCCTGTGAAAGGAAGGAGTACAAGTCCATCCTTATCTGGACGACTGGTTGATCCGAGCCCCCTCTTATGCAGAGTGCGGCAAAGCTGTGGACCGGGTGATTGCTCTTTTGAGCTCCCTGGGGTGGATCATCAACTGGGAGAAAAGCCAGCTGCGCCCGACTCAGTCCCTGGAGTATCTGGGAGTTCGATTCGACACCCAAGTGGGCAGAGTGTTCCTGCCGGACAATCGGATTGTCAAACTTCAGGCTCAGGTGGACCAGTTCCTAGTAGCCTCTCCGCTTCGGGCTTGGGACTATGTGCAGCTGTTGGGCTCTATGACGGCCACGATGGAAGTAGTGCCCTGGGCCAGGGCTCATATGAGACCACTACAACACTCTCTGCTGCAGCGCTGGACTCCGGTGTCGGAGGATTATGCGCTGAGCTGGTGGCTGAAGACAGACAAGTTGTCTGCAGGGATGCCTCTTGTGACCCCGGAGTGGATTGTCGTCACGACGGACGCCTCTTTGACGGGCTGGGAAGCCCACTGCTTGGGAAGGACAGTGCAGGGGCTCTGGTCTCCTGCAGAGGCAAAGTGGTCTATCAACCTCCTGGAACTCAGAGCCATTCGGTTGGCGCATTTGGAGTTCCTCCCGGTACTGGCGTTGAAGCCAGTATGGGTCCTGTCGGACAATGCCATGGCTGTGGCCTATGTCAACCGCCAGGGAGGTACCAAGAGCGCCCCTCTAGCCAAGGAAGCCATGAATCTATGCCAGTGGGCGGAAGCGAACCTGGAACAGCTGTCAGCGGCCCACATTGCCGGAGTCATGAATGTCAAGGCGGACTTTCTCAGTCGCCATACCTTGGAGCCCGGAGAGTGGCAGCTATCTGCTCAGGCGTTCATGAACATCACGAAGCGCTGGGGCCAGCCGAGCCTAGATCTGATGGCGTCATCGGCCAATTGCCAAGTGCCGCGCTTTTTCAGCAGAGGACGGGACCCTCGATCCCTGGGAGTAGATGCTCTTCTCCAACAGTGGCCGACACAGGAGCTTCTCTATGTGTTCCCGCCCTGGCCCATGTTGGGCAGGGTGCTAGACCGGGTGGCAAAGCATCGGGGCCGGATAATCCTGGTGGGTCCGGACTGGCCCAGACGTCCCTGGTATGCGGACTTGATCAGGCTCTCAGTGGACGATCCTCTGTGGCTGCCAGTGGAGCAGGGCCTGTTGCATCAGGGTCCCGTGGTGATGGAGGATCCCTCCCCCTTTGGTCTTACGGCCTGGCTATTGAGCGGCAGCGTCTGAGGAAGAAGGGCTTCTCAGACAAGGTCATCGCCACTATGCTGAGAGCGAGGAAGCGCTCTACTTCTACTGCTTACGCCAGGGTTTGGCGTACCTTTGCAGCGTGGTGTGAAGCAGGCTCACTTTCTCCCTTCACTGCTCCAATTTCTTCAGTGCTGGCGTTCCTGCAAGAAGGTCTGGAGAAAGGCCTGTCGCTCAGTTCCCTTAAAGTCCAGGTAGCAGCTCTGGCTTGCTTCAGGGGCCGCCTGAAGGGTGCTTCCCTGGCTTCGCAGCCAGATGTGGTACGTTTTCTCAAGGGAGTTAATCACCTGCGCCCTCCTCTGCACTCAGTGGTGCCTGCGTGGAATCTCAACCTGGTGCTAAGAGCCTTGCAGAAGCCGCCTTTTGAACCCTTGTCGAGGGCATCTCTGAAAGACCTGACGTTGAAAGCAGTCTTTTTGGTGGCTATCACTTCAGCCAGAAGAGTTTCTGAGCTCCAGGCACTCTCATGTCGAGAGCCTTTTCTGCAGTTCACTGAGGCAGGAGTGACTATTCGCACAGTGCCTTCCTTCCTGCCCAAGATTGTTTCTCGCTTCCATGTAAATCAGCAGCTCTGTCTCCCTTCCTTTCATAGGGAGGACTACCCAGAGGAATACTCTGCTCTCAAATTTCTGGATGTGAGACGAGTCATCATCAGATACTTGGAAGTGACCAATGATTTCCGGAAATCGGATCATCTGTTTGTCCTGTTTGCAGGTCCTCGTAAGGGTCTGCAGGCTGCTAAGCCTACAGTGGCAAGATGGGTCAAGGAAGCCATTGCAGCGGCTTATGTGGCCGCGGGGAAGGTACCGACTATCAGCTGAAGGCTCACTCCACTAGAGCTCAGGCGGCCTCGATGGCGGAGGCCGGGTCCGTCTCCTTGGAAGAGATATGCAAGGCGGCAACTTGGGCATCGGCCCATACCTTCTCCAGGCATTACCGCTTGACTGTGGCTGCTCGGGCGGAGGCCCGGTTTGGAGCTTCAGTGTTGCGGTCAGGGATTTCAATGTCCCGCCCTGGGTGAGTACTGCTTCGGTACATCCCACCAGTCTATGGATTGATCAGCATGATGATATGGAAGTAAAATTATGTATCATACCTGATAATTTTCTTTCCATTAATCATAGCTGATCAATCCATAGCCCCTCCCAGATATCTGTACTGTTTATATTCTGGTTGCATTTCAGGTTCAAGTTTAGTCTTCAGTTCCTGTTCAGGAGGACTTCGTGTTCAAGTTTTTTCAATTGGATTCTTCAAGAGTTGAGACGAGTTTGTGTTATAGTGAGCTGCTGCATTCCTCTCCCCTCCGTTTTATGGGGCTGGATTGAGACATAAATTCTGCCGGCGCTCCCTCCCGCTTCGTGCGGCTGTAGGGCAGCTTTGTACCCCTCCCGCTTCGGCGGTGTTAGGGTCAGTCAGCTCCTCCCGCGGTTGCGGTTGCAGGATAAGCCAGATCCCCCCGCATCGGCGGGGTGGTGTCCCTCCCCCGCTCCGCGGGGATGAGCTGGACGGATTCCCCTCCCCCACTTGTGTGGGGATGAGCTGGGTTAATTCCCCTCCCCCGTTTCGGCGGTGGTGAGCTGGGCAGAGTGTCCCTTTGTGGGTGTAATTCTCTAAGTGCTGAGTCCTGCGGATGGAGCTTGGATATCGACATACTGAGGAGTTTCCGGCAGCACATGACCACATATAGGGAGGCAAAAGGATTGCTCTCTATCTCCACCTGCTGGTAGATGGACACAACCCACCAGTCTATGGATTGATCAGCTATGATTAATGGAAAGAAAATTATCAGGTATGATACATAATTTTACCTTTCTGTTGGGACCAGACTGGAGTATGGCTCCTGGGTGAGGGCTGGGCATCTGGGAGTCTTTGGAGTTCTATGTACCCTGATTTTTTCTGTGGTTTGGCACTAGGATCCTGGTTAACTCTAAAGTACCCAGACTAATTTCTTGGAATGTAGCTGGTATCACCTCCCCCATTAAAAGATCTGTGTCACAACAACATAAGGTCTCCCTGGCATGTCTCCAAGAAACTAAATTGTAGGATTTTGAACACTTGAAATTATGTCAGCGTTGGGTGGGAGAATGTTATTTTTCTTTGGCTCAGGGTAGGAAGAGAGAGGTAGTTATTCTTATCCCTAAAAATTTACACTGTCAGTCTTGGGTGGTGGCAAGTGATAGTAATGGAAGATATCTTTCATTGCATCTGAACATAATGGGCCAAGAATTTTTCATACTTAATATTTATAGGCCAAACATATATGATTACTCATTTTTTCAGCATGGTGTGAGATTGGGTGTTCAATACTCTACTGCCCTCTGGATCATTATGGGAAGCTTTAATCAGGTCAAGGATGGCCAGCAGGATCACTCTTCTCCTTTGGCAGGAATGGCAGTGGGCAAGGGAAGGAGTTTGCCTTATTTATGTAGAGCACTCTATTTAGTAGACCCTTGGAGTCTTTTAAATCCTGATTCACACAACTATACTCCTCTCTCTTGGGCACATGGTACTTGGTCTCGCCTAGATTATATTCTTGTGGATGCCACTCTTTTTCCTCAGGTTATGCATGCTGAGATTGGTCCCATGGAAGTTTCTGATCATTCCATAGTTTGGGTAGACATGGATTTGTGATTGGCGCAACTTCGGAGCTGTCAATGGAGGTTTTCTGCTTACTTGTATGTGATATGCATTTTGGGATTATCTATACCAGAAATGGTCTTTATTTGCAGAAGCCAATTCTGGTCATGAGTCAGAGCTGCAGTTATATCGGGAGACTGTGAAGGCGGTTTTAAGAGGTGACATTATTTCCTATATGTGTGCTCCAGCGCATAGGCTGTCCCAGGGCATAATTCATTTGGAGCGTAAATACAAAATGGTGATGCGAGCCCACATGGCCAGGCCTTCCCCCTTAATTTATGAGGTTACGCTATCTGTTCTTGTGGCCTTAAATTCTTTGATCCATGAGCGTACCATAAAGCATCTCTCTCTTCCATCTCATTTTTGTATTTCCTAGGTTTGGAAATAAGTTTGTTAAATTGTTAGCAAAAGTTACAAAGTCTTGTTCCGGTAATCACTTCCTTCCATTTGTGCTAGGCCCTGATGGTTCACGAGTCAAGTCAATCTCCAGATATTGCTCAGTTGTTTCACAATTATTTTTTCACTTTATATTCAGCACCCGAGCCTTATTCAGGTCCTTCTCTTTTAGACTATTTGGAAGATTCTGGTATGCAATGTCTCTCCTTAGAGGCTCAGGACCACCTGAATTCACCTTTAAGAGCGAAAGAGATTCAGCGTGTGATCAAATCTCTTAAAAGGGGTACAGCGCCAGGACCTGATGGGTTTGCGGCCAAATACTATCAAATGATGAGTTTGCAAGTTTGTGGCCCTTTGTCTGCTTTTTTTGATGCTTCGATATCATCTGGCTCCTTTCCAATAACTTCAAATGAAGCCTTGATTACCGTATTTTTCAGACTATAAGACGCACTTTTTCCCCCCAAATTTGGGAGGAAAATGGGGGGTGCGTCTTATAGTCCGAAGGTAGAGATTTAGCAGGCCGCCCGCCCTCCCTCCGAGTTCGGGATCGCCCTCCCTAGGGTTACCTCCCCTCCCCCCGGCCCTGTCACAACCTCTCCCCTTACTCACGCGATCTTCCCTGGTGGTCTAATGACGTGGGGGCAGGAAAGAGCCCCCTCTTTCCTGCCCAGCGCGCTGCTCTGCATCCTCCTGTATGCTGCCTGTGATGGTCTCGGCGAGATTCAAAATGGCCGCCGAGAATTGAAGTCTCGCGAGGCCACTTCAATTTTCAGCGGCCATTTTGAATCTCACCGAGACCGTCACAGGCAGCATACAGGAGGATGCAGAGCAGCGCGCTGGGCAGGAAAGAGGGGGCTCTTTCCTGCCCCGACGTCACTAGACCACCAGGGAAGATCACGTGAGTAAGGGGAGAGGTCGTGACAGGGCCGGGGGGAGGGGAGGTAACCCTAGGGAGGGCGATCCCGAACTCGGAGGGAGGGATTCGGACAAGACGCACCGGAGCACCTAGGTTTTAGAGGAGGGAAAAAGGAAAAAAAAAAACTATAAGACGCACTTTTTCCCTCCTCTAAAACCTAGGTGCGTCTTATGGTCCGGTGCGTCTTATAGTCCGAAAAATATATGTTATTGCCTAAGCCGGGTAAATCCTTGATATGTCCAGGTTCGTACAGACCTATATTGCTTATCAATGTGGATTTAAAGATTCTATCACGGGTGTTAGCAGATAGGCTTGCCTCTTATATTCCATCTATAGTGGAGGAGGGTCAGGTTTTGTCTGGGGTTGCCAATCTTTGATTAATGTATGCAAAATCTGTTTGGCCATCTCGCAAAGTCATAGCATCAATGAGCCTCTACTTCTGGTGACCTTGGATGCAGAGAAAGCTTTTGATAAGGTGCGATGGGATTACCTTTTTTCTGTGCTGGAATATGTGGGTATTGGGGGTTGTTTTTTTACAGGCAATTCTATCACTTTACTCTAACCCAGGGGCATCCTTAGTAGTAAATGGAATACGTACTTCTCCATTTTCAGTCGCTAGGGGCACTCGACAGGGTTGTCCACCGTCTCCTTTATTGTTTCTCCTTTACTTGGAGCCTTTATTGCGCACCATCCAACTTGACGTGGATATAACTGGTATTACTCTGTCTTCTCTCTCGGTTAAAACTTTAGCATTTGCAGATGACATGTTGGTGGCCTTAACAAACCCTCAACAATCTTTATTTAGTTTTCTCAGTGTAATAGAGGAGTTTAGTTTTTTCTTGGTTTAAATTGAATTTGCATAAGTCTGTGGCTTTTCCTATCCAGTCCTCAATTCGAGAATCTTACATGGACGATTGGGCTGCTTAAATATCTGGGTGTTCTTATTCCCTCGAATTTAACTTATTTATATGAGTTGAATAACGCTCCTTTGCTTGCTTCAACCCGGCAAACACTTCAGATGTGGCAATCGCTGCCCTTGTCTATCTTGGGTCGGATTGTGTTGGTGTTGGTCCCGAGGTGGACGCATGTACTGCAAATGCTACCCATTTTTCTTAAGTATACAGAGGATAGGTTACTGACTCGCATGCTCATGTACAGGGTAAACGTGCTAGAATACCAGTTTCGCTACTCTTTCTTCTGAGACTTAAGGGTGGGATGGGGTTATGTTAAACTATTCTCAGCAGCCAGTGGTATGAGACACCTCACAGATCAGTTTCGTAATACATCATATTTTTCATGTACAGAGGTGGAGACACATTTATTCTCGCCTTTTCACTTTAGTTCTTGGCTTCACGCGTCGCCCGGTCGGGTGCGCACCCCGGCCTCTTTTGCAGCATTTTTGTTACCTTTGAGGCGTGTCTGGTGTTGGGTGTGTCGTACTTATGGTCTCTCCGCAGTGTCTTCATCTTTGCTGCCTTTCCGAGGTAACGTAGATTTCCCGGTAGGCTCCACCTCACAGACTTTTTTTGCTTAAAGGGCTTAGTTGTTTTTTAAAACAAGTAGTTCTTATTTCTAAGAGGGTTATTCGGCAATATTGGTTATCAGCAGATGATCCCTCTTTACAGCATTGGTGGTCAGCCTAATAATGTTGGGTATTATTAGGAAAGGTATGGAAAACAGGTGTGAGGATGTTATAATGCCGTTGTATCGCTCCATGGTGCGACCGCACCTTGAGTATTGTGTTCAATTCTGGTCGCCGCATCTCAAGATATAGTAGAATTGGAAAAGGTGCAGCGAAGGGCGACTAAAATGATAGCGGGGATGGGACGACTTCCCTATGAAGAAAGACTAAGGAGGCTAGGGCTTTTCAGCTTGGAGAAGAGACGGCTGAGGGGAGACATGATAGAGGTGTATAAAATAATGAGTGGAGTGGAACAGGTGGATGTGAAGCATCTGTTCACGCTTTCCAAAAATACTAGGACTAGGGGACATGTGATGAAACTACAGTGTAGTAAATTTAAAACAAATCGGAGAAATATTTTCTTCACCCAACGCATAATTAAACTCTGGAATTCGTTGCCGGAGAACATGACTTGTCTTTATCTGAGCAGGCATGAGATACTCGGGTCTTTAGACGGGAGAAAAGATCCATTTTATGTGAAAATATCTTTATTAAATCACACAAAGTGAACATTAACACGAATCACCAATAATTTACATAAGTACATAAGTAATGCCACACTGGGAAAAGACCAAGGGTCCATCGAGCCCAGCATCCTGTCCACGACAGCGGCCAATCCAGGCCAAGGGCACCTGGCAAGCTTCCCAAACGTAGAAACATTCTATACATGTTATTCCTGGAATTGTGCCCTAAAGTGTTCTTCCTTCGGCACCGGCAATTCACACAGCCTTCTACCAGTGTCGAGGCCTCTCCTCAGGCGCGTCCCGCCCACTCTAATGCAACTTCTGTTTTCCACAGAGGTAGGACGCGCCTGAGGAGAGGCCCTGACACTGGCAGAAGGCTGATTATGTGAATTGCCGGTGCCGGAGAGAGAACACTTCAGGGCAGAAAAAGTGACCACACGGACAGGAGAGAGCGGGCAGAAGTGACAGAAAAAGATTGAAGACTCGGGAGGCAGGGGGCAGAAAGAAATATTTATTGACATGAGGCACGTAGGCGCCATTTTTTCTAAAAATCTGTTTGAGGGAGCGACCGTACCCCCTGGGTCCCACGTAGCTACGCCAGTGCACTGCAGATCCCATACCGACCTTTATGATCAAATGTTTTGCGGATTTTTTCCTACCCTACGTAACCCAGATGGTGCAGAATAGAATAATGGAGGGCTCTGTACCGTGTGCATGAAAATTGGCCACATTGCAACCAAAGATAATAAGTTAGTAACATAGTAGGTGACGGCAGAAAAAGACCTGAACGGTCCATCCAGTCTGCCCAACAAGATAAACTCATATGTGCTACTTTATATGTATACCTGACCTTGATTTGTATCTGCCATTTTCAGGGCACAGACCATAGAAGTCTACCCAGCACTAGCCCCGCCTCCCACCACCGGTGCTGCCACCCAATCTCTGCTAAGCTTCTGAGGATCCATTCCTCCTGAACAGTATTCCTTTATCCCACGCATGTTTGAATTCCATTACCGTTTTCATCTCCACCACCTCCCGTGGGAGAGCATTCCAAGTATCCAACACTCTGTCAGTGAAAAAATACTGACATTTTTCTTGTCTGCCCCCCTTCAACCTCATTTCATGTCCTACCGCCTTCCCATCTCCAGAAGAGGTTCGTTTGCAGATTAATACCTTTCAAATATTTGAACGTCTGTATCATGTCACCCCTGTTTCTCCTTTCCTCCAGGGTATACATGTTCAGGTCAGCAAGTCTCTCCTCATACGTCTTGTAACTCAAATCCCCTATCATTTTTGTAGCTTTTCTTTGCACCGCTTCAATTCGTTTTTCATCCTTAGCAAGATACGGCCTCCAAAACTGAACACAATACTCCAGGTGGGGCCTCACCAACGACTTATACAGGGGCATCAACACCTCCTTTCTTCTGCTGGTCACACCTCTCTCTCTATACAGCCTAGCAACCTTCTAGCTACGGCCACCACCTTGTCACACTGTTTCGTCGCCTTCAGATCCTCAGATACTATCACCCCAAAATCCCTCTCCCCATCTGTACATATCAGACTCTCACTGCCTAACACATATGTCTCCCATGGATTTCTATTCCCTAAGTGCATCACTTTGCATTTCGTTGCATTGAATTTTAATTGCCAAACATTAGACCATTCTTCTAGCTTCTGCAGATCCTTTTTCATGTTTTCCACTCCCTCTGAGGTGTCCACTCTGTTACAGATCTTGGTATCATCTGCAAAAAGGCAAACTACCTTCTAACCCTTCAGCAATGTCACTCACAAATATATTGATCAGAATCGGCCGCAGCACCGATCCCTGAGCACTACTCATCTTTCCCTCATCCGAGTGAATTCCATTAACCACAACCCTCTGGTGTCTGTCCGTCAACCAGTTCCTAATCTAGTTCACCACGTTGGGTCCTATCTTCAGCCTGTCAAGTTTATTCAAGAGCCTCCTGTGTGGAACCGTGTCAAAAGCTTTGCTGAAATCTAAGTAGATTACACCTATAGCACGTCCTTGATTCAATTCTCCGGTCACCCAGTCAAAGAATTCAATGAGATTCATTTGTCACAATTTACCTTTGGTAAAACCATGTTGTCTCGGATCTTGCAACTTATTGGCTTCCATGAAATTCACTATCCTTTCCTTCAGCATCGCTTCCATTACTTTTCCAATAACCGAAGTGAGGCTTACCGGTCTGTAGTTTCCAGCTTCTTCCCTATCACCACTTTTTTGAAGAGGGACCACATCCAGTGTTCTCCAATCCCACAGAACCTCTCCCATCTCCAAGAGGATCTTTAAGAGGACCCGCCAGAACCTCTCTGAGCTCCCTCAATATCCTGGGGTGGATCCCGTCCAGTCCCATGGCTTTGTCCACTTTTAGATGTTCAAGTTGTTCATACACACTCGCTTCCGTGAACGGTGCTATATCTACTCCATTCTCATATGTACTTTTGCCAGTCAATCATGGTCCTTCTCCAGGATTTTCTTCAGTGAAAACAGAACAAAAGTATTTGTTTAGCAAATTTATTTTTTCTTCATCATTATCCACATAGCGGTCCGCAGCATCTTTCAGTGTCACAATTCCCTTTTTAGTCTTCCTCCTTTCACTAATATACCTGAAGAAATTTTTGTCACACCTCCTTACATTTCTAGCCATTTGTTCTTCCCCAAAAGATGTGTGGCAGGATAAGGACCTGTCCAATTATAAGCTAATAAACCGGTTACCCTTTGTCTCCAAACTCTCTGAATGAGTTATTCCAGACTATTTGATGGATTTTGTAGAATTCCATCATGTGCTGCATCCTAATCAGACAATATAATACAGAGGCAGCAACGTTAGATTTACTCCTTACTATTCAATCAGAATTGGCTAAAAGATGGTCTGTTCTACTGCTGTCTTTGGACCTGACAGTGACTTTCGTTATGAAGCACCCCTGCAGTCCGGTGATCTCACCAGCTCTGAGCTAGTGCTCTCATGTTTTCTTGCTCTTAAGACTCCACCCACCTCCTCTACTTTTGCACTGCTGGGACTCTTCAGAGCCCCTGGCTGCCTCCTGCTGCGTCTCTTCAAGAAGAAGACATCATCATCAGGTTGTGTAAACCAGCTCTGTTCTGGCCCTAGGGCCTATGCATTCGTCTGCTTGCAACTCATCTTTGTACATAAATCTCCTAGTGTTGCTGTCTCCTTTATTCTAACAATTTATGAGCTGCAAAAATCAACCTATTTCTATTTTTATAATTATTGCCCTGTTTCATTGCTTATCAGTATTGTTCAGGAGCTTAGAACTCCACTTTGGAGAGTCCGGGGCTGTGCTTTGTATCTTTCGTGACCTCACAGTTTCAAAAATACCATTACACTAGAGGTCACGTGATGGTTTGAGAGAGGAAGTCGCGTCTTTCTTCTCTCTGGGGCTCCCTCTTCTCCATTCCCCGAATAACGAGCGAAAACTAGACTAAAATAACCACAAAACGCGAGCTCACCTTGTGCTCCTATATAGATCCTTTTGTAACGAAAGAAACCCGGGCTTCAGCGTTGAAATCGGCGAAAAGAAACGCTGAGAAGCAGCGAGGGTCGGAAGAATCCAAGATGGCGCCTAGCCCAGTCCCCGAACGCCCTCCACAGTTCCACCCGTTACAGCTCCAACAGATAACAGAAGCGGTGAGAGAGGCTTTGAAACCGGAGCTGACAAAACTATCTGACCAGATTGCGGGTGTAGAATCGCTACTGGGAGAAACGACGAGGAGGATGGGGGAGCTTGAAGTGCGAGTATCGGAGCTGGAGGACTCGAGCACGGGCAGAGGATCATTGCTGCAAGACCTACAGAACTCATTGCGAGCCCAGGCAAAACATCTAGATGACCTGGAAAACAGGTCCCGCAGGTCTAATCTCCGTTTGATTGGTATTCCAGAGACAGTGTCAGATCGCGCTCTGCCCACGCAACTGGAGAGTTGGCTCAAATCTGAGTTTGCTCTCTCTGATAGCAGTGGACCGTTGTGCCTAGAGAGAGCGCACCGCCTGGGCAGGAGAACTGAAGGAGGGAACAGACCGAGAGTGGTCATCATAAAGGTTCATAACTTCTTGCACAAGGAAGAAATTCTGAGAGGCGCCAGATCCAAATGGGACTCACTCACATTTGATGGAACAGCAGTAAAAATTTTCAGGATTACTCTGCTGCCCTGCAGGAACGCAGGAAAGCATTTGGCCCACTGTGTCACCATCTGGCAGCGAAAAACCAAAGATTTATGCTACTGTACCCAGCTCAGCTCAAAGTGCTGGAACAGGGGGGCTGGAAGATGTATCACTCTCTGGAAGAGGCCCAGTCCCTGCTGCGGGACAAACCCACATCCTCCCCTGGTCACAATGGCTGAAGGGGGAGTGGATGAGCCTGTAGCGGGCTATGGTGGTCTTTGATCGCAGGCGCACGGCAGTTATAGCGCTGCTGGGGCAAAGTTTACACAGTATGGTATCACAGTTAAATGTTATGAAGTTACTTGGATCTGTATGTTTACGGATTTGTTGAATGGTGTGAATCATTGTAAAGATGAGTGGATTGGAAGGAGAAAAATGGGAGGGGGGGAGGGGGGCCCCTACCATTGATTGACCGGAGCTCTCCTAGTAGATGTTGCGAAAGGAGAGGTCACAGGTGATAAGGGGGCGAGGAATTAGGGGTAGGGGGAGAAGCCTGGGGTGGGGGAGGGTAAGGGATAGGGAGGAAGGGGGGATCACGGAACAGAAGGGGATTGAATGTACGGGGAATGTCCTTGAGCTGTTGGGTAATGGAGCAGGGAGACTCGGGTGGAGCTGGGCACCTGAGCCTCCCATACTTTTATTACGGTTTGGTAACTATGGAAATAACTTTATTCAGGAAGGGGGGTGCTCGGACTAGATTCATAGCATGGAATGTAGGGGGCATAACATCCCCAATTAAGAGGGCAAAGATTTTGCAAGCCTTAAAAAGACACCATGCAGATGTGGCCTGTATCCAAGAGACGAGATTATCTCAAGAGGAGTTACAAAAGTTGAAGAGAGCATGGGTAGGTGAGGTATATGGGGCAGCGACCGAGGGAAGGAGGAGTGGGGTGGCAATTCTAATTCGAAAGGGAGTGATGGCGAAAACACACCTGGTGGGTAGTGACCCAGAGAGGAGATATGTGGTGGTGCGTCTCTGGTTACACCATGTGGAGTACTTAGTAGTAGCGCTATACGGGCCAAATTTCTATGGCAGATCCTTTTACGACCACCTAATCCAAATGTGCCTTCCTCATAGGTCACTACCGCTGCTTGTGATGGGGGATTTTAATTTAGTGGCTGACCCCATACTTGATTGCTCGTCCCCTAGAAGGGCAACCCGGGGAGGCCCGGAGGTTCGGGCTCTATCACAGTTTATGCAAGCACTTGAGGTGGTGGATTCTTGGCGCACCTTGCAGCCAGAGGAGCGAGAATACACCCATCTCTCTAGGGCCCATGGGACTTTCTCTCGTTTAGATTACATTCTGGTGGATCAGCGGGTGTTTCCCAATGTGAGTGTAGTGGAGATAGGCCCGGAAGAGATCTCGGACCACTCCATGGTGTGGTTGGATTTGGAGGATCGAGACCTGGGGATTGGGGGAAGAGGGTGGAGGTTTCCCACGTATTTGGCTTCAGATCCAGCATTCAAACAACACCTGCTGTAGAGCTGGGGGGAATACTCACAATTTAACAAAGAACACAGGGATACTCCCATACTGTTTTGGCAAGCGGCGAAAGCAGTTTTGAGGGTTGCAGTGATCGCATTTACAGTACAACGGGAGCGCAAGATCACTGGGGCAATTATCCACTTAGAACGTAGACTCGGGAAAGCTAGGCGCCAATTTGCGGCGGTCCCATCAAGCTATAATAGGGAGCAGATGAAAATAGCTCAAATAACATTAAATTCACTTTTGCACGAAAGAGCCTCGAGAGCCCTAGCGGTTAGGAAATTTCGGTTCCAGAGGTATGGGAATAAATCAGGAGCCATGTTAGCAAGGGTAGTCAAGGCTTGGGGCGGCCCTAGAGCGATAGTGGCGATGAAAGACCGGAAAGGACATATTCAGAATGGGAGGGAAGGAGTAAAACAGGTGTTTCAGCACTTCTATAGTGAATTGTATAAAAATCAATCCCCACCATCATTGGAGGCGGTGGCAGATTATTTGAGGAAGGCCAGGATGCTGACAATTACGGCAGCGGAGGTGGAGGACCTGAATGGGCCTATTACGGGAAAGGAACTTCAGGACATCATTAGGTCACTTCCCACGAACTCAGCTCCAGGCCCAGATGGCTTCCCTAGTGAATTTTATAAAATCTTAAATCCGCACATAGTGGGCCCCCTGCACTTGTATTTTGAGGAGGTAGTGGCACAAGGACAGTTTCCAGCTTATGCCAATGAAGCACTAATAACACTATTGCTAAAGCCGGGGAAGCTGGAGAACCAGGCTGGCTCCTTCCGGCCTATCTCCTTAATTAATGTAGATGTGAAGATCCTGGCTAAACTACTAGCTAATAGGCTGCAGGAGTGCCTACCCAGTCTCATCGGGCAGGAACAAGTGGGTTTCATGCGCAATAGGCACTCAGGAATTAATGTGCGACGATTGCTACTGGCCCAAGCCCAAATTCAGCGTTCAGGCTGCGAAGCGATGTTGGTCAGCCTGGACACTGAAAAAGCATTTGATAAGGTGGGCTGGGATTACATGTTTGCAGTGTTGAGACATGTGGGTGTAGGGGGTTGGGCTTATGGGGCTATCCAGTCGCTATACTCAAATCCTCAAGCGGCCGTGCTAGTTAATGGATCTAGAACACAACAATTTCCCATCGCGAGGGGGACTAGGCAAGGCTGCCCCCTCTCTCCGCTCCTTTTTGTGCTTTCTATTGAACCATTGATTAAAAGTATCCAACAGGGAGAGGGGGTGACAGTAAGCAGAGAAAAAGTAAAGGTGTTAGCCTTCGCGGATGACCTATTGATAATATCGACGTCCCCGAGATCGGCACTGCTCGAGGAGGTAGAATGCTTTAGTGCACTGTCAGGGTTCAAAATTAATCAAGTAAAATCACGCATTATGAGGCTACCCGAGCGACTGGATGGCCCCGACCCAGACGACTTCTCGCTACAGAGGACGAGGACAGAGATGAAGTACTTAGGCGTGTTAATCCCCAACACATTAAGTTGTTTGTATGGGATAAATACCCAAAAGTTGCTGAAAGATACAGCGAGGAAACTTGAACAGTGGCGGGGTCTACCTATCTCTTTGTCAGGGCGCATAGCATTATACAACATGATGATTATCCCCTGCTGGTCATACATGTTTCAAACCCTACCTTTACACCTTACCAACAGGGACGAGAGACGCTTGAATGGAATGTTAAGGAAATTTTTGTGGCGGGGAAAGAAGCCGAGATTCCCATTGGAAAGTATGTGTGTACCGAAAGAGTATGGAGGGATGGGTCTGCAGAGTGTGAGACATTTGGGGATTGCTTGTGCCATGAGACATGTAACAGACTGGTTCCGCAACTCTGCGGATTTCTCGGCCACCATTATGGAACTGCGGTTGTTTGCACCCACTCATTTTAGTAGTTGCCTCCACGGGAGTGGGGGGGCCTCTCCAGTATTGCGTATCTCAAACATCTTGCCGCAAGCGCAGAGAGCCTGGAGCTGGATTTGCAGACTGCATCAATTTTCACCAAAAGCCACCCCACTGCTACCAATCTGCGGGAACCCTGAATTTCCTCCTGGTCTGTTATATAAAATTTTTGAGCAATGGAGAGAGCGAGGTATAATCTACCTGCACCAGATCTTAATTTGAGAAGGAAAGTTGCAATCATTTCAGAAATTGCAGGATCAAGGGCTGCTCCGTCCTAAAGACTATTTTCATTATTGGCAATTATTGCACTATACGAAGAGCTTGTCTTGGGAGGCCTTGGCTGAAGATGCGCAGGAGGAATTGCCATTGGCCTACTCGCTGGGATCACAACAAAAAGTCCCATTGAGGTTTCACCTCCGACATATTAAAGACACAGTTGTGGAACCAGATTTTGGTAAATATGCAAAGGCCTGGAGCAGGGACTTGATGGTAGACATTTCATCAGGCCTGCTTAAAGAGCACATGTTGACCTTATATAGAGTGTCGCCTTTAACTGACCATTGGGAACTACAGTACCGTTTTGTGTTTCAGATGCATATGCCGCCTCGACGGGCGTTCCATGTGGGGGTCTCCCCTGATGGGGCGTGCCCCAAGTGCCATGCTGAGGGAGCGACCCTGGGTCACATGTACTGGACTTACCCTAAGGTGAAGAGTTTTTGGATGACTTTACTACAACAGGTCTCAGTCATGTGGAAGACTAGGTGGTCTCATTCTCCGTTGCTGCTGTTCGGGAAGGCCTGCTTGCGAGCTCCTCGGCCAAAAGGGCTCACACTCTTTGTGCAACAAGCTATTATGGTTGCAAAAAAGACTATCCTGGTGGACTGGCTTTCCCCAAAAGGTCCCTCGCTCCAGAACTGGCGAATGCGGATGGTGCAGCTGTTGCGATTTGAGAGAATGATGGTAAAAGAGAGAAACCCGACTGAGCTGGACAAATTCTGCTTGAGATGGGGTCCATTTCTAGACTCTATGCCCCCAAGAGCTAAGAGTTCCCTCTTGAACATATGACTGGCTCGTGGAGCTACTACTACTACTTAACATTTCTAGAGCTCCGGACATTCATTTCCAGAACTAAATAATGAATCACAGGGGGGGGGACAGGTAGATAATAATGTGCCGGATCGGGGAGTCCAGGAGGGCCATCAGAGTTCAGGCCCTTAGGGACCAACCCGATCGGATGTCTGCTTTTGGATATTAAGTCTTGTTAAACGAGGGAGGGGGGTATAAAATGATAAAAGAGTTGATGATGCTGTTTAGAGAAAGTAATAAGTGAAGTTTCTGTGATAAGGTTAGAATGTTAATTAACTGCTTGTGTTAGCTTCTTTCATAAGTCATCAATAAAAATTATTGACAATAAAAATACCATTACACTTCAGGCTGGCCCAGAAGCCACATGGAGCAAATCCCAGTGTAAAATAACCAGTTTTTCTTATTATAGAGAGGTAATATCTTAAAAACCACCCCTGTCTTCTAACTCATGATTAACACCTTCTGTTTATATCCAACAGGTCATCCGATCACACAAGGAAGGGAGAGAGAAAAGAAGAAAGGAGAACACCTTGTAGAAATAGAACAGAGCCAAAGCAAAACACAAAATGTCTGTGAGAATATTTCCCAAGAAACTGAGAGGATTAACAGAAAGAACTGTAAGCAAGAATCAAAGGAACAGAGAGACCCTGTAGGAGCGTCAACGGATGAAGTCACTAAGGGTGAGAGAAATTACAGAGAGCTCAGTAACATCCCTGAGGACCAGAGACAACTGGCACAGATCCCCTTGCAAATTAATAATAGTGATAAGATGACATATAAATGCCACCAGGGCAAGAGGAAAGGAAAAAAACAGCAGAAAGAATTCACATATATTCCGTATAATAAGAGCATCAACTTTATTTATTCTAAGTGTAGTAAGACCTCACTGTTATTTTCAGAACTCCAAGTGCACAAAAGGAATCACAAAAATGAGAAATCATTTACAGCTACTGTGTATAATAAAAGTCTCACTCAGCTTTTAGCCCTAAAATCTCACCAGAAGACCCAGCCAGGAGCAATACCATATACGTGTTCTGACTGTAATAAAAGGTTTGCTCGGGTTTCAGATCTAAAATGTCACAAAAAGAGCCACACTGGAGAGAAACCATTTAGATGTACTGAGTGTAATAAAAGCTTTGGTCGGCTTTCAGGTCTAAAATGTCACCAAAAGATTCACACTGGAGAAAAACCATTTAGATGCACTGAGTGTAATAAAAGCTTCAATCAAATTACAAATCTAACTACTCACCAGAGGATCCACACAGGAGAGAAACCATTTACATGTACTGAGTGTAATAAAAGCTTCAATCAGTTATCGAGTCTAAAATCTCACGAAAAGATTCACACAGGGGAGAAACCGTTTACATGTACTGAATGTAATAAAAATTTCAGTCGAGTTTCGAGTTTAAGTACTCACAAGAGGATCCATACAGGAGAGAAACCATTTACATGTGGTGAGTGTAATAAAAGCTTCACTCGGGTTTCAAATCTAACAGATCACCAGAGGATCCACACGGGAGAAAAACCTTTTCGATGTACTGAGTGTAATAAAAGCTTCAATAGGGTTTCAACTCTAAGAACTCACCAGAGGATACACACTGGAGAGAAACCATTTATGTGTGCTGACTGTAATAAATCCTTCACTTATGTTTCAGATCTAAAATCTCATCAAAAGATTCACACAGAAGACAACCTAATTCCATGTACTGAGTGTAATAAAACCTTCACCTGCGGTTCAGATCTAAAATCTCATCAAAAACTTCACACAGGAGAGAAGCCATTCACATGTGCTAAGTGTAATAAAAGGTTCACTTGGTTTTCACATCTAAAAACTCACGAGAGGAGCCACACAGGAGAGAAACCATTTACATGTATTGAGTGTAATAAAAGCTTCAGTTATGTTTCAGGTCTAAAATCTCACCAAAAGATACATACAGGACAGAAACCATTTTTATGTACTGAGTGTAATAAAAGCTTCACTCGGGGTTCAAATCTAAAAGCTCACCAGAGGATCCACACAGAAGAGATACCGTTTACTTGTACTAAGTATAATAAAAACTTCAGAGATATTTCAGGTCTAAAATCTCACCTAAAAATTCAGAAATGAGAGAAACCATATTCATGTACTGAGTGTAATAAAAGCTTCACTCAGCTTTCCGCTCTAAAAAATTACCATATAAGCCACACAGGCAACAAACCATTTACATGTACTGCGTGTAATAAAAGCTTCACTCAGGTTTCACATCTAAGAACTCACCAGAGGATCTGCACCTGAGAGAAACTATTTACATGTACTGAACATAATAGAAGCTTCAGATGTTTCAGGTCTAAATTCTCACCAAAACATTCACATAGGAGACAGCCCAATTCTATATATAGAGAGTAATAAAAGCCTCACTTTGCTTTCACATCTAAAAACTCAGCAAAAGATTCACACTGGAGACAAACCATTTACATGTACTGAATAGAAACATGATGGCAGATAAAGGACAAATGACCCATCCAGTCTCCCCATCCTCTATAACCCCCGATTCTACCTGTTTCTAAGCGATCCCACAAGCCTATCCCATGCCTTTTTAAATTCTGGAACAGTCCTAGACTCCACCACCTCCATTGGGAAGCCATTCCACGCCTCCACCACCCTTCCTTAGCCTATTCCCTCTTAACTTTGTCATATGCCCCCTCATTCCAGAGCTCTCCATTTACATAAGTACATAAGTAGTGCCATTTGGAAAAACACATTTTGACAGCACCAAACCATTCCAAGAAAAACTGCATTGGCTACCAATCAAAGAACGTATCACTTTCAAAATCTGCATTACTGTCCATAAAATAATCTATGGCGAGGCACCGGGATACATGACAAACCTTATTGACCTGCCAACCAGAAGCACCACAAAATCTGCATGATCATACCTAAACCTCCACTACCCAAGCAGCAAAGGACTCAAATACAAATCCAACTATGCATCCAGCTTTTCCTACCTAAGCGCACAACTATGGAACGCATTATCAAAAGCAGTAAAAACCACGATCGACCACCTAAATTTTCGGAAAGCACTAAAGACAGACCTGTTCAGAAGAGCATACCCCACTGACCCAACATAAAAATACCTGGACACTTGCGACACAATGTAACCAAAGACCATAACAGACATTACCTGACCCTTCTTCCCCCTTTCCCTCCCTAAGTTCCCCCCCAGTTGTACCTACCATACATGTACCTCATTCTACCACAATATCACTTTGTATTCATTCATACTATGTATTTGTTCAGACCGGAATCGGCTAATGCCGTTAACGGTTATATGTAAGCCACATTGAGCCTGCAAAAAGGTAGGAGAATGTGGGATACAAATGTAACAAATAATAATAATACATAAATGCCTTTGAGATATTTAAACGTTTCTATCATGTCTCCTCTCTCTCTCCTCAGCGTATACATGTTGAGGTTTATAAGCCTGTCCCTATAATTTTTGCATTCAAGACCGTTTACTAATTTCGTAGCCGCCCTCTGGACCAACTCCATCCTGTTTATATCTTTCCGTAGGTGCGGTCTCCAGAACTGCATGCAGTACTCCCAATGGGGCCTCACCAGAGACTTATACAACGGCACTATTACCTCCTTTTTCCTGCTGGTCATGTCTCTCTTTATGCACCCAAGCATCCTTCTGGCTTTGGCCGTCGCTTTTTCTACCTGTTTGAAAGCTTTAAGGTCATCAGACACAATCACCCCCAAGTCCCGCTCTTCCTTCACACACTGAAGCACTTCACCCCCTTTACTGTACCGTTCCCTCGGATTTTTGCAACCCAAGTGCATGACCCTGCATTTTTTGGGATTAAACCTTAGTTGCCAAATATCGGTCCATTCCTCTAGCTTCGCTAGGTCCTTCCTTTTGCTAGGTCCTTCCTCATGTCATTCACACCCTCCAGGGTGTCCACCCTGTTGCAGAGTTTTGTATCATCCGCAAAGAGATAAACCTTACCAGACAGCCCCTCCGCAATATCGCTCACAAAGATGTTAAAAAGAGCTGGCCCTAGGACCGATCCCTGCGGTACTCCACTGATGACATCCTTTTCTTCAGAGCAAGCTCCATTTACCACCACCCTCTGTCTCCTACCATTCAACCAATTTTTAACCCAATCCGTTACTCTAGGTCCAATACCGAGGGCACTCAATTCCCAACCTCCTCCTTACTTCCACTCTTGTGCAAAGGAACCACATCTGCCCTTCTCAAGTCCGCCGGGACCACTCCAGTATCTAAGGAAGCATTGAAGAGGTCTGTCAGCGGAGCCGACAGAACTTCTCCGAGTTCCTTAAAAACCCTCGGGTGTATCCCATCAGGCCCCATCACTCTGTCTACTTTTAGTTTGGCGAGCTCCTCTTGAACACAGTCCTCCATAAACGGGTCTTGGTCTACCATACATCCATCGCCTTTAGCCTTTGTTTTCTGCAGCCCTACCTCCGGTCTTTCATTCGTGAACACAGAGCTGAAATAATCGTTAAGCAGTTATTTTTTTTATTTTATTTTAGTTACATTTGTACCCCGCGCTTTCCCACTCAGGCTCAATGCGGCTTACATATACAGGTACTTATTTGTACCTGGGGCAATGGAGGGTTAAGTGACTTGCCCAGAGTCACACGGAGCTGTGCCTGAAGTGGGAATCAAACTCAGTTCCTCAGTTCCCCAGGACCAGAGTCCATCACCCTAACCACTAGGCCGCTTTATCCTTATCATCTTCCACATATTTCTCTCCCTCAGCTTTGAGCCTCACAATGCTATTATGGCCCTTCCTCTTGTCACTTACATATCTCAAAAAGGTCTTGTCCCCCAGTTTTACCGTATTAGCTATCTTTTCCTCCATTTGCTGCTTTGCTTTCCTGATAGCTTTTCCAGCTTCTCTTCTCTTATTTAGGTATTCTCTCCTGTCTTCATCTTTCTGAGACGTCTTGTAACGTGCAAAGACTAGCCTCCTTTCCCTTATCTTTTCAGCTACTGAATGTAATAAAGGCTTCAGGTCTAAAATCTCACCAAAAGATTCACACTGGAGACAAAACCATTTACATGTACTGAGTGTAAGACAATCTTCACTCACCTTTCAAATCTAAAATTCCACCAAGAGATTCACATCATGGAATAAGGTGTTCCAGTCCAATTGTTCTAGCGTGTTCCAGTTCGCCGATCCAAACTCGTTCCAGTCTGCCTGATCCAAGCTCGTTCCAGTCTGCCTGATCCCAGCTCGTTCCAGTCCGCCTGATCCCAGCTTGTTTCCAATCCACCTGATCCCAGCTTGTTCCAGTCCGCCGATCCAGCTTCCCCCTGCTTGTTCCAGTCCATCTGCTCCAGTGTCCCAGTCCACCGATCCAGCTTCCCCTGCTTGTTCCAGTCCATCTGCTCCAGTGTCCCAGTCCGTCTGATCCTGCTTCTCCCTGCCTATCCCAGTTCATCTGCTCCAGCCTGCTTGCTCCAGTACATCTGCTCCAGCGTGTTCCAGTCCGCCTGATCCAGCTTCTCCCTGCCTGCTCCAGTCCATCTGCTCCAGCCTGCTTGTTCCAGTTCATCTGCTCCAGCCTGCTTGCTCCAGTACATCTGCTTCAGCCTGCTTGCTCCGGTACATCTGCTCCAGCGTGTTCCAGACCGCCTGATCCAGCTTCTCCCTGCTTGCTCCAGTCCTGCTTGCTGATGTACTCCACCACACTCACCTGCTCCCGCCTAACTGCTAGCACTCATCTGCCTCCGCCTGCCTGCCTACTAGCCAATCAACCTGCCTGCTAGCCAGTCACCTGTTCCTGCCTGCCTGCTAGCCAATCAACCTGCCTGCTGCCATATCACCTCCTCATGCCTGCCTGCTAGCCAGTCACCTTTTCCTGCCTGCTTGCTAGCCAGTCACCTGTTCCGGCCTGCCTGCTAACCAATCAACCAACCGCTCATCGGCCCATCAACAACCGCCTGCCTCCCAGCCTGCATAACTACCTACCTCTGTCACTACGTCTGCACCCGTAAACACCCAGTCACCACAAATGGCCCCCATACACATTTTCTTCCTTGCCCTATCCCTCCCCAACCTTTTCCCCCTCTTACCGCCGCATACCGCACATACTCACTGCCAATCCATGTCCTCTCCCGTCCTGCTCGCTACTCCACCCCCGTCCCCCACCTCACTATCCCTACTGTCCTCCTCTTCCTTCCTAGCACTCAACCTTCAACACCTCCTTCCTGCTATGAACCCCTCCCCATTCCTCCTAAGCGCACCCCGTCTTCGCCGCCTTCGTCACCCTACCTCCCCCACCCTCCTCCGCACTGTCTTGCTCCTTCTCCTGCTATCTGCAGGCGATATCAATCCCAACCCAGGTCCCCCACACCTGTCCTCGTCCTCTTCATCCATGCAAACGCTTCCGCAATATCTCCAATCTCATCTCTATTCCCCTCCTCCCTCCCCTTCTCGTGTGCCCTGTGGAATGCATGCTCGGTCCGCAACAAACTTTCATTCACCCACGATCTCTTCATCTCCCATTCCCTTCAACTGCTCGCCCTAACTGAAACCTGGCTCACCCCTGACGACTCTGCCTCAGTCGCGGCCCTATGCCACGGTGGCTATCTTTTCTCCCATTCTCCCCGCCCAGCTGGCCGCGGTGGCGGCGTCGGGCTACTACTTTCGCCCTCCTGCAGTTTTCAACCTCTCCTACCACAGTCTCACTGTTTCTCATCCTTTGAAGTTCACTGCATCCGTCTATTCTACCCGCTGCCATTCAGAGTTGCAGTCATTTACCGCCCCCCTAACAAGTCCCTCCCTTCCTTCCTTACCGATTTCGATGCCTGGCTCTCCGTTTTTCTTGAGCCCTCATCCCCATCCCTCATTCTTGGCGATTTTAACATACACACTGATAACCCTTCCGACTCATACGCTTCTCAATTCCTCACTCTAACCTCCTCCTTCAACCTCCAACTGAGCTCCACCACCCCTACTCACCAATCTGGCCACTGTCTTGACCTCGTCCTCTCTTCTACCTGCTCCCCCTCCAATTTCTGCGCCTCAGCTCTTCCTCTTTCTGACCATCACCTTCACACTTCATCACCCTCCCCCTCAGTCCCATCCAATACTAACCACTACTTCTAGGAATCTCCAGGCGGTCGACCCTCCCACCTTATCCTCTATTATCTCTGATCTCCTCCCCTCCATCATGTCCTCCGAGACTGTCGATAAGGCTGTTTCCATATACAACGCCACCCTCTCCTCCGCTCTTGACGCCCTTGCACCGTCCATCTCCCGTCCCATATGGCGTACCAATCCCCAACCCTGGCTGACCCCTTGCACCCGATACCTTCGCTCCTGCGCCCAATCGACTGAATGCCTCTGGAGAAAATCTCGCACCCACACCGATTTCATTCATTATAAATTCATGTTATCCTCCTTCCAGTCCTCCCTATTTCTCGCCAAACAGGACTATTACACCCAATTGACTAACTCCCTCAGTTCTAACCCCCGTCGTCTCTTCGCCACCCTTAACTCCCTCCTCAAAGTGCCCTCTGCTCCCACCCCACCCCTCTCACTCTCTCCTCAATCACTGGCGGACTACTTTCGCGACAAGGTGCAGAAAATCAACCTCGAATTCACCACCAAACCATCTCCTCCTCCTCCTCACCATATAACACACTTCCTCAACCAACCAACCCAGGCCTCCTTCTCCTCTTTTCCCGTTATCACTGAAGAGGAAACCGCCTATCTTCTCTCCTCTTCGAAATGCACCACCTGTTCCTCAGACCCCATCCCCACCAACTTACTTAACACCATCACTCCTACTGTCACCCCCCCCCCCCCATTTGTCATATCCTCAACCTCTCTCCACTGCAACTGTCCCTGACACCTTCAAGCATGCTGTAGTCACACCACTCCTCAAAAAACCATCACTTGACCCTACCTGTCCCTCAAACTACCGCCCCATTTCCCTCCTACCTTTCCTCGCGCCGTTCACAGCCGTTGCCTTGATTTCCTCTCCTCTCATGCCATTCTCGATCCACTCCAATCCGGATTTCGCCCCCTACACTCGACGGAAACGGCACTTTCAAAAGTCTGCAATGACCTGTTCCTTGCCAAATCCAAAGGTCACTACTCCATCCTTATCCTCCTCGACCTATCCGCCGCTTTTGACACTGTCAATCATAACTTACTTCTCACCACTCTGTCCTCTCCTGGTTCTCCTCTTATCTCTCCCACCGTACCTTCAGAGTACATTCTCAGGGTTCTTCCTCCACCCCCATCCCGCTCGCTGTTGGAGTTCCTCAGGGATCGGTCCTTGGACCCCTTCTTTTCTCAATCTACACCTCCTCCCTGGGTTCTCTAATCTCCTCCCATGGGTTCCAATATCATCTTTATGCTGATGACACTCAGCTTTATCTCTCCACACCAGACATCACTGCAGAAACCCAGGCTAAAGTATTGGCCTGCTTAGCTGACATTGTGACCTGGATGTCCAACCGCCACTTGAAACTGAACATGGCCAAGACCGAGCTTATTGTCTTCCCTCCCAAACCCACTTGTCCTCTCCCTCCACTCTCTGTCGATAACACCCCCATTGTCCCCGTCTCATCCGCCCGCAACCTCGGGGTCATCTTTGACTCCTCCCTCTCTTTCTCTGTGCTTATCCAGCAGATAGCCAAGACCTGCCGCTTCTTCCTCTATAACATCAGCAAAATTCGCCCCTTCCTGTCTGAGCACACCACCCGAACTCTCATCCATTCTCTCATTACCTCTCGCCTTGACTACTGCAACCTACTCCTCACTGGCCTCCCACTTTGCCATCTATCCCTTCTTCAGTCCGTTCAAAACTCTGCTGCACGTCTTATCTTCCGCCTGAACCGGTACACCCATATCACTCCTCTCCTCAAGTCACTTCACTGGCTTCCGATCAGGTACCGCATACAGTTTAAGCTTCTCCTTTTAACCTACAAATGTACTCGATCTACAGCCCCTCCCTACCTCTCTACCCTCATCTCCCCTTACATTCCTACCTGTAACCTCCACTCTCAAGATAAATCCCTCCTGTCGGTACCCTTCTCCACCACCGCCAACTCCAGGCTCCGCCCTTTCTGCCTCGCCTCACCCCATGCCTGGAACAAACTCCCTGAGCCCATACGCTAGGCCCCCTCCCTGCCTACCTCTTCAATGTCGCCTTCGGCACCTAACCACCATACCTCTATTCAGGAAATCTGGCCTGCCCCTACTTGACATTTCGCCCATTAGATTGTAAGCTCCTTGGAGCAGGGACTGTCCTTTTCTTAATCTGTACAGCGCTGCGTAACCCTTGTAGCGCTCTAGAAATGTTTAGTAGTAGTAGTAGTAGTGATCTGGCACCTCCTACACTCATGTAGCTATGGAATCGTAGACTGGCTCCTGCCCGTACTGGCTGAAATCCCACAATGGGTGCTGCGACCACCAGTGGCAATCTTGTGAGACTGCTACTGAAAGTCACAGCAGCTGTTTTGACTGGAGACACAGACTGGGCAGGAATGACTGGGAACTGATCCTGCCTCAGTGTGCCATTAGACCACCAGAGCAGTAAGGTAAGCCCAAGAGCAGCAGCTGCAGCCTACAGGTTGGCTTGTTATGTTTGGAGAAGGGTGAAGGTAGAGACTGAAACAAGGCAGAATGTGGATTTCAGCTTAGCTTTGGTGCCGAAGCCAAAACCAAAATTTGGTCAGTTTCTGTTGTAGGACCTCAGTCTGCCAACCTTTTTGTGTGCATATGAGGCCAGAACCAAACCATCATGGATTCTGCTGCAAAGCACTATGGACCTGTCACTACTGCCAAGGTCATGCTGCCAGAGTGTGAAGAATGGATATGGACATTGTTCTTTGTTTTATACTATTTACGTGCTGCAATCTTGGTACCAGCATCAAATTTACCTATGAAGGCCTTGAAGATGACACAGTGTTGCTATTATGTACAGTCAATCATGGTACTACTGCATTCCTCATCTGCCTTCTGTCTCTCATCACTGAGGACGTGAATCATCTAACTGACACATAATAATGAATGTCTGATTGGCTCTGCCAATGTCAGTGTGCTCTGACTTCTCCAATCAGAGAGGCAGTTTAAAGTGTGCAGATTTGCTTGACCAATTGATTTTTGCAGTTGGTCAGGATTAGTTGAGTGATGGTAGCTGATACAAAAACTTGATCACTCCATCTGAGTTAATGCTCTTTCAGTTTGGGACTTTTTTTTAACCTGCTTTCCATCTCTATCGTTATTTCAGGCCATCCTATTGATCTGATGTTTGCTTTATCCAGATTCTCCATATCCAGGGTATCCATTCTATTTCCTAATTATTCTATACAGGATCTTGAAATAAATTTCTCCAGAATGTTTCTATTTCATATAGTTGGTGGTGTTTCCATCATACTAATGTCCTTCAAAACTCTTTTGTTTTCTGTCTAAACAATTTATTTTGATAGTTCAGTTTTCTTCATGTCTGCCATTTTTTGTGCTTCAGCTGTCACTTAGAATTAATTATTGGAGCATATTGTTTAATGTGGTCAATAAGATGGTGGACCACTGTGCAACTTGTGAGATGCCTGCCTTTCTTTCCTTAGATCAATAAACACTATTAAAAAAATCCCCAAGGGAGAGGCAAGATATGGAAACTGGTAATAGAAAGTCAATCCCTAAATCCACTAGTGAATAACAAAGGGTTCAACAGGATGTTCACGGAGAATGTTCTTCAGATCTATCTTCTGCTTTAGTTTTAATATTGAGGGATGAAAAGGGAATTCAGTATAGGCTGTACATACAGCCAAGCAATATTTCAGTGAGGCGCTGCTAAAAGCTCTACACATCATAGCATATTGTTAGGTTTTCAAAGCAGGAACTAGGGTTGTGAGTCCTTGGGCCACTGCCGAGGAGTGGCAGTGGCAGGCAAAACCACAACACAACCAGGGACAGGGCAGAACAGGACTGGAACCCCGGACTGGAGTTGCAGCCGAGGCAAGCAGGCTGGAACAGGCAGAACAGGAACAGCTTCACCTGCACTTGGCCGCTTTTCACCAGGAGTTGAGCCCCTGGCTGCAGGTGGCCGGCAGGACTTACTGGGCAAGGCAGGACTGGATACCAGCAGGATTCACACGGGGGGCTAGGCAGAATACTAGACCAGGACTTCTCAGACAGACAAGAGACAAAACTGAAAGCTGCAAGCAGCCACTGAAACAGGGAACAACACAGAGAGACAAGCGACAGAACTGAAAGCTGCCAGGCAGCCACTGACCAAGAAACACAGACAACCTAGAACTAGACAAAGACTTACAAACAAGAAACAGGACTGGGAAACAAGCAATACAGAACACAGAGCTACACACAGACTAAACAGAATCAGGCAAGGAACTGGAACAAGAACTAAACTAGGCAGAAATGCAACAAGCACCAACATACCAGGGCCTTAGGCGATGCAAAGGCAAAGGCAGAAAGTTCTTAGGTGATTAATAAAGCCCATCATCAGCTGAGGCTCAGCTGCAGCAATCTCAAGGCAGCTGCAGGTGCTGTTCAGGAACAAACCAGAAGAGCAAGTCTGGCAGTCTGGAAGATCCGGACCGGACTGGGCTGAAATCTGGAACGGGAAACAGAAAGACAATCCAATGCAGCCACCAGGTCTGGCCACCAGAGGGCGAGATGACTGGAGCCTGAAACCAGGGCACAACCGTGACATATATCCTCCAAAATCCACCCTCTTTTTACATTTTTTATATATATATATATAAACTGAATGCCTAAACCCTTTTAATGAAAGATCAATATATAAGTTTTCCCTGAACATACCATATCCCCAAAGTTCACTTGGAGAAAAACTGAAGCTAAGTATTGCTGCGAAAAAACTGAGCAAAATCTTGACTGTTAGCAAAACCTTTTTAACTAAAAAAAAAAACAAACACTGGTATGAAGAACCCCACAGGAGCTAAGTTATCTGAGCTGCATATGCACAGCTTATTCACTGTGAGGTTTGGCACATTACAAAATGGAGGATTAACACAGATGCACACTGGCATCCCTGAAGAGCTTTGAAACAGAAATTTCTGTTGGACGTGCCAAACCTCACAGTGAATAAGCAGTGCATATGCAGCTCAGATAAGTTGGCTCCTGTATGGTTCTTCATACCAGTGTTTGTTTTTTGAGTTAAAAAGGTTTTGCTAACAGCCACAGGGAGGGGTGAAGAAGGAGGTTAAACCCTAGGACTATTCTGTGCAAAGATTTGTGGTTGGAGGTTGTGAGACTGGTTTTGCTGGAACAAGTAAATCAAATGTTGTTTTTAGATAAGGGGGCCCATCAGCTGAGACAGCAGACTGAGAATTGTCAGGTACCCATAGAGGGGCATAATCGAAAAGTCGGCTAAATTTGAATTTGGGCGCCCTCACGAAGCCGGCCAAAATCAGGTAGGTATAATCGGAAAATAACATGACTGGCCATAGACATAACGGTTGAACACGGCTAAATCAGGGATGCCCAAAGTATAGGAAAATGGCCAGCCTCAGATATTCCATTATCGCAGTTGAACACGGCTAAATCAGGTGCGCCCAAAGTATAGGAAAAATATGGCAGTTATGTGAGAAACGTGTTACTGTACTTTATACTTCTCAATGTTCCTTATATTTTCCCCCCTATCTGGATGTCCGCAACTACATGCACTGTACTTGCGAAACATGCAGCTATGGGAAATATAACAAACATACTTATTTTATTGTGTATATATGAAGTTCGCACACTTGATAATGATCCATATACTCCGCAAGTAGGCCCCGCACGCGTGACGGCAGTCCATGCACGTCCATGCGTCATGGCCATCCATGTGTGGAGCCATTATACATGCCAAGACGTGCATGTACTGACCTATCCATATATGGGATGGTGAACCATATATGGAGCTGTGCATGCATGGACGTCCATATAAGGAGATGCACGCTTTCCAACGGTTATTCACTGAGAAACGTGGCATTACGCAGGGAGCCAAATTTCAGCGACGCTGAAAGTTTGTGCCTTGTATGCCTGTGCTTAAAGCACAGGCGTATTCTCTTTCCCTACCACCACCACCTGCCCCCCAGGACTCTCTCCATCCAAGCCTGGACTGAGATAAGGGACAGGTTGGAGAGGTAAGTGTTTGCCCCCCCCCCTCCTGTAGCTACATATATAACAGCTCCCTCAGCAGTGTAAGCACAAACTGTCCCCCCCCCCCCCCCCCCCCCAATCAGTGTTGAGAGTCTTTCCTATTTGATTTCCAAATGAACTTGTGTGCTGAGAACTTGTGTGCTGAAGGCAAGAAGGGTCATCCCCTGACTCCTGGTGTACAAACTTATATCTTGCAGAAGATTTGGCATTCGGAGGGACCTTGAGTCCACAGTGCACCTGTATGTATTTAATAATGCAAATGTCCTGTACAATATCAGTTTCCATGTGGTTAATAGGCAACTAGTAAGTCATAACACCTCTGTCCCAGATCAAGGCCTGAGGTTGCAGCTACCCTCCCATGAGTGTGGCTGCATCTTCCAACTAACCTCCTCTGAGATGAATGAGATGACATGCCTCACTTCTGTATCCCCCTTTCTGGGGTGGGTGGATACTGTTTCATGGTATTCCTGCCTGAGGTCCTACTCTTAGTGGATGTCATTGCCTCATATTAAAGTGATGTGCTTCCCCCCCCCCCCCCACCAAAACAATACAAAAAACAAAACTAGGTTAGCCAACCCTAGTCACAAATCATAATGCGAACATGCTGCTGACTAATGAGTGTGCTCTGCTAACATATCCTGTGTACTCTGTATCAGACCAGCTTCCAGGGTTCCCTGTCATGTCATCTCATGCATCTCACACCCCATGGGTATAAGCCCAGGGCTCACCACACCTTTCCCCATCCCCCGCCTTAGGCCAGCCAGCTCCTGCACTATGCAAGCCATGTTGGAGGTGCTAATCTCAAAGACAAGCCTTTTACATACACAGGGCGCCAGCAGAAGGAGGAGGCCCCACCACCTCCAGCCCTCACAGCACCAGCCCCATCTCCCTCCCCTGCCCCAGCACTGTGCCTCCTGCAGCAACTGGCTGATGGGCAAAACCAGTTACTGAATACCCAAAATCAGTTGCTGCAGGAGGTGTCAGCAATGAGGCAGGAGATGGGGGCAATGTGGCAGGCTAATGAGCAGTACCTTAGGGCACTGAGGCTGCTCATTAGCCTGCTGCACACGGCCATTCAGGGAGGAAGACGTGGCCAGCAATAAAGGACATTTGTGGGGGAGGGGGGGGAATTGTAAATAGTTCTGGTTGGTTCTGGTGTGTCTCTTTTTGCACTACATATTATCAAATGCTGGGGTTGATGTGAGAGGAGGCAGCAACATGGATTGCATGACAGGTGAACTGTGACAGAGAAACTTTGGGACATGTGTGATGTGTGGCCATACAGAAGGTCACCTGTTCCTTCCAAGCTGCATGGCTGTATGGTAAGGGTGGAGGCTGGGTGGGCGTTTCTGTTGAGGAACACAAATGCCCATCCAGGCTCTTCTCCCCCTTACCATAGAGCGCCACAGCACAGAGTTGTGTAAATAACAGGTATGTTGTCTTAGCACTAGTGATCTGCCAAGTAGAAACTTGGAGATAACCATAGGTAGCGCCTAGATGATGTTTGCTCTCTGATCACCAGACACACTTACCCACAACCAAACCACATTGGTGGGGGCCAAAAAGGAGCTACAAACAGCTGGGTCATCTTTTCACATTGAGCAATGGTATATAGTGCTGAGGAGAAAAGGGAAAACAATGGCAAAAGCATTAGATTAATGTTTACTTCATCACAATTGTAATATAATACAACAGGTACAGAAGGGCACAGGCTAGGGGACATAAATATATGTTTTTGTATTTATTTTGATTTTGCTCACAGCTTTTTCAGTAGTAGCTCAAGGTGAGTTACATTCAGGTACTCTGGATATTTCTCCAGAGTACAAGTGACTTGCCCAAGATCACAAGGAGCAGCAGTGTGATTTGAACTGGCAACCTCTGGATTGCAAGACCAGTGCTCTAACCACTAGGCCACTCCAGCCACCAGGCTGTAGCCACCTGCAGGTAATCTGGATTAGGAACTGTAACCAGAAACCCTCTCCCTCACCATGACTTAAGGGCTCAGTACCCGTGGCCACCTTGAAAATAGTTTGCAGGCTAGAATTTAGAAATGTTGTTGTTCCATAACTATGGAACAACCTTTTACCCCCTTCCTCCTCAGCTTTTAATCTTCATCTCTTTCTCCCCTCCATAGTGCCTTCCCCATTCTGCCTAAATACCTCTCTCCTTTGACGCCTTCGTGGTCACACCTCTCCTCCGCTCTCTTTTACTCCTTCTCTTACTCTCAGCTGGTGATATCAATCCCAATCCTGGTCCTCCTCTTCTGCCTTCTTCCTACCTAAGCAGGCCACATCGTAACATCTCTAATCTCATCTCTATTCCTCTTCTTCCCCCTTCCTCCTTACCCTTCTCTTGCGCCCTATGGAATGCCCGCTCCATCTGCAATAAACTTCCCTACATTCATGACCTCTTCATTTCTCGTTCCCTCCATCGCCTAGCCTTAACTGAAACTTGGCTCTCCCCTGATGACTCTGCTTCTGTTGCGGCCCTTTCCCATGGTGGTTATCTTTTTTCTCATACCTCTCGCACTACCGGCCGTGGCGGTGGCGTGGGATTACTGCTCTCTCCCTCCTGCAAATTCCAACCTCTTCTTCCACCCTAATCTCACTGCTTTTTGTCAAGATTTGGACAGAAAACAGTGAACGGTGAGAATCTATTATTCAGATTGTTTCCAATGAAAAAGAAATCCTTTGTTTCACTAAAAGAAAAAATGACGTCAGAAAAAGGAAACGGACAGTCTACACAATATCAGGCACTTTTCCAAAACAGTCATAAGAAAATGTGACAAGATGTTAAACTGCTCACAGATATGTTTTAAGGAAAAGTAGAAAAGAAACAAAATCATTACCGTGCTGCAAGCAGGGTGTTAAAAAAATCAAAAGTGTTAAGCTTTGAGCAGTTTGTTTTGTTTAAAAAAAATTGAGTACTCAAATTCAGCAAAAGGGAATCCTCCAGTATTCCCATAAAAAATGATTTACAATGCATTGTTTTTTTTCCTGAAAATTTAGACCTATGCTAGCAAAAATTTCTCTAGCAAGGAAGCATAACAAATGAAGATAGACATAAATGCAATGTTTGTGAAACAAGAGACAGACAGGGTGGATTAAAGGTGATCAGTCTTTATCCACCCAACACACACAAATATTGACATTGAAAGTAACTCAGCAAAGAATGTGGAGAGATTTTTCTGTGACAGACCACACCTAGTTACAGAGAACGACTTGGGTCAGGGGATAATTGCTGGACAAGGGGATTATTACACTGGACATGCCTATGAAAGGTCTGTGGATTTCTGCGGCATTCTGCAGCAAAATGACCTAGCAGATGGCATCTCCACCACTTAATATGTGCGCAACAATTTAGGCTGGCAACTTTTGGTTGCCGCAAGACATTGGGAGCCTGGTCTATTTTGTCAAGGGCAGTCGCAGCATCAATTTGTGACTGACCTGGATTCGCATTGCCCAAAGGGATAGGGCATAACGGAGGGTTCACTGGATCAGAGGGCTGATTAAGGGTTACTGATTTGGGGACTGAAGGGTGGGTCTGGAGCAGGGATTCTGGTCCAGGGATGGAAGGGATAGCTGTGTCAGAAGTAATAGGATGTGAAGCCCCTTCACATGGAGATGGAGCTGTAGATGGATGCACCTGGTTTTGGGAAGTGCACAGAGATTTTGGATCACTTTCTTGCGCCTCAATAAGAATAATTAAGGTGTTTATCAAAAATGGAAAAGCTTTAGAACAGTCTCTAGGGGTGCGGCCACAGTCAGAAAAGTGTAAGGCACAAAGAGTGGCACATATGGTGTGTAATTATGTGCTGAACTATATTATAGTGTGAAAGGAGGCTAAGAGAGTAAAGGAAATACAACAAGACTGGCACTATATCTAAATCTGCATTAGAAACTGATTCAAACAAAAATGAAGTGAATTTTATACTTACCTGTCTTCAGAACTTTCCAGTGTTCAGGGATACTTCACAAAAGGGAAGGAAACCTGTGAATACATCTAAGTAAAAAGAAAGGGTTGCCTACAGCAATTTCATAAAGGTACAATTTTAGCTGAACCAGACAAAAACAAAAAAACTTCAATATGTACAAAGACAGAAAAAACTTCAATATGTGTACATAATAGTCAAGGTACTTAGCAAACCCCGCGGTCTAAACCTGAGTTATGAATTAATGCGTCCATTAATTATAACCTCTCGCAGCAGGAGCAATTACAAGACACTTAAGACACAGTCGCTAAAGAATACCCTTATCACTCACAGTTTGTTCAACCTTTGGACCACCTAAAAACTAAATTGGATCAAGCGAAGGATCCGTAAAAAAAAAAATACAAATACACAGTTTGATCACTTCAAAACCTCTAAAAAAAAACGTAATGGTCAGCTAAAATTATAGTACCTGAATGAGGGCAATCCCAAAAAAACCACTTGTTGATATTCACAAGGGGGCGGAGGGTCATAACAGTCCTCTGTAAAAAGAGGGATAACTGGACCCTAAGAGAAACCCACAGCTTTGTACAAGGACAGTAAGTTCCCCGAACTGGTATGCAAAGGGACGTAAATCCGCCACACTCCTCCGTTTTTTTTTTTCAGAGGGAACCCGGAATTACTTGGGACTGCAACTCTCCACTCGGAAGTGGGTACCAGCCCAAACCCTCCTCTGCAGATAGCACCAGGAGCTTACTGGAGACTGCAACCACTTATTTGGGTGGGAAAAACAGACTCAAAAATCTTCCTGTACAATGCCTAGAACCCTAAAAAAGACCTTGGTAGAGGTTAAAAGGCGCTCTGCACTCCCTGTAATTTTTTTAGGGGAAAGAGCAGCAGTATGCGCTCCACAGTCCCTGTGTGAGGGGAAACAGCAGCCAACACAGACTGTAGCAGTCCGGAACCTCTACAAAGGGTGAGGTCAGTCTCTATAGATGGGAGACTGTCTAACACAAAAAAGTAATGCAGATGTAATCTAAGGAGAAAAAAGCCAGTCGTGCTGGTAAGTGCAAAAAGGGATAGGGAGAAGTGAACAAACCAGCAGTAAAATATGTAACCCAGCAGAAGTTGGTTAATGGGGGAAGCAGCCGGGAAAGGCTGAATGTGCCAGAAATGCTGCCAGAGGAGGCAGACGGAAAATTTAGAGACAGAGAAACATAAATCTCATGGGTGTTGAGTAAGAGGCACTCACATAAATCCGCACCTTGAGAATATGCAGATAAAATAGTGGTACCAGCCTAGAAAGAATAGACTGGAGTTTAAAGTTGTGGAAATATAGAGGAGGGAGTTAGATAGATTTATGAGCAATAAAGTTGACAGAGACAGCAAACAAGAGTTAAAAGAACACACATATAATGACTGGTTTACTTATACCAACTCAGCATAGGACATGAGAACAAAAAAACAAAAGAAAAATTACTTTTAAAGTTCAGTGTGTCAAGGCAGCGGCAGCCCGGCTTTGTGTAGGGAAGACGAAGGGCTGAATCTTTAAACAATGCAAGATTGGCAGCCGTCCCAGAAGGGAGACCTTGAACACTTTAGTTACAGTGCTCGTTAGAGATAACGTTAAAAGTGAAAGAAAATGCTTGAAATGAAAGTACAGTTCTGCGCCCAAGGTTAATCAAATTGAAAGTTTAAGAAAAGCGTTTTAAAGTCATTTGCAGTTCTGTGCCCAATGTTAGTTAAATTTAGAGAGGCAGATCCTAATCCCAGAGGCAAACGCATTCCGCTGCTACCAAGATGATTATAATTAGGTCTGCCACATCCGTTTGGGCAGCGGAAGCCATGGGCTTTCCTGGAAAGAATTGCATGTTCCCTCTAAATACTTAATTACCCCAACCTTGTATCTACTCATGACAGATTTACATAGTCTGGGCAGTAGCAAATTCAGTAATTAGAAAGAAACCCAGTATTCAATAGAAATAGTAAGATAGTTTATTAGCATAAGCATCTTACCCAAGGGCAGTACAGGCAATCAGGTAGTCACATGGTAGAAAAGCACTTCACGACAGATGACATGTGCCTTCAAAGGTTACTGGCTTCTCTCTGAGGCACTGCTTAGGTAGCAGACCTTTTATACTTTTTTTTATCCCATAGATCCCTATGAACATTTTACTTTCCGACCTGCATTTTCGTCATAATTGGCACATACATCCAATTATGAACCAGTTTCAACTTCAGAAAGTTTGCTTATCTCTCATCCAATTAGGACCAAGTTTCACCCTTAGCAAGTTTGCTTATCTCCAAGCTTCACTCATCCTTAAATTGAACTTTTCTGCACCTGGCCTTATCTTTGCCCAATTATTTCTTACAGTTTCACATTCTCAGCATGCCTATGTCCAGCTGTACACAACCCTTGCCAACTTTGTAACTCTGCCAAGCTTAATCAGGCTGTCACATTTCTTCAGTGAAGTATCAGGACTGAGAGATGCTAAGATTTTACAGGCTAGTTTGCTTTAGGAAGCCTGAACCTGTTTTTCATTGCATTCAATTTGTGACAATTATTTACAAAATATGTTAAAAAGCAGCAGTCCTAGCACAAACCCCTGGGGAACCCCACTATCTTCCCTTCTCCATTGAGAATACTGACCATTTAGCCCTACTCTCTGTTTTCTTTCCTTTAACCAGTTTTTAATCCACCAAAGGACACTACCACCTATCCCATAACACTCCAGTTTCTTCTGGAGTCTTTCATGAGGTACTTTGTCAAACGCCTTTTGAAAATCCAGATGCACAATATCAACCGGCTCGAGCAGGAGCTCCGTTCTGGAACCGCTCCTGGCTGCCTACCGAGAGGCACGGCGTGAGGCCCTGACCCAGCCACCCTCCCGGATCAGCCTGCGGGATCCCAAACTGAACGATCACTCATTGGGCAAACTCCGGAAGGGAGCTACCAAGCAAGGACAGGACACTGGTCTCGGGATAAGCTCACCTGCGATCACCTGTCCAGATCAGATCGATCCCCGGAGGCCCGATCGGATAGCCTCCTGAGAAGAGGGCTCAAGACAGGAGAAGCGGAGCAGACGCTGTGCTCGGGGCTGAGAACTGTCGAACAGAAGCTGAGTTGGTCGGAGAAAGTTCACCAACGGCAAACCGATCCCAAGCCCAAGCCCTACCGACCCGCAGCTGCCTGATCGCGTGGCCTCCTGAAGGCCTATTGGACAGTCTCCCAGGGAAGCGGAGACGAGAGAGGCAGAGTGGGCAGAAAGAGAACGATCGAGTCGAAAATGAGTGAGCCCGGAGAAGGCTCACCAGCAACAAGCCGAACCCAAGCCTTACTGACCCGTAGATGCCCGACTATGTGGCCTCCTGGATAGCGAGTGCCCCACGTGGAAGACTTCGGCCGCGTCCTGCCTAAGAGGCACTGCCTCTGATGCCTGAGTTGCCAAGGCAGCGGTGCAGTGTGGATCGGAGTGGAGACGTGGTGCGAGGCGCATCTGCCTCATGAGCCCTGGAACCGGGTGAGTGTTGCCTTCGGCGGCCCACGCTTCCGAGCCCCGGCTGATTGAGGCGTACTTCTCCATGACCTGCTGACTGAGGACCGCCACGACGGAGCCCCAGGAGAAGAGCTGACAACACTAATTCCCTCTCTAACCTGCAAAACGGCTCCTGCTCTTTCGCTTTCCTTTTTTTTGATTGTCTTTGCTCCTTTTGCTTTTGTTTTGCTCTTCTGTGACTAAGGCAGGCTTTCACCTGGAAAGCGGTTCTGCTACTGGAGGACTATCATGACGGAGTCCCAAGAGGAGAGGTAACTAGCTCCTTCTCTCACTTGGAAATCAGACTCTGGTAGGTGTGGGGAGGGCTGACCAAGATGGCGTCGAGACCAGACATGCTAAGCTGAGCTCTGGAGAGTTTTTTCTTAAGTCTTTTTTCTTTTTGTGCCACTATGCCTAAGCGAAAGGGAAAAGTAAGAGGAGATTTCTCCTTACCCTCTACTCGAAGACAGTTACCGATTACAGATTTTGCGACGCCGACTACATCTAGGGACGCTCCACTGACCGGATTTGAGAGGAGTCCTGGTCAGGAAAGTGAAGTATCACTTAGTCCCCGCAGTCCAAACCATCAGGTTCTAGAGGCAGAGAGCAGACTGGGTGGAAATCTTGTCCAACTGTCGGAAGTCACAGTGGAGAGACGAGATAAGGAGAATTCCCCCCAGGATATGGTGACGCCTCAAGTGGGAGAAACCCACGAAAATCTGAACCTAACGTCTACCCCTAAAGGGAGTGGGAGTGAGGAGAGCGTTTCGGAGAAAAAATCTGCTGTGCAGCTGGTAACAGAAACGTGGCCAAACCCAGAAGCGCCCCTACTACCTTTAGAGAAACCAACAAATGTAACTTTAGATTCCCTCTGGACCGCAATGGAATCTTTGCACAAGGTATGCCTTACTTTTGTTACTAATACAAATTTGAAATCTTCTAAAATTGAATCTCTTCAAGTTCAAATTGCTTCTCAAGAAACTAATTTAAAACAATATGAAACATCTTTAACTCAAGTTAAAGAACTGGAGAGTAAATTACTTCAGAATGCAGATATGGTACATTGTAAATTGGAGAACCTGGAAAATGGGGCTAGATCGTTGAATTTGAGACTTTTAAATTTTCCCTTCACTAAATATACCCCAGTAAGAGAATTATTTCAAAGATTTTAAAAAGAGGCTCTCCATTATTCGGAAAGTGGTTTTCCCCCAGTGCAAAAACTTTATTTGCCTGCCCGAGATCCTAGAACAACAGAAAAATTGCCTTTTAACAGTTTCTTCTGAAAGTTTGAATGTCTCAGTGTTCCTCAAGCAATCACAAGAAGAAGTAGATTTTAGGTCTACTTTGAGGGGCATAATCAAACGTCGCCGGCTATCTATAAATACCATAAATACCCCAGGACACACCTTCCCTACCTCAGACAGCTTGAAAATACTCGGCATCACACTGGACTGCAACCTTACTCTCGAGAGCCAAGTAAACTCTGTAATAAAGAAAATGTTCTAGTCAATGTGGAAGCTCAAATGACTAAAACCTTTCTTTGCAAGAGAAACCTTTCAAAACCAAATACAATCAATGGTCCTAAGTCATGCAGACTATTGCAATGAAATCTACGCAAAGAGACTATTGCAATGAAATCTACGCAAAGAACAACTCACAAAAAAACTCCAGACCGCCCAAAATACAGCAGCCAGATTGATAATCAGCAAAACATGATTCGAAAGTGCCAGACCTCTTTGAGAAAAGCTGCACTGGCTCCCAATCAAAGAACGGAGCATCTTCAAAATCTGCACTTTAGTCCATAAAATTATATACGACGTAGTCCCAGGATACACGATAGACCTTATAGATCTACCAATACGAAACAGAGTTGGATCGTCAAGATCATACCTAAACCTTCACTACCCAAATTGCAAAGGACTGAAATACAAAACAACTCACGCATTCGGCTTCTCCTACATAAACGCACAACTATGGAATGGCCTCCCAAAAGCGGTGAAAATAATCCATGACCACCTGAACTTCAGGAAATCACTAAAAACCAACCTCTTCAAAAAGGCCTACCCCAACGACCCCACATAAACCTCTTCACCCAGGAACATAACATGACTAATGATTGTACTGGACATTATGCTATCTTCATCCCTTCCGATCCTCCACATATACCTCATTCGATCACTATACAACCTGTATTTGTTATCAACCGACTGGGCAATCGCCTTTGACGGTACTATGTAAGCTACATTGAGCCTGCAAATAGGTGGGAAAATATGGGGTACAAATGCAACAAATAAATAAATAAATGTTTGTTCACCCCTTCAGAGATGTGTAATAAATTGGTGAGGCAAGATTTCTCTTCAGTAAATCATAGTGTGCAAAAAAAAAAAAAAAAGGTAGGGGGTAGACCAAATGTCTGTCCAAACAGTAGGTTTATTGAAAAAACAATTCCAAAAGTACAAATTTGTACTAACAGTTTATTTGTATATGACAGTGGCTGAGGTGCTGCTGCTGGCACAGTCCAGTCAGGCTGAAGGCTTTTGTGGCTTTCTGGACCCTCATCTCCAAGCGAGTTAATGGTGGAGAGGGTCCCACGGTCTCGTGTCTGATGTATATGGGGGCTTGGCTAAGAAAATAGTTCAGTGTGGAACTTCTCGTCGTTTGAAAAGCCATGAGCATATGGATGTTGTACTTTGGATTCTCTAGCCAATTTATGTGTATTTATCATCAGTGGCTTTGATTCCTGAGGAAGGCGCAGTAGTGCCGAAACTCAGGACTGCATAGAGTCTTTGGAACTGAGTTGTACAAATTTGTACTTTTGGAATTGTTTTTTCAATAAACCTACTGTTTGGACAGACATTTGGTCTACCCCCTACCTCTTTTTTTCATACACTGTGTGTTTTACGGTCAAAGGGACACTTCTGTTTGTTTTTGTGACATAAATATAATGAAATCAAAACTGAATATCACTAAAACAGCTTCAAAAATTATTGTAACTGGTGGAAACAGCACTAATATGGCAAAATACGGCAGCTAGGCTTATCTTCGGTAAAACGCGATTTGAAAGCGCAAAACCCCTCCGTGAAAAACTACACTGGCTCCCAATCAAAGAACGCATTGCTTTCAAAATCTGCACTCTGGTTCACAAAATTATCTACGATGAAGCCCCGGGATACATGACAGACTTGATCGACCTATCAACTAGAAACACATCCGAATCAACACGGACGTAGCTAAATCTGCACTGGCCAAGCTGCAAAGGACTCAAATACAAATCAATGTACGCATCCAGCTTCTCCTCACACTTAACGCCTGGAAACAACTCCAAAGACAATACAAATATACCATAAGACAAACTAAAAGATTATATTACAAAACTGAAATTGGACCTAACTACAAGGACACACATAAACTCTTCCAAGTCGTGAATAACTACTAGATATTACACCAGTCACAACCAACAGCAAAGATGTTCCAGGAGCAGACAATCTCACGAGATATTTCAATGAGAAAATCGTACAATTGTGACTTAAGATACCTGTCAGTACCATCGACTATGCTGAATTCCTTGACTGTCTAGACCCAGACCCTGGCGTATACCCAGCAGACAGAACCTGGACCAGCTTCGAGACATTATCAGAGGATACCATCTCTCAAACGCTCAAAAGAGTTGCCGAATCTCATTGCAAACTAGGCATATGTCCAAACAACCTTATGACATCTGCTCCTCAACAATTTATAACAGACATAACGAAACACTTGAACTATATGTTACAAAATGGACTCTTCCCGAAGGAGAAACATTCTACTCACCCCCATACCCAAAGACGCAAAGAAAAGTGCCAGTGAACTAACCAACTACAGGCCAGTAGCATCCATTCCCTTAATAACCAAACTAACGGAAGGAATGGTGACCAAACAACTCACAAACTATTTAAATAAATTCTTAATACTCCACGACTCCCAGTCAGGATTTCGGTCTAACCACAGTACTGAAACAGTACTAGTTACATTCATGACTAAATTCAAACAAATGATGGCAACTGGAAAAAACAAACTACTCCTACAATTTGACATGTCAAGCGCTTTCGACATGGTTGATCATGGAATACTACTACATATCCTTGAGTACTTCGGAATTGGAGGTAACGTTCTCAATTAGTTCAAGGGATTCCTAACCACACGATCATACCAAGTGACATCTAACTTGACTACTTCAGCCACATGGATACCCGAATGCGGAGTCCCACAGGGATCCCCCCTCTCGCCGACTCTATTCAACTTAATGATGATACCCTTGGCCAAACTATTATCAAACCAAAACCTCAACCCATACATATACGGAGACGACATAATGATCTACATCCCATTTAAGCAAGATTTAAAGGAAATTTCCAATGACATCAACCAAAGTCTCCATATCATGCACTCATGGGTGGATGCATTTCAGCTGGAACTTAATGTAGAAAAAACCCAATGCCTAATACTTACCTCTCAACATAACACGAACAAATTCACCACCATTAACACACCAAATCTGAACCTTCCAATTTCGGAAACCCTAAAAATTCTTGGAGTTACCATCGATCGACACCTAACACTTGAGAGCCATGCGAAAAACACAACCAAGAAAATGTTCCACTCAATGTGGAAATTAAAAAGAGTAAGACCTTTCTTCCCAAGAACTGTTTTCCGTAACCTGGTACAATCAATGGTGCTCAGTCATCTAGGCTACTGCAACGCACTATACGCCAGCCCCTAATGTAGTCCATTGGTTTTCTTCTATTTTGCCCTTGTGATGACTTATACTGTGCCAAAACTGGAAATACAGTGAGACTGAATAATTGAATTCAGTAACATCCAAAACTTAATTGTGTTCGCATTTGGGTAATAACTGAGAAAATGCTGTTGAAAACTGACTTGAAAAAGAAATAAATATATATCAGAGAACTGGAAAATGTTGACACATTTAGACTGACTCTGTCCTTGTCCCAATATTTGGCGCATTTTTATAATATACCTCTGCATTCCACAAAACAAAAGGAGCAAGTTCCCACAAACCATCTTTCTCTTTTGATCTAGGCACCCAGGAAGAAAAAAGATTTGAAATTCTCCCAGGTTCCAACCTAATTCCTGTTTAATGTGGGATATATAACTGCCATAAGTAGCTAGAAACTCTTAATCTCAGAACATGATGCCTGTTTTAGTGGCTCTTTACAAGGAGAAAACAAATCTCTGCATGACTAGAACAGTACTAGGGTGTCCCTTTAACCAGCTCCTCCACATTGCTACTCTTCTCTACCATGAGAAGTTATGCCTCCTTTGTGTACATCCGTATACTGTACAAGCTGGCACGTTTGAAAACATAAACGTGTTTAAATAAAAAGAAAAATGCTCCCAACAAAGAACGACGACGCAGGTTTGTTTTGCCTTGTTTTCAGTGTACGCAGAACGACGGTTGAGAGCGGGTAAGAAGAGGAAACCGTGGCGTCAACGTTATGATGTCATGCCGCCTCTGCTCAATCAAACCTCCTTGAGAAAAGCTGAGCAGTCATTCTCCCGCCCGTTTCCACAGCGACCCAGTCTCCCTCTCTTTCTTAGTTCTCTCCCTCCCCTTCCATACCAGAGGGGAGACCCTTCTACTACTAGTCCAACCCCTGGTACCATTCTGACCAATCAGCACTAAAAGGGGTAGGGCCAAGAACACAAGACTGCGTTTGACGCCGAGGCCACGCCCCTTCCATTCTGATGTCATCAGTCTGTGCAAAGGAAGAGGTCGAGCGCAGTCTTTCCTTGTTTTACCCTTAATTTACAGATTAAAACGTCCATCAACAAATCTCAGCTTCTGCCCTTTTGTCCCTTCTCCCATTCAGCTTCTCTCCCCAGAGGGGAAAATGCCTGCAGGAACTTCTGCTCAGGTAGGGGGATTGTCCCCAACTTCTTCTTATTTTGGTGCAAACACTGCTGGGCAGACTTGGGGCTATGGAATGGGACTGAGGGGATGGAGGGAAATCAGGGGTCCTACAAAGGAAGATGAGATGTTGTGGCTCAGGTTCTGGGTTAGTTGCTGTAATCGCTTTGTAACAGTGTCTGCAAATGTTATACATACACAGAAATCTCTGCCTCTGCTGTGCTGAGTTATGTGATTTGTAGAAGGTATATACATTTATAGAACATAAACATATTGTCCCCACACAGGGTCAGTAACATAGTAAATGACGGCAGGAAATCTCGCACCCATACCAATTTCCTTCATTACAAATTCATGCTTTTCTCCTTCCAGTCCTCCCTATTCCTTGCCAAACAGGACTATTACACCCAATTGACTAATTCTCTCAGCTCCAACCCCCGTCGTCTCTTCGCCACCCTTAACTCCCTCCTCAAAGTGCCCTCCGCTCCCACCCCCCCTCACTCTCTCCTCAATCACTGGCTGACTACTTCCGCGACAAGGTGCAGAAGATCAACCTTGAGTTCACTACCAAGCCACCTCCTCCTCGTCACCCTTCAACCCACTCCCTCAACCAACCAACCCAGGCCTCCTTCTCCTCTTTTCCTGATATCACTGAAGAGGAAACCGCCTACCTTCTTTCCTCCTCGAAATGCACCACTTGTTCCTCTGACCCCATCCCCACCGACTTACTTAACACCATCTCTCCTACTGTCACCCCCCCCATCTGTCATATCCTCAACCGTTCTCTCTCTCCACTGCAACTGGCCCTGACACCTTCAAGCACGCCGTAGTCACACCAGTCCTCAAAAAACCATCACTTGATCCTACCTGTTCCTCCAACTACTGCCCCATCTCCCTCCTACCCTTTCTCTCCAAGATACTTGAACGTGCCTCTGCCTTGATTTTTTCTCCTCTCATGCCATCCTCGATCCACTTCAATCCAGTTTTCGCCCTCTACACTAGACAGAAACGGCACTCTCTAAAGTCTGTAATGACCTGTTCCTTGCCAAATCCAAAGGTCACTACTCCATCCTCATCCTCCTTGACCTATCCGCCGCTTTTGACACTGTCAACCATGAGTTACTTCTTGCCACACTGTCCTCATTTGGGTTCCAGGGCTCTGTTCTCTCCTGGTTCTTCTCTTATCTCTCCCACCGTACCTTCAGAGTACATTCTCATGGTTCTTCTTCCACCCCCATCCCGCTGTCTGTTGGAGTTCCTCAGGGATCTGTCCTTGGACCCCTTCTTTTTTCAATCTACACCTCTTCCCTGGGCTCGTTGATCTCATCGCATGGTTTCCAATATCATCTTTATGCTGACGACACCCAGCTTTATCTGTCCACACCAGACATCACTGCGGAAACCCAGGCCAAAGTATCGGCCTGCTTATCCGACATTGCTGCTTGGATGTCCAACCACCACCTGAAACTGAACATGGCCAAGACTGAGCTTATCGTCTTTCCACCAAAACCCACTTCTCCTCTTCCTCCACTCTCTCAGTCGATAACACCCTCATCCTCCCCGTCTCATCTGCCCGCAACATCGGAGTCATCTTCGACTCCTCCCTCTCCTCTGCGCAAATCCAGCAGATAGCCAAGACCTGTCGCTTCTTTCTTTTTAACATCAGCAAAATTCGCCCTTTCCTGTCTGAGCACACCACCCGAACTCTCGTCCACTCTCTCGCCTTGACTACTGCAACCTACTCCTCACTGGCCTCCCACTTAACCATCTATCCCCCCTTCAATCCATGCAGAACTCTGCTGCCCGTCTTATATTCCGCCTGGACCGATATGCTCATATCACCCCTCTCGTCAAGTCACTTCACTGGCTTCCGATCAGGTACCGCATACAGTTCAAGCTTCTCCTCCTAACCTACAAATGCACTCAATCTGCAGCCCCTCATTACCTCTCTACCCTCATCTCCCCTTAACGTTTCCACCCGAAACCTCCGCTCACAGGACAAATCCCTCCTCTCAGTACCCTTCTCCACCACCGCCAACTCCAGGCTCCGCCCTTTCTGCCTCGCCTCACCCTGTGCTTGGAATAAACTTCTTGAGCCCATTCGCCAAGCTCCCTCCCTGCCCATCTTCAAATCTTTGCTCAAAGCCCACCTCTTCAATGTCGCCCTCGGCACCTAACATGCCTCTATTCAGGAAATCTAGACTGCCCCAATTTGACTGCCCTATTTGACTGACTGTACACTTGTCCTTTAGATTGTAAGCTCCTTGAGCAGGGACTGTCCTTCTCTGTTAAACTGTACTGCGCTGCGTAACCCTAGTAGCGCTTTAAAAATGTTAAGTAGTAGTAGTAATAAAGACCTGAACGGTCCATCCAGTCTGCGCTGTAGAAGTCCGCCCTGCACTGGTTTTACTCTCCAATACCAGCATCGCCACCCAATCTCCGCTAAGATTCTGTAGATCCATTCCTTCTAAACAGGATTCCTTTGTGTTTATCCCATGCATGTTTGAATTCCTTTACCGTTTTCATCTCCATCACCACCCGCGGGAGGGCATTCCACATATCTACCACCCTTTCCGTGAAAAAAAGACTTCCTGGCATTACTCCAGAGTCTGCTCCCCCTTCAACCTCAATTCATTTCCTCTAGTTCTACCACCTTCCCGTCTCTGGTTCATTTGCGGATTAATACCTTTCAAATATTTGAACGTCTGTATCATGTCACCCGTTTCTCTTTTCCTCCAAGGTATACGTGTTCAGATCAGCAAGGCTCCCCTCGTACGGTTTGCATCGCAAATCCCATACCATTTTTGTAGCTTTTCTTTGCACCGCTTCCAGTCTTTTTACATCTTTAGCAAGATACGGCCTCTAAAACTGAACATAATACTCCAAGTGGGGTCTGACCAACGACTTGTAGAGGGGCATCAACACCTCCTTTCTTCTGCTGGTTATACCCTTCTCTGTGCAGCCTAAAATCCTTCTGGCCACAGCCGTTGCCTTTTCGCATTGTTTCTTCACCTTCATATCCTCCGACACCAACACCCCAAGGTTTCTCTCCTGAGTCGAGCTTACTAATCTCTCCCCTCCTATTCGGTATCTCTGTTTTGGGTTTCTACACCCCAAATGCATCACTCTGCACTTCTTGGCATTAAGTTTTAACTCTAACCTATCTTCTGAGGTATCAATTCCTTCTGGTTTCTCCTGTATTGTTATACTTACAGAAACCGTTATTTTTTTACTTTTTTTCTTTGTTGTGAAACTAACTCATATGTGATTAAACATATATCGATATAAAAAAATTTTTTTTGCTTATATATTTTTTTCTTTTCGTAATCCTTTACCATCCTATAATATTTTTATAATCTTTTATATAAATCATTTCTTTTTAATACATAAATGATCTGCTTACACCATATATATCCATAGCGTACCTGGTGTGGATTCATCCTCCTGCTCAAGTGCTTCAGCCAAAAAACACCCGCACATGCGCTGTTCCTTATATATAAAATTTCTCTGATGTCATTTCTCATTAAATTTGAAGCCATTCTATCTCACAGTTCAAACCATGCGGTATCACCATGTCTCATTGAAAAAGCAATCTTTGTTCTCTGTGCCTTAATGCTCGAGCTGTATCTCCACCTTGGGACCCTTTCATATGCGTTAGTATTGTGTATTTCAAATCTAGTGGAGTTTCCTTCTTTTTCACACGATTGCTAATGTGTTCCTCAATTCTCTGTTTGATTTTTCTAGTGGTATACCTGATATACCATTTCTTACATGTGCATATGATACCATATTATTTATTTATTATTTTTATTTGTAGCATTTGTATCCCACATTTTCCCACCAATTTGCAGGCTCAATGTGGCTTACATTTGCCGGAATGGCGGTTGCCATTTCCGTGTAACAGGTTTACAAATGGTATTGCGTTAGGGTGTATACATACATGGTAACATATAAGGAACAGAATATATATGGAACACCTCATGGTGTGAGTATATACAATTTGCAAACATATTTGGTAAGGGAGAATACATTATGGTATTGTAAGAAGATCCCTGAATAATAGATTGAATTATAACATACATTAGATCATCGACTATAGGGAGACCCTATTCGACATAAGGTTTAAAGTGGTATTGCTTGATCATCAGTATCAGAGAGGGTAAGCACTCAGGCGATAGAAGTTCAGTCTTGTATAGATCATGTATAATGTTAATATTTAGTAGTTAAGATGGATGTTTATGGTATGCTTTCTTGAAAAGATCCATTTTCAGTAGCCTTCGGAAGATGGTTAGGTCTTGTGTTGTTTTTATGGCCTTCGGTAGTGCATTCCATATCTGCATGCAGATGTATGAGAAACTGGTCACGTATATGGATTTGTATTTCAGACCTTTACAGTTAGGATAGTGGAGATTAAGGAACGTGCGTGATGATCTTTTTGCATTCCTAATAGGCAAGTCTGTTAGGTCTGACATGTAAGTTGGGGCTTCCCTGTAGATGATTTTGTGGACCAGGGTGCAAACTTTGAACGCAATTTGTTCTTTTAGTGGGAGCCAATGTAGTTTTTCTCTTAGGGGTTTTGCGCTTTTGTATTTTGTTTTCCCAAATATGAGTCTGGCTGCAGTGTTCTGAGCTGTTTGGAGCTTCTTGATAATTTGCTCTTTGCATCCGGCAAAAATGGCATTGCAGTAGTCTAGATGGCTTAGCACCATCGATTGTACTAGGCTGCGGAATACTTCCCTTGGGAAGAAAGGTTTGAGTCTTTTAAGTTTCCACATTGAGTAGAACATTTTCTTTGCTGTATTTTTCGCATGGTCTTCCAGTGTGAGATTTCGATCAATTGTGACTCCCAGAATTTTCAAGCTCACTACTTGAGTGGAGTCACAGTTAGTATTTGCGGTAAGCCAATATGTTTTACCTGTTTTCAGGTATGTTGCTGAAGTCATTTGCCAGACATATCTGCAATATACGCATCCTGAGCATGGTGTGTGTCCTCCTTCTCCGTGTTTTACTTGCTCTGTATTCCTCCTTTTCGATGCTTCAGCATGTCCCCCACATTCCTTGTTCTTGTATATGCAAACATCGGACCTTCTTTAAAATTAAGTAACGACATTATAGACCAATGTTTCCTAATTATGTTTTTTACTTGCCCCGTTTGTGTTGTGTATGGTAACACACAGGTGAACCTATCCCGTTGTTCTTTTTCTCTTTTAGTTGGCAGTAATAGCCATTGCTGGTGTGTGCTGGCCGCTCTTTTCTGCGCTTTTCTAATTGTTTTTATGGAATATCCTCTGGTTTTAAAACGTTTAAATCATTTGGCTGCCTGTGTTTTGAAATTGTCCTCAGTGCTGCATAATGTCCGTATTCTCAAAAATTGTCCTATAGGAATGCCAATTTTTGACGTGTATGGATGAAAACTTTTAAAGTGTAACAATGTGTTAGTATCAGTTTCTTTTTGGAATACCGTTGTCTCAAATTTATCACAATTGTGAGTGATGGTTATATCTAGATAGTCCCGCCCACTGTAGATTCAAATTTAATATTTTCGTCACAGTTGTTAATATATTCCAAAAATTCTTCTAGTTTTTGATGGTTCCCTGTCCATACCAGGAACATATCATCAATGAACCTCTTCCAGATTTTAATATAAGGACGAAATTGACAATTGTGTATGTGACTGTTCTCAAAATTTGGCATGTACAAGCAGGCTATATGGTGGGTGCTACTGTTGCCCCCATGGCTATCCCATGTGTCTGTATGTAATGTTGTTCTTCAAAACGGAATACGTTTTTAGTTATTACTGTCCTTGCCATTTGATTTAGTAGTTCAATCTTGTTTGATGATAAACCCAGCTGGTTCAATTGTTGATTCACTATTTCCATAGCTTTTTTGTGAGGAATTTTTGTATATAATGACACTACATCCATGGAGATGAGTTGTATAGATTCATTCTGAATGTTTGTGCTTTGTAGTATTTGAATCAGATGAGCAGAGTCCCTCACATATGATTCAATTTGTTGCACTCTGGGTTGTAAATGAAAGTCTAAATATTGAGATAAAGGTTCATTTAATGAATGTCTGCTTGATACTATTTGGCGGCCTGGGGGGTTTTCTAATGTTTTATGAATTTTTGGTACGAAGTAGATGTTCAATGTTATTGGATGTTTTTTGAAAAGGTACTGGAACTCCTTTATTGACAATGTTCCTTTATTGACTTCTGTTTTCAACATTTGATAAACCTCTTCCTGATTTTTCTCGATGGAATTAGTGTCCAATTTCGATAATATTGTTGATCCTGTAATTGACGTTGTGCTTCCTCCCTGTATTTCTCAGTGTCTTGATTTACTACTCCGCCCCCTTTGTTCGCTCTATGAATTATGATACCTTGATCCTGAGCGAGCTCCTGTAAAGCTCCTTGTTGCTGTTTAAGATTGTGTGGTTTATATAATTTTTTCTTCTTCAGATCCGCTATATCCTGTAATACTAATCGTGTAAATGTTTCACTGGTCGCTTCCGGAGGACCCGGCGGTATCCATGTAAATGGTAATCTATGTGTCGATAAGAACGTTCGATAGTCAGTCTTATAATGTCTTTTGCTTTAACACAATCATGTATTTCACCACCATGTAACCCAAAACCCTCTGTAAAACCAAATGTATATTCTCTTCTATTTCCAGTATCCATGACGAATTGTAAGCCACATTGAGCCTGCAAAGAGGTGGGATAATGTGGGATACAAATGCAATAAATAAATAAATAATAAATGAATTCCCTGTCTCACCAGTTGAATCATGTGATTCTAGTTGTTTGTCAAAATGAGCTCTCAATTTTAGTTTTCTGAAGAATTTATGCAGACTTTGAATGATTAGAAATGCATTGTATTGATTAGTGGGCACGAAGGACAATCCCAGTTTTAATACTTGTACCTGAGTTGGTGTTAAATTTTTAGAAGATAAGTTGTAATTATTCTTTGTTGTTTCGTGCTTGATGGCGGTTCCTGGTTGATCTCGGTAGGTTTGCATTCAGGGCTGATTGGGATGTATCGGTGGTTATTTCTAAAAAAGTGCCTGTTCTCTGCTCTTCTTCTCTCATGTCCATTTCTCTCCCCATAACTTTCCTTGTGGGTACATGTTCAGTTATATCTTTGTTATCTTCACCAGATGACTCGCTCGACGTATTGGCGAAACCCACCTTGCACATTCTTCTATATCGTTAGGACTTCCTTCCATGGATAGACGAACTCCTTAGTGTAATCAAACTCATCACGTTTGTATTTGGCTACTTTCTGCTCCCGAATTTCAATTTTTAACTTTTCAACAATCTATTTGTGTTGTTGGTGTTGTGTGTCGAATGCTTGCCCCTCCTTGTCAATAAACACTTTTGTTTTTTCCTGTATCTCTATTTTCTGTGTTTCTAGTTCTCTTTTTAGCTTGTCAATTGTTAACAGCATTAGATCTAGTGAACATCTTGATATTACACTGTTCCATTATTTAACAAATTCCTTGTCGTCAAGGAAACGGGGCTCCTTGTTCCAACGTAGCCCCGTTGGGATACGTTGAGTGTGACAATACTCAGTTAACGCTTTTATATGAAACTCTGTTCGTGTAGCTAATTTCTGAGATCTTAAAAGGCCATTCCTGTCTACCATTTCTCCTGCATCAAACAAGCGATCCCCACCGATTATTTCCGCTATTCGTTCTTCTGACAGTCTCGATTTAGATGTCCACCCGGTGGCCATTTTTTTCCCTTTGTTGAATTGGTTTATAACACTAACTATCTCCTGAGGTATCAATTCCTTCTGGTTTCTCCTGTATTGTTATACTTACAGAAACCGTTATTTTTTTACTTTTTTTTCTTTGCTGTGAAACTAACTCATAATATGTGATTAAACATATATTGATATAAAAAATATATGTTTAATAAGTACATAAGTAATGCCACACTGGGAAAAGACCAAGGGTCCATCGAGCCCAGCATCCTGTCCACGACAGTGGCCAATCCAGGCCAAGGGCACCTGGCAAGCTTCCCAAACGTACAGACATTCTATACATGTTATTCCTGGAATTGTGGATTTTTCCCAAGTCCATTTAGTAGTGGTTTATGGACTTGTCCTTTAGGAAACCGTCTAACCCCTTTTTAAACTCTGCCAAGCTCACCGCCTTCACCACGTTCTCCGGCAACGAATTCCAGAGTTTAATTATGCGTTGGGTGAAGAAACATTTTCTCCGATTTGTTTTAAATTTACTACACTGTAGTTTCATCGCATGCCCCCTAGTCCTAGTATATTGACCTATAAGTGCATTCACTCTGCAGCTCCTCAGTACCTCTCCACTCTCATCTCTCCCTACATTCCTCCCCAGGAACTCCATTCACTGGGTAAATATCTCTTATCTGCACCCTTCTCCTCCACCGCTAACTCCAGACTCTGTTCCTTTTATCTTGCTGCACCATATGCCTGGAATAGACTTCCTGAGCCGGTACGTCAAGCTCCATCTCTGGCCGTCTTCAAATCTAAGCTAAAAGCCCACCTTTTTGATGCTGCTTTTAACTTCTAACCCTTATTCACTTGTTCAGAACCCTTATTTTATCATCCTCACCTTAATATTCCCTTATCTCTTGTTTATCCTGTTTGTCTGTCCTAATTAGATTGTAAGCTCTGTCGAGCAGGGACTGTCTCTTCATGTTCAAGTGTACAGCGCTGCGTATGTCTAGTAGCGCTATAGAAATGATAAGTAGTAGTAGTAATTTTTGGAAAGCGTGAACAGATGCTTCACATCCACCTGTTCCACTCCACTCATTATTTTATATACCTCTATCATGTCTCCCCTCAGCCGTCTCTTCTCCATGTTGAAAAGCCCTAGCCTCTTTAGTCTTTCTTCATAGGGAAGTCGTCCCATCCCCGCTATCATTTTAGTCGCCCTTCGCTGCACCTTTCCCAATTCTGCTATATCTTTCTTGAGATGCGGCAACCAGAATTGAACACAATACTGAATTATTTTGGGGTTATATGTCCCCTAAATCTACTGAGAAGGCTATTACCTATCACATCTGACTCCTTTCATTTTGTCCCTTCTGAGTTCTGTTCAGTACTCAGCAGCTATGTCACTGAGTAGTGGAGGAAACCCAGAACTCCTTACTAAGACCTCCTGACTCCATTTCTTTTGCCAGACTAAAAGACAGTCAGGAGATACTAAGATTCAGTTACTCTTTTTGTCTTGCTGAATCCAGATCCCATTTATTAAAGGAGAATCCCTATGAGAAGAAATAAACAGAGTGAGAGAGAGGTTCTTTCAATATATTTTATTACTCACCCAAAGTCAGGTTACAGATGAAGCATGGATTAAGAATATGGACATATATTCTTAGGAAGATCCGGTAGAGTGACAAGCAAATCTGACTTATGCCCTGGATTCTTACTACTACTACTTAACATTTCTAAAGCGCTACTAGAGTTACGCAGCGCTGTACAATTTAACATAGAGGGACGGTCCCTGCCAAAAGAGCTTACAATCTAAGAGACAAATGAACGGTTAGTCCGATAGGGGCGGTCAAAATGGGGGCAGTCAGGATTTACTGAACGGTAAGAGTTAGGTGCCGAATGCAGCATTGAAGAGGTGGGTTGAAGAGGGGCAGGGAGGGGGCTTGGCGTAAGGGCTCAGGAAGGTTGTTCCAAGCATAGGGTGAGGCGAGGCAGAATGAGCGGAGCCTGGAGTTGGCGGTGGTGGAGAAGGGTACAGAGAGGAGGGATTTGTCCTGTGAACGGAGGTTACGGGCGGGAACGTAAGGGGAGATGAGGGTAGAAATGTAGTGAGGGGCAGCAGACTGAGTGTATTTGTAGGTAAGAAGGAGAAGCTTGAATTGAATGCGGTATCTGATTGGAAGCCAGTGAAGTGACTTGAGGAGAGGGGTGATATGAGTATATCGGTTCTGGCGGAATATGAGACGTGCAGCAGAGTTCTGAACAGATTGAAGGGGGGATAGATGGCTAAGTGGGAGGCTGGTGAGGAGTAAGTTGCAGTAGTCAAGGCGAGAGGTAATGAGAGCGTGGACGAGAGTTCGGGTGGTGTGTTCAGAGAGGAAAGGGCGAATTTTGCTGATGTTAAAGAGGAAGAAGCGGCAGGTCTTGGCTATCTGCTGGATATGCGCAGAGAAGGAGAGGGAGGAGTGAAAGATGACTCCGAGGTTGCGGGCAGATGAGACGGGGAGGATGAGGGTGTTATCAACTGAGATAGAAAGTGTAGGAAGAGGAGACATGGGTTTTGGTGGAAAGACGAGGAGCTCGGTCTTGGACATGTTCAGTTTCAGGTGGCGGTTGGACATCCAGGCAGTAATGTCGGATAAGCAGGCTGATACCTTAGCCTGGGTCTCTGCGGTGATGTCTGGTGTAGAGAGATATAGCTAGGTGTCATCAGCATAGAGATGATACTGGAAAGCATGAGATGAGATCAGGGAGCCCAGGGAGGAGGTGTAGATTAAGAAGAGAAGGGGTCCAAGGACAGATCCCTGGGGAACACCAACAGATAGGGGGATAGGGGTGGAGGAAGATCCATGAGAGTGAATGAAGGTGCGGTGGGAGAGATAGGAGGAGAAACAGGAGAGGACAGAGCCCTGGAACCCAAATGACAGTGTGGCAAGAAGTAAGTCATGATTGACAGTGTCAAAAGCGGCGGATAGATCAAGGAGGATGAGGATGGAGTAGTGGCCTCTGGATTTGGCAAGGAACAGGTCATTACAGACTTTAGAGAGTGCTGTTTCTGTCGAGTGAAGAGGGCGAAAGCCGGATTGAAGTGGATCGAGGATGGCGTGAGAGGAGAGAAAATCAAGGCAGTGGCTGTGAACGGCACGCTCAAGTATTTTGGAGAGGAAGGGTAGGAGGGAGATGGGGCGATAGTTGGAGGGACAGGTAGGGTCAAGTGATGGTTTTTTGAGGAGACTTGTGACTACGGCGTGCTTGAAGGTGTCGGGGACAGTTGCAGTGGAGAGAGAGAGGTTGAGGATATGACAGATGGAGGGGGTGACAGTATGAGAGATGATGTTAAGTAAGTTGGTGGGGATGGGATCAGAAGAGCAGGTGGTGCATTTCGAGGAGGAAAGAAGGCGAGCGGTTTCCTCCTCGGTGATGACATATTGGCTGTCAGTCATATATATATTCCTTTGATATCATTACTTTCAACACCCACCCTCCTCAGATACTGTTATTACATTTCTAACCACAAACTTTCCTAAGTCCAAAGAAAGTCCCTCTTACTTTCCAAATCTGCTACTGACCGCAAATTTCACATTTTGGGTGACTAGCACCTGTAGTTTTATTTCAGCTACTCTGGTCAGGGCTAGTTTCACAACTGTTCGAACTGTCATTTCTTTGTACAGCTAGAAATCTCTTGCAGTTGTTTGATACAGAGATGAAAGATACCATTTTAGGGATCAGAGATGCCATTTTGATTTGACCTAACGTTTTCCAAGTAGGCTTCAGATTGGGCAGTAGGCCTTAGGCCTCTATCATATTTCTACAATACTCAAGGTGCGGTCGCACTATGGAGCGATATAATGGCATTATAACATCCTCACACCTGTTTTCCATACCTTTCCTAATAATACCCAACATTCTATTCGCTTTCCGAGCCACAGCAGCACACTGGGCAGAAGGTTTCAGTGTATTATCGACGACGACACCCAGATCCCTTTCTTGGTCCGTAACTCCTAACGTGGAACTTTGCATGACATAGCTATAATTCGAGTTCTTTTTTCCCACATGCATCACCTTGCACTTGCTCACATTAAATGTCATCTGCCATTTAGCCACCCAGTCTCGTAAGGTCCTTCTGTAATTTTTCACAATCCTTTTGCGATATAACGACTTTGAATAACTTTGTGTCATCAGCAAATTTAATTACCTCGCTAGTTACTCCCATCTCTAAATCATTTATAAATATATTAAAAAGCAACAGTCCTAGCACAGACCCCTGAGGAACCCCACTAACTACCCTTCTCCATTGTGAATACTGCCCATTTAACCCCACTCTCTGTTTCCTATCCTTCAACGTTTTTAATCCACAATAGGACATTTCCTCCTATCCCATGACCCCCAATTTCCTCTGTAGCCTTTCATGAGGTACCTTGTCAAATGCCTTTTGAAAATCCAGATACACAATATCAACCGGCTCCCCTTTGTCCACATGTTTGTTTACTCCTTCAAAGAATTGAAGTAAATTGGTCAGGCAAGATTTCCCCACACAAAAGCCGTGCTGACTTGGTCTCAGTAATCCATGTCCTTGGATATGCTCTGTAATTTTGTTTTTAATAATACCCTCTACCATTTTCCCTGGCACCGACATCAGACTCACCGGTCTATAATTTCCAGGATCTCCCCTGGAACCATTTTTAAAAATTGGCGTTACATTGGCCACCCTCCAATCTTCCGGTACCACGCTCGATTTTAAGGATAAATTGCATATCACTAGCAGTAGCTCCGCAAGCTCATTTTTCAATTCTATCAGTACTCTAGGATGAATACCATCCGGTCCAGGAGATTTGCTACTCTTCAGTTTGCTGAACTGCCCCATTATGTGCTCCAGGTTTACCGTGAAGTCAGTAAGTTTCTCCGACTCATCCGCTTGAAATACCATTTCCGACACCGGTATCCCACCCAAATCTTCCTCGAGTTAGTTCCACATTAAATTTTAACTGCCAGACCCTCAACCATTCTTCTAACTTTTGGAAATCCCTTCTCATTGTTTCTACTCCCCCCAATCTCCGTGTCATCCGCAAAAAGGCAAACCTTTCCTTCCAATCCTTCAGCAATATCTCTCACAAATACATTAATTAAAATGGGCCTTCACCGACCCCTGAGGAACCCCACTGCTCACCTTCCTTTCCTCCGAGCAGATTCCATTTACTACCACCCTCTGCCATCTGTCAGTCAACCAGTTTTCTATCCAGTTCACCACTTTTGGTCCTAAGTTCAGCCCTTTCAGCTTATTCAGTAGTCTTCTGTGGGGGACCGTATCAAAGGCTTTGCTGAAATCCAAGTAGATCTAGTGCATGGCCTTCATCCATTTCTTTTGTCACCCAGTCAAAGAAATCAATGAGATTCGTTTGGCAGGATTTTCCTTTAGTAAAGCCATGTTGCCTTGGGTCCTGAAACCCGTTGGCTTCTAGAAAGTTAACTATCCTTTCTTTCAACAGCGACTCCATTATTTTTCCTACCACCGACGTGAGACTTACCAGTCTGTAGTTTCCCACTTCTTGCCTGTCTCCACTTTTGTGAAGAGGGACCACATCCGCTCGTCTCCAATCTCGTGGAACCTCTCCCGTCTCTAAAGATCTATTAAAGAAATATTTAAGAGGTCCCGCCAGGACCTCCCTGAGCTCCCTCAATAATCCGGCCCCATAGCTTTGTTCACCTTCAGATTCTCCGTTTATAAACTCTTTCTTCCGTAAACAGCGCAGTATCCACTCCATTCCCAGATATTCCTTTGGCAGCCAACTGCGGTCCTTCACCAGGATTTTCCTCCATGAATACCAAAGAGAAGTAATTGTTTAGCACATTTTCTTTATCCTCCTCACTCTCCACATAACCATTCTCATCTTTCAGTCTCGCTATTACATTCCTATCTTCTCCTTTCTCCAATATATCTGAAAAAGGTCTTGTCACATCTCTACATCTTTAGCCATTTTTCTTCCGCTCGCGCTTTCACTAGCCGTATTTCCCTCTTTGCTTCTTTGAGTTTAATCCGATAATAATTTCCGTGATCCTCTCGTTGCGTTCTTTTGTATTTCTTGAACAAAGCTCTTTTACTCTTATTTTTTCAGCTACTTGTTTGGAGAACCATATAGGCTTCCTGTTTTTCTTTACTTTCTGCGTGTAAAGATCAGTCGCCATATTTATAGCAGCCTTCAGCTTTGACCACTGATGTTCCACTTCTCTTACGCCTTCCCACTCCCAACAGCCCTTTCATTTTATCAAAATCGGTATGTCTGAAATCCAGTACTTTGGGTTTTCTGCATCCACACTCTGCCTTTGCCCTTATATCAAACCATATCATGTGATGATCACTATTACATAGGTGGGCACCCACCCGAATACTGGAAACACTTCCTCTATTCGTAAGCACTAGGTCCAGCATCGACCTTTCTCTCGTGGGTTCTGTCACCATTTGTCTGAGCAAGGCACTTTGATCTCCCTACTAATTTTCCGATTCCGCAGACGTTCCAGTCCACATCAGACAAGTTGTTTTGCGTAGTCTTTCCTCTCCCTTCCCCCGCATAGGAATTACTTCAGAAAAAGCCACAGTCCGAACCAAAGATTTCAATCCCTTCCCAAGCTTCTGGAACACTCTCTGTGCTGTAAACTTGCTATTGTTGGCCAGGTCATTTGTCCCCAAATGAATTACAACATCAGTATTTGAAGCCTTGTTCTCTTCTCGGATCACTTTCAGTATTTGGTTGGTACATCTGGTAGCTGAATATCCTGGAAGGCATTTGACTAAGGCCTAGATGCACAAAACTCTAACGACCCTTTAACGACAAACTTTGCCACCGTTGCTTGCATTATAGGCCTTTTTCTGAAACCGCTAGCAGATAACGAAAACGGAATGCAAACCAGAAACTAAAATGTGGACAATTCGCAATGCACTAACCATACCGACGATTCTAACGAATCATTTAACATGAGAATTTTAGCGAGATCTCAGACCTGTCGCTCAAGCCTGAGCTGTCATCTCCCCGCTCCCTCCTGCACCTTAAAAATGCAAGCTGGCAAGTTAAAAAAAAAAAAAAGTTATATAAAACACAAACCGGTAGTTCCCCACTTCCCCCTGCACTAACCGAAACAAAAAAAAAAATTCAAATAGATCGGGAGGGGGCAAAGGCGCTCGTCAGGAGCGTCCTATATGGGCGCCCTTGCCCCCTCCAAGATCACCGCTGTTCCCCGCTTCAGCCGGTTTTAATAAAAACAAATCTCCACATTTTCTCATCCCCGCTCCCCCTCCCTTCCTGTGTTTCCTGTCCCTTGCTCCAGGGCTCCACCTCCCGCCATCCTCCGCCCCCATGCCCCGCCCCCCTGGGATCGTCGCCGCCACTCCCACCCTCCACCGGACCCCCCCTCCGCATTACTGTCCCGCGCAGCACCTGTCACCTGTATGTGGAGGCGCTGCACAGGATAAAACATCTGATCGACAATTGCTTCTCCCTTCTCTGACGTCAGTCTGTTGTTCCTGTGCCCGCCCTCCATTGACGTAAGTTACCTACGTAGATAACTAACGTAGGTAACTTACGTCAATGGAGGGCGGGCCCAGGAACAACAGACTGACGTCGGAGGAGGGAGGAGCAATTGGCGAGCAGATGTTTTATGCCATGCAGCACCTTCGCATACAGGTGAGAGGCGCTGCACGGGACGGTAATGCAGAGGGGGAGGGTCCGGTGGAGGGTGGGAGTGGCGGCGACGATCCCAGGGGGCGGGGGGCGGAGGATGGCGGGAGGTGGAGCCCTGGAGCAAAGGACAGGAGACGCAGGAAATGAGAAAATGTGGAGATTTGTTTTTATTAAAACCGGCTGAAGCGGGGAACAGCGGCGATCTCGGGGGGGGGGGCAAGGGCGCCCATACAGGACGCTCCTGACGAGCGCCGTTGCCCTCTCCTGATCTATTTGGATTTTGTTTTGTTTTGGTTAGTGCAGGGGGAAGTGGGGAGCCACGTGTTTGTGTTGTGGTGTTTTTTGGACATTTGTGGCATGCGCAGAACAGCCAGCATAACGCTTGGCTGCTCTGCACATGATTTAGGGGCCCATTACCGACGGGGATTACGGTTCATTGATACATTGTACTTCTCGATACCGCAACGAACATGTTTGACCTGTTTTTTTGGTGCATGCTTTGGTGTTTCAAAATCGTTAAGGACTTTAACGATTTAGATTTTTTTTACGTTTGTTTGATGCATCTGGGCCTAAGTTGGAACCCTTGAACTGTGTTCCCAAATTAATGCCTCTGATAGTGGAGTCTCCAAGCAGCAAGAGATTTCTGCTTTTCATCAATCTGTCATTGTTTGGGGAATGTTTCTTGGGTTGTGCTACTTTCATCGCCTCTGGTTCCACCACAGTACTTCTTTTTTCAGCATCAAAATGATGCAGCGCAGCAAAAGATTTCGACAGGGCAAAGGTTGGGAGGGTGAGAGTTTCTATGTAAGACTCAAGATAGTTTGCCTTCTGATTAAAGCAGAATATGTATTGCACTGAGTAAAGGTCATATTGATGTGAAAAGGTTAACTATGATAGGTGATAACATGGAATAAGATTGACCAATCACGGTGTATTGAAGATACTTGTCCCTTCATTGCCCTATATAAAGGGAGTTCACCTAGGGGTGGGTGGTAGGAACTAGGACACAGGTAACCTCAGTTAACAATCGAACCAAGTCTGAAAATGCCAAGCGTAGCTCACAGCTCACAAGGTAAACTTAAGTTCTGTTTTTTTCTTTGACCACACAGCTGTATACAAATTGCCCCTCCTCCCAAGGTATGTGTCACTAGATGATAAGTAACCAAATTGATTGAATTAAGTCTTTGGCACTTAAGATTCAAAACCCAATTCTAATAAACAGACCTTTAAGACAGATACCAGAACCAGAGTCACCAAATTCGGTGTAACCAAGTTGATCAAAACACAGTTCTAGAGAGCACCTTTATGACAATTGCACCATAAAAATATGAAATAACTGGCACAGAAATTCAATTAAGAAACTTCCAGCATAAAATTATGAAATCACAATGCAACAACAATTGTAAGTTATAGGCAATAGAATAGAAAGTTTGAGAGGACAGACCCTCTGCAAGTGAAAGGACAGTTTGTTTGTTTGTTTTATTTTATTTTTAAATGAGATATAATAGAGTCAACAGTTTTATCAGAAAGATTTTAAGACACAGGTAACCTCAGTTAACAATCAAACCAAGTCTTTATTAGAGAAGCATAATATACACCTTATTGCAACAAGAAGGGAAGACAGGGAGAGAAGACTCTTTCCTTCCAAGTCTCCCTGAAGAATGACAGTCTAGTGCTTACATTTATACCCCTTAAACACATATGAGGTAATTGATTCATCTATACAGAATTCCATGGAATCAGCATAATATACTTTTTTAGAAGGCTGAATTTAAGCTAAGCAAGGATGCTAAAAGTCTAAAGTGTAAAGGCATAGGTCAATGGAAAACCTATTACATAGCATTTCTCAATTACCTTTAATAATGGACAAATATTTATTACCTATTTTTCAACAGAATATGCTTCACCTTCCTAAAAGAAGATATCTGTCACAGATATTGGTTAGTTTCGGACCTTCTTTTAACTCTCTTATCTGAAGGCCTTTCTTTGTCAATATAGATAAAGAGGTCTTTGGTACAATTCTACTTACTGGCCTTTTTCTAGGTCAGCTTTAAGCCAGCATTTTGTCAGTAGCTCACTTAAGACAATTTCTTGTATTTCTGTTAAAAACATAAGTTTAACGTTCTCAGTTCCACAGATTGTAAATTAATATGCATCTAGCTGACTTTTTCCCTGCCCCTTTGAGCACCGGCATTGGGAGATCCTGATCGATGCGATGCAGAAGATGCTGAGTGTGTTTCTGCTTTGTATTTCAGAAGCGGATCAAATTTGAGGACATCGCTGTCTCTTTCTCCCAGGAGGAGTGGGAGTATTTAGATGAAGAGCAGAAGGAGCTTTACAGGGAGGTGATGAAGGAGAATTATCAGACTCTGATCTCATTGGGTAAGGAATAACTTTACATTTTTGTTATCAGTGTTTGGGCATCATTATAAAGCCAAAAGGAGAAAGAGCAAAAAAAATCACACAGAAAATGAAATACAATAATACTCAAAAATAGAATTATGTAGAAGCGCTGTTGCACTGAAAATGATCACATCAGCAATTGACATCTCCCATCACAAATTGGCACCTATTAATTATAGATTAGAAGTAGAACCTCCAGTGTATATCTCCTGTTAAACCCATCAAGTATGTTAAAACTATGTAAACAGTGATAATCACTTTGAGCCATTACCTACCTGACTATTCCATCGGGAGCAGCCATCTTTCCACCCTCAAGACATTCCCTAGTTCTTTGTAAGAACAGGACCGGTGGGAGGAGCAGACACTCAAACCTGCGTCACAGCTGGATGACATCAATATGACTCTCACAGATAAGGGCGCCTGCTCCTGAGGCATCACACCAAATGGGCGTGCAGCTCATGCCCCCTTGTGCAACCCCTTCAGTTGCAACTTTGCATAATTTTGTGTGTGACTTTTTGCTTTTTGAGAAGTTTTTTTTTCCACTCAAAATTTTTATTGTAGTAAATCTGCAACAGTCAATTTCGCAAAGAGCACAGCCTGCTCATATTAGCCCACGCAGGGGCTCATAAATACTGAACTTACTACTTCCTTGTCATCAGCAGCAGATGAATCCATTAACTGATAGGTTGTATCCGAGATAGAGAACACTGAAAAACCATAGTGCCTCTTGGACGGCTAGCCCCAACTGCCTTCAGTATTTCTCTATCTCCCAGCAGGTGTGGATGTAGCTTGATCAGCTCTTGGATTTCAGACTGCCTGGGGTGGCTCCTGTGCTTTGCCAGTTGAGCAGGGGGTGTTGTGGCTGGTGGTGCCCACTTTAAAGGCATATAGGTTCGCCCTTTCCCTGCCTTACCCATTCCCCCCGCCTTCCGGAGTCCCTCTGTTGCTGCCTGCCTCCAACTTTCCTCACAGTGTTAAGAGCGCGCTTTTACTGCATGGCTGTTCTGAGGCTTTTTCTAGTGTTTCTTATTCTGTGCAGCTTGACCAGAGCTCGTTCACTCGGTCCTCTGAGGTGAGAGTGGTGCCCAGCTCCTCCGGGGAGGTCCCGCATACGCCGTTCCGATCGGGGTAAGTGTTGGCGCTATATTCCCGTCCTGTCGGACGATGGCTGCTGAAGGAGTTAAGCGCTGCTCCCATTGTGGTAAACGCAGATCAGCATCGGGGCTGTGTAAAGCGTGCTCCTTAGATGCTCACGCTAATATGAGCAAGGCGAGCGATGTTTCTTCCCGCTCGATGGAGCTGGCAGCGGGCGCCATTTTGGAAGCGCCGCATGTCTCGACCCTCGCGGTAGCGGAGGAGTCTGAGTGCAGGGGGATGCCTCGTTTAGAGGCTGCCAGAGGAGCTCCAACATCCGTTTCTCCTAATTCGGAGGCAGAGGGTCAGGGTGAGTTTTTCTCTCCTGAGTTTGTGCTTTTAATGCATAAGGCTTTCATGCTGAAAAGAGCTCTGCCGCAGGTTGACACTGCATTGCATCCTGGTTTCCCTCCGGGGATGGCTTCAGAGGTTATTTTCTCCCCCGAGCGTTGGAAACACACTAAACATAGACGGGTAAATTCCCCGTCTGAAAGTGATGCAGGAGAAGGATTCTCCCCTGAGTTCATTTTACTACTTCATCAGGCTTTTCTGATGAAGCGCTCCCTTCCCTCTTGTTCTGCTTCTCAGGGGGATTTTCGGGCTGTCCTGCTGGGAATGGGTGCAAGTTTGTTGCCGGTCTCTCTGACTCAGGCTCACAAGCGCAGGTGCCTGGATTCTGAGTCCGATGGAGTTTCAGTTGGACCGATGTCTCTCGGTCCTTCTCTACTTGGGTGCTCCAGGGGTTCGTTTAGGACCATGGGCACAGAGGATTTGGAGGAGGGGGAACTCAAAGTGGAGGAGCCTGATGATCCTTCTTCGGTCCGTATTTTTCATAGGGAAGAGCTGACCTCTCTTATTTCTTCTGCATTAGAAGCTTTGCACATTGAGGAGCCTGAGGCTCAAGCTGCTGCGGTGGTAAATGTGCGCATGGCAAGCACAAGGAGGCCTTCTAAAGCCTTTCCGGTTCATGAGGCCATTCAGGAGATTATCTCGGCGCAGTGGTCGGAGCTGGGTGCACCCCTAAGGGTGGCCAAGGCTATGGGCCGTCTTTACCCAGTGCAAGGCAGGCGGAGGTTTGAACTTCCCCGCATTGATTCTTTGGTGACGGCGGTCACTAAGAAAACTACCCTTCCATATCATCATGCTGATCAATCCATAGACTGGTGGGTTGTGTCCATCTACCAGCAGGTGGAGATAGAGAGCAATCCTTTTGCCTCCCTATATGTGGTCATGTGCTGCCGGAAACTCCTCAGTATGTTCTCTATCTCAGCAGGTGGTGGTCACACACAGCAGCAGCTCTGGCTAGGCCTCCAAGCCTAATTTTTAGGTTTTGTTGAGTGCCTGGGGTTGAGGGCTCTTCTTGAGCAAGTGCAAACCTGGTGGCGCCAGGTCCCTCCTTTTCTCCCCCCTCCCGCTGGCTCCGTTAAAAAAAAAAAAAAAATTTGGACGTCCTTAAAGGCGTTTATTTCGACGTTTATTTAAACGTTTATTGCAGCTACTTACTGGGACACCAGGTCGTTACAGCTCGGAGCGAGAAGCAGGTAATTTTTACCTTTTTTATAGCGGGCAGGGGGTTCCCCGATTGATCTCCACGTGGCCTATGGCGTCGGAGGGCAAGGGCGCGAAGAATTGCTCCCCGGACCGCGTGTGCGCTCCTAGAGGGGATGCGGGGGTATTAAAGTCTTATTCGCCCTTGTTGGGTGCCAGTTCGGAGGCCGGTCAGTGTCCCGGGTCTTCCTCCGGTGCGGCGTTTTTTCCCGCCATAAACGCCCATCCCCCGCTGCTCGCCTCCGCCATCTTGGCTGGCCATTCTGCTCGGACGGCTTCTTCTTGGGCCGCCCTTGAGCTGGGAGACGTTCATGCCATGGCCGCCCTTGATTTGGGCGACGGCAAAAAAGCGCCGTTCTTCCCGCGCGGCTCCTTCGCGGAGTGTCGCGCCGGACGCAATCTTGGATGCGCAGCATGTTTCTCCCCCACTCTTGCGAGCGCCGGTTGAGGGTGCGTCTAGGGCTGTGGCCCAGGCTGCTGAAGTGCACAGTCTGGGGGGTTTCTCCCCGAGTTTATTTTGCTGCTGCATCAGGCCTTCATTATGCAAAACGCTGCCCCTTCTCCCTTGTCCGATAAAGGGGTTGAGGCCCCCGGAAGTAAACGCCCTCGGGTGGATTCCCAGGCCTTAGAGGACTCTGTTTCCTCTGATGTAGATGAGGGCAGCGTATCTGAGTTCTCCCAACGGTCCTTTGGGGATTCCTTGGAGGAGACGGATTCCCGCTCGGATGGAGCGGATGACCCCTCTGCAGCGCGGATCTTTCGCTCAGAGGATTTGCCCAACCTGTTAGTGCAGGCCATGAGCATTTTGAAGATTTCCTCTCCGGAGGACGTCTCTCCCTCAGCCCCTGTTGGCTCCGCCATTATGCTGGGGACGAAGCGCCCGCCTAGAACCTTCCACGTGCATAATGCCATGCACACCTTAATTTCGGCTCAATGGGATGTCCCGGAAGCGAGCCTCAAAGTGGCTAGGGCTATGTCCCGCCTCTATCCTTTGCCTGAAAGTGAACGGGAGGCCTTTCTTTGGCCTACCGTGGATTCTTTAATCACTGCGGTGACTAAGAAAACGGCGTTGCCGGTGGAAGGTGGCACGGCCCTAAAGGACGCCCAAGACAGAAGATTGGAAGCGGCCTTAAGGTCGTCCTTCGAGGCGGCTGCCTTAAGTTTGCAGGCCTCAGTTTGTGGCTCCTACGTGGCCAGGGCGTGCCTGACGATTGTGCAGCGGGCTTCCCCCTCGGATCCTTCCTTGAGGGCTGATTGGCCGGCCCTGGAATCGGGCTTGGCTTATTTGGCAGACTTGCTGTATGATGTCTTGAGAGCCTTGGCTAAAGGTATGGCTCAGACAGTCTCTGCGCGGCGGTGGCTTTGGCTGAAACATTGGTCTGCGGACCACGCCTCTAAGTCCCGCCTGGCTAAGTTGCCTTTTAAAGGCAAGCTGCTCTTTGGGGTCGAGCTGGACAAAATTGTGACCGATCTCGGCACGTCTAAGGGCAAGAGGTTACCAGAGGTCAGGGCTCGGGCCAGTGTCGCCCCGGTATCTCCAGAGGACGGTTTCAGGAAGCCCGTCGGTACCGCCCGGGCAAGTCGGGCTCCTCTGCCCCCTCTTCCTTCAAGAGGAACTTCTCCCCCAAGCAGCATTCCTTTCGCAGAGACCGCCGTCCCTGAGGTGCGCCCTCCGGTCCTCCCCCAGGGTCTCGTACCCAATGACGGGGTCCTGGTCCATGGCCCAGTGCAAATTGGAGGACGCCTGTCCTCGTTTCTGGGTGAGTGGACCAGGGTAACTTCAGACGCTTGGGTGCTGGAAGTCATCAGAGACGGCTACAAGCTAGAGTTCTGCCGACCCTTAAGAGACGGGTTTGTACTCTCTCCCTGCAAGTCTCCGGTCAAAGCTGTGGCAGTGCAGCAGACCTTGGACAATCTGATCCGCCTGGGTGCGGTCGTTCCGGTGCCAGAAAATCAGCTTGGCAAGGGACGTTGCTCCATTTACTTTGTGGTACCAAAGAAAGGAGGTTCTGTACGGCCTATCCTCGACCTCAAAGGGGTCAATCGGGCCTTGAAAGTTCGGCACTTTCGCATGGAGACTCTCCGCTCTGTTATAGCGGCAGTGAAGGCAGGGGAGTTCCTGGCATCCTTGGACATCAAGGAAGCGTACTTGCATATTCCCATCTGGCCTCCTCATCAACGCTTTCTGCGTTTTGCAGTCCTGGGCCGACACTTCCAGTTCAGAGCCCTCCCGTTCGGGTTGGCTACTGCTCCGCGGACCTTCTCCAAAGTAATGGTGGTCATCGCGGCCTTCCTGAGAAAGGAAGGAGTACAAGTCCATCCTTATCTGGACGACTGGTTGATCTGAGCCCCCTCTTATGCAGAGTGCGGCAAAGCTGTGGACCGGGTGATTGCTCTTTTGAGCTCCCTAGGGTGGATCATCAACTGGGAGAAAAGCCAGCTGCGCCCGACTCAGTCCCTGGAGTATCTGGGAGTTCGATTCGACACCCAATTAGGCAGAGTGTTCCTGCCGGACAATCGGATTGTCAAACTTCAGGCTCAGGTGGACCAGTTCCTAGTAGCCTCTCCGCTCCGGGCTTGGGACTATGTGCAGCTGTTGGGCTCTATGACGGCCACGATGGAAGTAGTGCCCTGGGCCAGGGCTCATATGAGACCACTACAACACTCTCTGCTGCAGCGCTGGACTCCGGTGTCGGAGGATTATGCTGTGCGCCTTCCCTTGGACCCAGCAGTGCGCAAGGCGCTGAGCTGGTGGCTGCAGACAGACAAGTTGTCTGCAGGGATGCCTCTTGTGACCCCGGAGTGGATTGTCGTCACGACGGACGCCTCTTTGACGGGCTGGGGAGCCCACTGCTTGGGAAGGACAGCGCAGGGGCTCTGGTCTCCTGCAGAGGCAAAGTGGTCTATCAACCTCCTGGAACTCAGAGCCATTCGGTTGGCGCTTTTGGAGTTCCTCCCGGTACTGGCGTTGAAGCCAGTATGGGTCCTGTCGGACAATGCCACGGCTGTGGCCTATGTCAACCGCCAGGGAGGTACCAAGAGCGCCCCTCTAGCCAAGGAGGCCATGAATCTATGCCAGTGGGCGGAAGCGAACCTGGAACAGCTGTCAGCGGCCCACATTGCCGGAGTCATGAATGTCAAGGCGGACTTTCTCAGTCGCCATACCTTGGATCCCGGAGAGTGGCAGCTATCTGCTCAGGCGTTCTTGGACATCACGAAGCGCTGGGGCCAGCCGAGCCTAGATCTGATGGCGTCATCGGCCAATTGCCAAGTGCCGCGCTTTTTCAGCAGAGGACGGGACCCTCGATCCCTGGGAGTAGATGCTCTTCTCCAACAGTGGCCGACACAGGAGCTTCTCTATGTGTTCCCGCCCTGGCCCATGTTGGGCAGGGTGCTAGACCGGGTGGCAAAGCATCCGGGCCGGATAATCCTGGTGGGTCCGGACTGGCCCAGACGTCCCTGGTATGCGGACTTGATCAGGCTCTCAGTGGACGATCCTTTGCGGCTGCCAGTGGAGCAGGGCCTGTTGCATCAGGGTCCCGTGGTGATGGAGGATCCCTCCCCCTTTGATCTTACGGCCTGGCTATTGAGCGGCAGCGTCTGAGAAAGAAGGGCTTCTCAGACAAGGTCATCGCCACTATGCTAAGAGCGAGGAAGCGCTCTACTTCTACTGCTTACGCCAGGGTTTGGCGTACCTTTGCAGCATGGTGTGAAGCAGGCTCACATTCTCCCTTCACTGCTCCAATTTCTTCAGTGTTGGCGTTCCTGCAAGAAGGTCTGGAGAAAGGCCTGTTGCTCAGTTCCCTTAAAGTCCAGGTAGCGGCTCTGGCTTGCTTCAGGGGCCGCCTGAAGGGTGCTTCCCTGGCTTCGCAGCCAGATGTGGTGCGCTTTCTCAAGGGAGTTAATCACCTGCGCCCTCCTCTGCACTCAGTGGTGCCTGCGTGGAATCTCAACCTGGTGCTAAGAGCCTTGCAGAAGCCGCCTTTTGAACCCTTGTCAAGGGCATCTCTGAAAGACCTGACGTTGAAAGCAGTCTTTTTGGTGGCTATCACTTCAGCCAGAAGAGTTTCCGAGCTCCAGGCACTCTCATGTCGAGAGCCCTTTCTGCAGTTCACTGAGGCAGGAGTGTCTATTCGCACAGTGCCTTCCTTCCTGCCCAAGGTTGTTTCTCGCTTTCATGTGAATCAGCAGCTTGTCTCCCTTCCTTTCGTAGGGAGGACTACCCAGAGGAATACTCTGCTCTCAAATATCTGGATGTGAGACGAGTCATCATCAGATACTTGGAAGTGACCAATGATTTCCGGAAGTCGGATCATCTGTTTGTCCTGTTTGCAGGTCCTCGTAAGGGTCTGCAGACTGCTAAGCCTACAGTGGCAAGATGGGTCAAGGAAGCCATTGCAGCGGCTTATGTGGCCGCGGGGAAGGTGCCGCCTATCCAGCTGAAGGCTCACTCCACTAGAGCTCAGGCGGCCTCGATGGCAGAGGCCGGGTCCGTCTCCTTGGAAGAGATTTGCAAGGTGGCAACTTGGGCATCGGCCCATACCTTCTCCAGGCATTACCGCTTGACTGTGGCTGCTCGGGCGGAGGCCCGGTTTGGAGCTTCAGTGTTGCGGTCAGGGATTTCTATGTCCCGCCCTGGGTGAGTACTGCTTCGGTACATCCCACCAGTCTATGGATTGATCAGCATGATGATATGGAAGGTAAAATTATGTATCATACCTGATAATTTTCTTTCCATTAATCATAGCTGATCAATCCATAGCCCCTCCCAGATATCTGTATTGTTTATATTCTGGTTGCATTTCAGGTTCAAGTTTAGTCTTCAGTTCCTGTTCAGGAGGACTTCGTGTTCAAGTTTTTCAATGGATTCTTCAAGAGTTGAGACGAATTTGTGTTACAGTGAGCTGCTGCATTCCTCTCCCCTCCGTTTTATGGGGCTGGATTGAGACTTAAATTCTGCCGGCGCTCCCTCCCGCTTCGTGCGGCAGTAGGGCAGCTTTGTACCCCTCCCGCTTCGGCGGTGTTAGGGTCAGTCAGCTCCTCCCGCGGTTGCAGGATAAGCCAGATCCCCCCGCATCGGCGGGTGTGGTGTCCCTCCCCCGCTCCGCGGGGATGAGCTGGATTCCCCTCCCCCACTTGTGTGGGGATGAGCTGGGTTAATTCCCCTCCCCCGTTTCGGCGGTGGTGAGCTGGGCAGAGTGTCCCTTTGTGGGTGTAATTCTCTAAGTGCTGAGTCCTGCGGATGGAGCTTGGATATCGACATACTGAGGAGTTTCCGGCAGCACATGACCACATATAGGGAGGCAAAAGGATTGCTCTCTATCTCCACCTGCTGGTAGATGGACACAACCCACCAGTCTATGGATTGATCAGCTATGATTAATGGAAAGAAAATTATCAGGTATGATACATAATTTTACCTTCCTGTTGAATGGGGGGGGGGGGGGGTTGCAGTAAAAGATATGCAGGATCGCCGTCTGGAAGTCACGCTGAAGCATGCCTTTGAAGTCTCAGCTCTGGCCCTTAAAGCTTCCATTTGCAGCTCTTATGTGGCTCAAACTTCTCTGGATTGGCTTCAACTGATTGCTGATCAGGAATAGGACAGCTTCCGGTCCTTTAGTGGCCGTCTCCAACATGGAACCGGCTCTGGCGTACCTAGCGGACGTGTTGTATGATTTGGTGCGTACTTCGGCAAAGCTCATGGCCTTGGCAGTCACTTCTCGGAGATTGCTATGGCTTTGACATCGGGCTGCAGATATGGCGTCTAAGCAACGCATTACCAAATTGCTCTTTTGGGGTAAACATTTGTTCTGAGAAGATTTGGAGAAGATCGTCAAGGACTTGGGAGATTCCAAGTCTCAGCGGCTGCCGGAAGACAGGCCCAACGTTTTGCCTCGGGCCGGCACCACGAGACCTCGGTTTCGAGAGGCTAGACACTATCGACCAAGTAGACCTTCTTCGTCCTTTCAATGTCCTCGATTTCAGTAGCGATCTTCCTTTCGTGGCGACAAACGAGATTCAGGGACAGCTTCCCAACAAGGAGCAGCCGCTCGCCCTGCCCAATGATGGGGTGCCAGTCCACTCTTTGGAGTTCAAAATAGGGAGGTTGGCTGACCTATTATTTCCAAGAGTGGGCCAGGATCACCTCAGATCAGTGGGTTCTCGAGGTAATAAGGGAAGGTTGCAAAATAGTTTGCTACACAGGTCGGAGATTCTTTCTTGGAGTCCCGGTGTGCTACTTCTGTTAAGCAAGCTGCTTTAAGAGATCTTCTGGACATCGGAGCCGTTGTGCAAGTGCCAACTCCAGAAACTCGCACAGGTTGCTATTCCATATTTTTCATGGTTCCAAAGAAAGGAGGTTCCTTCAGACCCATTCTCGACCTCCGGAAAGTGAACCAGTTTCTCAGGGTTCGCCATTTCCGCATGGAAACTCTAAGGGCGGTGATCGCAGCAGTACAACATCAGGAGTTTGTAACAGCACTGGACCTCAAGGAGGCTTATCTGCACATTCCGATTTGGCCTCCTCATCAGAGATTCTTGCGATTCGCAGTGTTGGGCCAGCATTTTCAATTTCAAACGTTGCCCTTCGGGCTGGCCACAGTGCTATGCACCTTTTCCAAGGTGATGGTAGAGGTGGCAGCTTATCTGCGCAAGCAGGGGAATCGAGTTCATCCCTATCTGGACGACTGGCTCATTCGGGTGTCGTCAGAATCGGAAAGCCTCCTGGCAACTCAGTGGGTAGTGGAGGTTCTTCAATCCCTTGGTTGGGTAATCAACTTCTCCAAGAGTCATCTTCGCCCATCCCAGACGCTGGAATACCTGGGGGAACGATTCGATACAGCCCAAGGGTTGGTGTTCCTGCCGTAGGGCAGGAGGCTCAAGTTAGTTGCTCAAGTGAGACGTCTCCTGCGACTACCGAGTTCCCGAGTGTGGGACTATGTTTAAGTGCTAGGGTCGATGGCAGCCACGCTCGAAGTGGTATCTTGGGCCAGAGCACACATGCGACCGTTAAAGCTGGCCCTTTTGAGCCACTGGTCTCCCATGTCTCAGGATTACTGGAGGGAGGCTCCCTTGGTTACCATGGGCTCGAGGCAGTATTACCTGGTGGCTTCTCCCCCCCCCCCCCCCACCTGAGGAAGGGGATGCCTTTGGCATCCCCGCAGTGTGTGGTGGTGGTGACGGACGCCAGTCTGTACGGATTGGGGGGAGGCTCATTGTCTCTCATGTTGCACAGGGGCGTTGGTCGACGGAGGAAGCCGCCTTGCCTTTCAATCGGTTGGAGTTGAGAGCAGTATTGAACGCCCTGCTGGCATTTCAGTGCCTTCTGCCAGGGTCTCCAGTGAGAGTGTGCTCGGACAACATGACAGCAGTAGCCTACATCAATCGGCACTCAGAGTCGAGCTCTGCAAGCCGAGGCAAGCAGAATTCTGGCTTGGGCGGAGAATCACGTTTGACTTCTGTCGGCGGTCCATATTGCAGGTCAAGACAACGTTCAAGCGGATTTCCTCAGTCGGCAGCTGCTCGAGTCAGTGGAATTGGAGCTGTTGAGCAGTGTGTTTCGATGAGTTTAAGGTTTTTGAAACTTTACTGAGATTTGCAGGGTCCAAAACTGTTCCTCTGAGGGTTTCTGTATTTTTGTTTATTAAAGTTAGTGAACTTTTTATGCTGGAAATCTAAGTCTTGAATTTGAAGGAGTCAGACACTAAGGTCGAGATTCACTAAATGGCGTTCAAAAAATGTCACTAAATTGGGCATCATTTACAGAAAGGTTCTTAGAGCTGATTTCCATGCCAAATTTTGGGCGCAGGGATTTACGCCAACGGAAACCTGGTGTAAATCTTGGCACGTAATTTAGTTACGGATCCCCGATGTTCAGTGATACAGTTCATGTGACCCACCCATGTCTTTCCCATGGCCCTGCTGCCTTTTGCGTTGCGCAATAAGATTTGCATGCGGATCTTTATAGAATAACGCTGAGCAAAATACACTTGCAAATCCTAACTGTTGCCAATTAACACCATTAAGTGTTACCACACTGTTATTGGTGCTGATTGGCTCATTAGCCAGTTTAATTGCGCAAGCATCTCAGGATAGCGCACAGTTTTGCACGTGGAAGTTTGCATGTCATTTATGGAATCTGGGGGTAAATGATTTTGGGAAACATAATGCAGTTTTCTTAACCCCAGGAACAGGCTCTCCGACTGTCATCCCTGACATTATATCCCACATTGAACGAGGGGAAGAGCCGTACGTCAGGGAAGAGCCAGGATCAGAGGAAAGAGAAGCTGGGACAAGCAGATGCTCAGGTGAGTGCAGTAAGAAGATGGACTGGGGTGAAACTGCTGAGATGAACTGTGGCTTGTCTTTATCTGAGCAGGCACAAGATACTCAGGTCCTTAAATGGGGGCAAAGATCCATTTTATGTGAAAACATCTTTATTAAGTCACACAGAGTGAACATTAACACTCTGTATCAAACACCCTCACCTTCCAATCTGTATTGAATATCATATTTATTAAACGTCTCAATAATCCTATATAATAATTCTCACCTCCCCCTGCCTAACAATCAGCTCTCAGTGCCCCCCCTCGGCGCAGCACCCAAGCCCCTCCGCCCCGGCGCAGCACCCAAGCCTCTACCCCCCCTCGATGCATCACCCGACCCTCCCCCCCCCCCCCCCGGCGCATCACCAAAGCCCCTACCCCCCCTTTCGGGCACATCAACTCCCTCGCCACCCGCATCCGCCAATGCTAACGCTGTCCGGCCGCTGCTGCTTCTCCTGTGGAGCAGCAGCGGCCGGTACAAAAAGAAAAAAGCCAAAAAAAGATTTTTAACCTGAAACGCGACTCCGTAGACAGCCATCTGGCATTGGCTGTCATCACTGCAGCCGCTCCTCCTCTCCCCTCCACGTTACTGCCCCTGCAGGAAGACCCCGGAGGAGCGCAGCGACGTCAGAGGGGAGAGGAGGAGCGGCTGCAGAGATGACAGCCAATGCCAGATGGCTGTCTACGGAGCCGCGTTTCAGGTTAAAAATCTTTTTTTGGCTTTTTTCTTTTTGTACCGGCCGCTGCCGCTCAACAGGAGAAGCAGCAGCGGCTGGACAGCGCTAGTATTGGCAGCTGCGTGTGGCGAGGGGGTTGATGTGCCCGAGGGGGGGAGGTAGGGGCTTGGGTGATGCGCTGGTACCCAACATATAATTGGAAAAATATGTGAAATGGCATCAATGTAAAAAGCATGATGAATCTCGTATACCTAGGGAAATGAAGTACATGAATGCTGATGTACTAATGAATCCTGTATGTGATAACAACATAAAGTACTGAATAGAAAAAACGTGGTAAGGCTGAGTAGAACACATGACTGCACTTGATCTGCTGAAAAATGCTGGAATAGAGATCATGGTTCAGTGTGTTTGTATAGATAAGATTTATGGCATTATCTCATCAAGGGAAGAAAAGTTTAGACCAACCTTAAATGATTCTGGTACTCGGACGGTCTGCAGGTTAAATGGTCTGGAAAAAAAATAAACATTGAGAAAAAAGCCATGCCGGTACAGCAGAGAGCAGAGTAGGAAAAGATAAACAAAGAACGTCTGGATCAGGGGGCGTAGCCAGACAACAGATTGTGGGTGGGCCTAGGCAAGAACTGGGTGGGCACCAAGTGTTGTCCCTCCCACCACCACCACCACTATCACCACCACCACCACCAAAAAAATATCTAAGCTGGTAGGAAAACGCTTCTTTCCACCTTGGCAGTCTGCAGAAGGCATGCGCTGAAAACTGAGCATGCGCAGGTTCTGGTATCGTTGAGAGTAGCGTTTTTGTTACTATTAGGCGGAAGTCTTCAGCTGGCGGAGCTTAGGATCCCCACCAGCTACCGATAAATGTGTGCTACTGTTGGGTGGGCCTAAGCCCTAAGTGGATGGGCCCTGGCCCACCTGTGGCTACGCCACTGGTCTGGATAAAAGAGCACGAGTGTATCGCAGAGCAAGGTGTGAAAGATCTAAGTGCAATGAAAGAGATTTGAAGGAATAAATGAAACGGAGCATGGACAGAAGCAAATAAAAGTGCCAGTGGTGTGAGTGCCGTTGCAGGCAGGCAGCATCAGTGAAAACGCTGTCTGTCTGATGTTCCACCAGCCTTCCCTTCACTCGTTCATTCCCTCAGTGCCCCGCCTTCTTCTGACATCATTTCCTTGGGGGCGGGACACAGAGGGAACGAACGAGCGAAGGGAAGGCTGGTGAGACATCAGACAGACAGCGTTTTCACTGACGCTGCCTGCAACGGAGGTAAATTTAAATACCATCGTAGCGAAGGAGGCTGACTGAGGTGCGCCGCACGGGGCCCCCTTAAGCACGAGGCCCTATGCAGTCGCCTCGGCCTAAGACCGGCCCTGGATGGGAAGAAGTGGAAGGGGGGTCCTGGAACTCGGATGGGAAGAAGTGGGAGGGGGTTCTGGAACTCGGGAAGAGGGGGAGGGGGTTTCTGCAAACTCTTGGTCTCATACACTCTTGGTCTCACAAAGAGTCTGTGTATCACACACATACTCTCATACTCGCTCTCTCTCACACACACTGTATCTGTGTGAAACACACTCTCTCTCACACTCACTGTGTCTCACATACGCACTTGCACACACTGTCATTCTCACACACACACTCTCTCTCACAGACACACTCGCACCCAGTCTCATTCTCTCTCTGTCACACACACACACACACTTGCACAGTCACTCTCTCTCTGTCACACACAGTCACTCTCACACACACACTCTCTAAAACATACTCACTCCGAGGAAAACCTTGCTAGCACCCGTTTCATTTGTGACAGAAACAGGCCTTTTTTATTAGTCTCTTTAGAAAATAAGCAGGCTAGTAACATAGTAGATGACAGCAGAGAAAGACCTGTACGGTCCATCCAGTCTGCCCAACAAGATAAACACATATGTGGTACTTTGTGTATACCTGACCTTGATTTGTATTTGCCATTTTCAGGGCACAGACCGTAGAAGTCTGCCCAGCACTAGCCCCGCTTCCCACCACCGGCTGTGCCACCCAATCTGCGCTAAGCTTCTGAGGATCCATTCCTTCTGAACAGGATTCCTTTATGTTTATCCCATGCATTTTTGAATTCCGTTACCGTTTTCATCTCCACCACCTCCCGCGGGAGGGCATTCCAAGTATCCACCACTCTCTCTGTGAAAAAATACTTCCTGACATTTTTCTTGAGGCTGCCCCCCTTCAATCTCATTTCATGCCCTTTAGTTCTACCGCTTTCCCATCTCTAGAAAAGGTTCACTTGCGGATTAATACCTTTCAAATATTTGAACGCCTGTTTCACATCACCCGTGTTTCTCCTTTCCTCCATACATGTTCAGGTCAGCAAGTCTCTCCTCATTCGTCTTGTAACGCAAATCCCATACCATTCTAGTAGCCACTTCAATTCTTTTTACATCCTCCGCAAGATACGGCCTCCAAAACTGAACACAATACTCCAAGTGGGCCTCACCAATGACTTATACAGGGGCATCAACACCTCCTTTCTTCTGCTGGTCACACCTCTCTCTATGCAGCCTAGTAACCTTTTAGCTACGGCCACCGCCTTGTCACACTGTTTCGTCGCCTTCAGATCCTCAGATACTATCACCCCAAGCCTCTCCTCGTCCCGTACCTATCAGACTCTCACCGCCCAACACATACGTCTCCCATGGATTTCTACTCCCTTAGTGCATCACTTTGCATTTATTCGCATTAAATTTTAATTGCCAAACCTTAGACCATTCTTCTAGCTTCTGCAGATCCTTTTTCATGTTTTCCACTCCCTCCTGGGAGTCCACTCTGTTACAAATCTTAGTATCATCTGCAAACAGGCAAACTTTACCTTCTAACCCTTCGGCAATGTCACTCACAAATATATTGATCAGAATCGGCCGCAGCACCGATCCCTGAGGCACTCCACTACTCACCTTTCCCTCATCCGAGTGAATTCCATTAACCACCACCCTCTGGTGTCTGTCCGTCAACCAGTTCCTAATCTAGTTCACCACGTTGGGTCCTATCTTCAGCCTGTCAAGTTTATTCAAGAGCCTCCTGTGTGGAACCGTGTCAAAAGCTTTGCTGAAATCTAAGTAGATTACACCTATAGCACGTCCTTGATTCAATTCTCCGGTCACCCAGTCAAAGAATTCAATGAGATTCATTTGGCACGATTTACCTTTGGTAAAACCATGTTGTCTGGGATCTTGCAACTTATTGGCTTCCATGAAATTCACTATCCTTTCCTTCAGCATTGCTTCCAATAACCGAAGTGAGGCTTACCGGCCTGTAGTTTCCAGCTTCTTCCCTATCACCACTTTTGTGAAGAGGGACCACATCTGCCGTTCTCCAAGGATTTATTAAACAAATCTTTAAGAGGACCCGCCAGAACCTCTCTGAGCTCCCTCAATATCCTGGGGTGGATCCCGTCCGGTCCCACGGTTTTGTCCACCTTTAGATTTTCAAGTTGTTCATACACACTCTCTTCCGTGAACGGTGCTATATCTACTCCATTCTCATATGTACTTTTGCCAGTCAATCATGGTCCTTCTCCAGGATTTTCTTCAGTGAAAACAGAACAAAAGTATCTATTTAGCAAATGTATTTTTTCTTCATCATTATCCACATAGCGGTCCGCAGTATCTTTCAGTGTCACAATTCCCTTTTTAGTCTTCCTCCTTTCACTAATATACCTGAAGAAATTTTTGTCACCCCTCCTTACATTTCTAGCCATTTGTTCTTCCCCCAAAGATGTTTGGCAAGATAAGGACCTGTCCAATTATAAGCCAATAACCCGGTTACCCTTTGTCTCCAAACTCTCTGAATAACATTTTAAAATATATTTCTTATTTAGCTAAAATACACACAGAATTCCACCATGATAAATAAGTTACTTTGTCAAGATGAATATGCTGCGGCTGAAAAACATAACTCACTTGTTAAGTACAACAAAATATGGTCTCCTTTACTAAACTCACTACGTAATAACCTTTGTCAGAATTGAAATTATGTATTACTCCTGTGACTTATGATTATGATCTGTTATCGAAATAATCCCGGACTTGCCCTAACTTGAACATGTATGCTGATGCTTGTTACTGTTAACTGTTAAGCTGGCTAATTGCTTTATTTTAGCCATTTGTTATCATTTATAAAACACAATAAAAATATTGGAACTAAAAAAATATATATATTTCTTTATTAATAGATCAATACAAATTTCCTAAAATAAAATCCATTCCCTTAACCCATAGTTATTAACCAATCCATTTAAAACCAAACAATTCTCCACAATACTCTTTCAATACACATTCAAATAGCATATATCTGGCAATCTTTTACATCAATGTGTGGTCATAGCTCTTTAGTCATGTGTTAATCCACTGCTCCAGAGTCTCCCACAAGATTCAGCCTTGCTTCAAATCAGACTCATTGAATCACCAACTTGTAAAATAGTTCTGTCCTTTTTTCAACAAACCATTGTAACGTTAGTGATAAATCTTGAACAACCATTGACGATGTCAGTCAGCAACATCCAAAACTGTCCATTTTCACCATTAGCAGTATCATGTGATCCAGATATATATATTTTTTGAAAATGTGGTTACATTTGGATTAGAGTTTCAATCTCTCCAATTCTTATAGTATTCCACCATACGACCAGGACCCAACATGCTCATGTTTCACTATAAAAGCGTCATCAGGGGTCTTGAATTCTAAACACAATAACAATGGGTTAACTCTAATTCTACTTAATATATCATTATTAAAAACTCTCAAAATACATTAACATGCTATCATAGATACACTTACTGGCTCATCCAGGTGGTGGGGTAGTCAAATACCAGCGATGCGGTGGTGAGCTAGAACTGCTCTCCCAAACGCATAGATGGTTACCAACTAACACAGAGGTTAAATACTCTAGAGGTTTAACCACTCAATCTCTTTATTGAGTCCAGCTGGAGCTACCGTGTTCCATTGAAATATATAACGTTGCTCCTTCCTAAGTAGTGCCTGAGGCATGTTACCACCCCTCTCTAACTTAACACAATCAAGGACAACAAATCGAAACTCCTCTAATTTGTGTTGCATTTCCAACCAGTGGGCTACAACAGGAGCTTCCAAACGAGCTGTACGTATGTTACTTAAATTTATTTCGTCAATATCCTAGAGTTCCGATAATTTATTTTACTCCTAAAATACATAAGGATAGAGTCAACCCCCCTGGGCGGCCCATTGTGTCAGGATGTCAATCATTATTTGAAACTTTATCCCAGTATCTTGATTTTCACTTGCGCCCTTGCTTACAGTCTATTACATCTTATGTGCGAGATTCAACACAACTTTTGGAATTATTGGATCAACTTAAAATTTCAGAGAAAGCGCAGGTATGTCTGGTGACGTTGGACGTCACAGCTCTGTATACAAACATACCGCAGATAGAGGCGATACAACTAATAGATAGTTTGTTGGAGAATTTGCCTTTGTCAGCCTCTAAAATTCAGTTGTTAGGCAGGATGGCGAGATTGGTGATATATCACAACTATTTCAAGTTTCAGGACACATTTTACTTACAAATAAAAGGAGTAGCAATGGGGGCTACTGTAGCCCCTACTATTGCGTGTTTATACATGGATCAATTGGAAAAGAAAGGTATTTACACATCTCAATATTTTGGAGGGGTAGTTAAATGGCTACGGTATATTGATGATATACTATTGATATGGCAAGGCACTGAATTGGAATTAAAAATGTTTTTGCAAGAATTAAATGAAATTAGTGATCACATTAAGTTTGTGCACTATATAGGAGTCAGTGAAGTCAATTTTTTAGATATCAACATTCGCTGGGATAACAATAGATTTCATACTCGACTATATCGTAAAAACACTGACCGAAATAGTATGCTTCATTACCGTAGCCATCACCCAAAAGCATTAAAAGATAGTATTCCTACAAGTCAATTGTTACTCGTACGTAGAGCATGTAGCTCTAGGGAAGAATTCTGCACTCAGGCAGAACAGATGATCAGTAGGTTTCGGGTTCGAGGCTATCCCCACAAAGTTTTGAAAAATGCTGCTAAGCGAGTATTTAATTATCATCCTGAATGGGAACGGAAGGTGAATAGGGTTAATGAATGTAAACCTTTAACGTGTGTTTTACCTTTCACCAGAGCATCTAATGATATTATAAACATCATTCGTCGACATTGGCCCATGTTAAATATTCATCCTGCATTTAAGGTCACACCCCGGTTTGCTTTTTCTAGGGGTATGAATCTAGGTGAACAATTGGCTAAGAAAAGATGTAACCGTGATAGTTCAGTGGGAAATAGTGGCCACCATAGATGCAATCAATGCACATACTGTCAGTATGCTATGGAAGTTACTCAAATTCAAATTCCTCATTCTGAGAAAATACATTATCTTTATGAAAACACAAATTGCAATACTATGAATTGTATATATGGGGTGATTTGCCCTTGTGGTCTGTGGTATATTGGCTTGACTTCTCGGAGGGTTAAATTGCGTATTTCACAGCATTTAAGTAACATACGTACAGCTCGTTTGGAAGCTCCTATTGTAGCCCACTGGTTGGAAATGCAACACAAATTAGAGGAGTTTCGATTTGTTGTCCTTGATTGTGTTAAGTTAGAGAGGGGTGGTAACATGCCTCAGGCACTACTTAGGAAGGAGCAACGTTATATATTTCAATGGAACACGGTAGCTCCAGCTGGACTCAATAAAGAGATTGAGTGGTTAAACCTCTAGAGTATTTAACCTCTGTGTTAGTTGGTAACCATCTATGCGTTTGGGAGAGCAGTTCTAGCTCACCACTGCATCGCTGGTATTTGACTACCCCACCACCTGGATGAGCCAGTAAGTGTATCTATGATAGCATGTTAATGTTTAATTTTGAGAGTTTTTAACAATGATATATATTAAGTAGAATTATAGTTAACCCACTGTTATTGTGTTTAGAATTCAAGACCCCTGATGACGCTTTTATAGTGAAACATGAGCATGTTGGGTCCTGGTCGTATGGTGGAATACTATAAGAATTGGATAGATTGAAACTCTAATCCAAATGTAACCACATTTTCAAAAAATATATATATCTGGAACACATGATACTGCTAATGGTGAAAATGGACAGTTTTGGATGTTGCTGACTGACATCGTCAATGGTTGTTCAAGATTTATCACTAACGTTACAATGGTTTGTTGAAAAAAGGACAGAACTATTTTACAAGTTGGTGATTCAATGAGTCTGATTTGAAGCAAGGCTGAATCTTGTGGGAGACTCTGGAGCAGTGGATTAACACATGACTAAAGAGCTATGACCACACATTGATGTAAAAGATTGCCAGATATATGCTATTTGAATGTGTATTGAAAGAGTATTGTGGAGAATTGTTTGGTTTTAAATGGATTGGTTAATAACTATGGGTTAAGGGAATGGATTTTATTTTAGGAAATTTGTATTGATCTATTAATAAAGAAATATATTTTAAAATGTTAAACAGTTACTACTGAATAATTTGTAATATAATATGTAACTAATTATAGAGTTGAGACCTAGATTGTAATTGTCAAACTCTCTGAATGAGTTATTCCAGACTATTTGATGGATTTTGTAGAATTCCATCATGTGCTGCATCCTAATCAGACAATATAATACAGAGGCAGCAACGTTAGATTTACTCCTTACTATTCAATCAGAATTGGCTAAAAGATGGTCTGTTCTACTGCTGTCTTTGGACCTGACAGTGACTTTCGTTATGAAGCACCCCTGCAGTCCGGTGCTCTCACCAGCTCCGAGCTAGTGCTCTCATGTTTTCTTGCTCTTAAGACTCCACCCACCTCCTCTACTTTTGCACTGCTGGGACTCTTCAGAGCCCCTGGCTGCCTCCTGCTGCGTCTCGTCAAGGAGAAGACTTCATCATCAGGTTGTGTAAACCAGCTCTGTTCTGGCCCTAGGGCCTATGCATTCGTCTGCTTGCAACTCATCTTTGTACATAAATCTCCTAGTGTTGCTGTCTCCTTTATTCTAACAATTTATGAGCTGCGAAAATCAACCTATTTCTATTTTTATAATTATTGCCCAGTTTCATTGCTTATCAGTATTGTTCAGGAGCTTAGAACTCCACTTTGGAGAGTCCGGGGCTGTGCTTTGTATCTTTCGTGACAGTTTCAAAAATACCATTACACTTCAGGCTGGCCCTGAAGCCACACGGAGCAAATCCCAGTGCAAAATAACCAGTCTTTCTTATTATAGAGAGGTAATATTTTAAAAACCACCCCTGTCTTCTAACTCATGATTAATACCTTCTGTTTATATCCAACAGGTCATCAGATCACACAAGGAAGAGAGAGAGAAAAGAAGAAAGGAGAACACCTTGTAGAAATAGAACAGATCCAAAGCAAAACAGAAAATGTCTGTGAGAATATTTCCCAAGAAACTGAGAGGATTAACAGAAAGAACTCTAAGCAAAAATCAAAGGAACAGAGAGACCCTGTAGGAGCGTCAACGGATGAAGTCACTAAGTGTGAGAGAAATTACAGAGAGCTCAGTAACATCCCTGAGGACCAGAGACAACTGGCACAGAGCCCCTTGCAAATTAATAATAGTGATAAGATGACATATAAATGCCACCAGGGCAAGAGGAAAAGAAAAAAACAGCAGAAAGAATTCACATATATTCCATCTAATAAGAGCATCAACTTTATTTATTCTAAGTGTAGTAAGACCTCACTGTTATTTTCAGAACTCCAAGTGCACAAAAGGAATCACAAAAATGAGAAATCATTTACAGCTACTGTGTATAATAAAAGTCTCACTCAGCTTTTAGCCCTAAAATCTCACCAGAAGACCCAGCCAGGAGCAATACCATATACGTGTTCTGACTGTAATAAAAGGTTTGCTCGGGTTTCAGATCTAAAATGTCACAAAAAGAGCCACACTGGAGAGAAACCATTTAGATGTACTGAGTGTAATAAAAGCTTTGGTCGGCTTTCAGGTCTAAAATGTCACCAAAAGATTCACACTGGAGAAAAACCATTTAGATGCACTGAGTGTAATAAAAGCTTTACTCAGGCTTCACATCTAACAGCTCACCAGAGGATCCACACTGGAGAGAAGCCATTTACATGTACTGAGTGTAATAAAAGCTTCAATCAGTTATCAAGTCTAAAAGCTCATGAAAAGACTCACACAGGGGAGAAACCATTTACATGTACTGAATGTAATAAAAGTTTCAGTAGAGTTTCAATTTTAAGTGCTCACAAGAGGATCCATACAGGGGAGAAACCATTTACATGTAGTGAGTGTAATAAAAGCTTCACTCAGGTTTCAAATCTAACAGCTCACCAGAGGATCCACACGGGAGAGAAACCTTTTTCATGTACTGAGTGTAATAAAAGTTTCAATCGGGGTTCAACTCTAAGAGCTCACCAGAGGATCCACACTGGAGAGAAACCATTCATGTGTGCTGAGTGTAATAAAACCTTCACTTATGTTTCAGATCTAAAACCTCACCAAAAGATTCACACAGGAGACAACCTAATTCCATGTACTGAGTGTAGTAAAACCTTCACCCGCAGTTCACATCTAAAATCTCACCAAAAAATTCACACAGGAGAGAAAACATTTACATGTGCTAAGTGTAATAAAAGCTTCACTCAGGTTTCACATCTAAGAACTCACCAGAAGATCTGCACCTGAGAGAAACTATTTACATGTACTGAACGTAATAGAAGCTTCAGATGTTTCAGGTCTAAATTCTTACCAAAACATTCACACAGGAGACAGCCCAATTCTATATATAGAGAGTAATAAAAGCTTCACTTTGCTTTCACATCTAAAAACTCAGCAAAAGATTCACACTAGAGACAAACCATTTACATGTACTGAATAGAAACATGATGGCAGATAAAGGACAAATGACCCATCCAGTCTCCCCATCCTCTGTAACCCCCGATTCTACCTGTTTCTAAGCGATCCCACAAGCCTATCCCATGCCTTTTTAAATTCTGGAACAGTCCTAGACTCCACCACCTCCATCGGGAGGCCATTCCACGCGTCCACCACCCTTTCTGTGAAATAATACTTCCTTAGGTTACTCCTAAGTCTATTCCCTCTTAGCTTTGTCATATGCCCCCTCATTTCAGAGCTCTGCTTCATTTGAAAAAGGCTCTCTTCCTATACATAAATGCCCTTGAGATATTTAAACGTTTCTATCATGTCTCCTCTCTCTCTCCTCTCTTCCAGTGTATACATGTTGAGGTTCATAAGCCTGTCCCTATAATTTTTGAATTCAAGACCGATTACTAATTTCGTAGCCGCCCTCTGGACCAACTCCATCCTGTTTATATCTTTCCGTAGGTGCGGTCTCATCTTCCACATATTTCTCTCCCTCAGCTTTGAGCCTCACAATGCTATTATGGCCCTTCCTCTTGTCACTTACATATCTGAAAAAGGTCTTGTCCCCCAATTTTACTGTATTAGCTATCTTTTCCTCCATTTGCTGCTTCGCTTTCCTGATAGGTTTTCCAGCTTCTTTTCGCTTATTTAGGTATTCTCACCTGTCTTTCTGAGACAACTTGTAACGTGCAAAAGCTAGTTATAAAAAGTAGACCGATACACATTTATAAAAACAAAGAAATAATTTATTCAAACCAAGATAAAAGCAGTACCCGACGTGGCCACGTTTCGCCCTCAGGCTGCGTCAGGGGTAAAACTACAAATAAAAACATAAAAATAGTGATAACATCATCTCAAGTTATGTACATATATATATATAAAAAGTCATAACAGCAAATGATAAAATAAAGTACAATAAATGCATTACACATTCAAAAGTAAAATGGAGGAGGAGATAAGACAAGCCACTTTCCAAACATATAGAAGTGTATAAAACGTTGGATGGATTTAATCAAATCTAATAATGTATCAATACATACCTAAAAATCAGGGGTGATCAACATACCCCTTCAAAAAAAGCCTAAAACAAAATTAAAAAGATATACATTAATCCCATCTTGATCAGCTCATGTATCACAAACTCTACATCTCACCAGTCAGCTCAATTAAAATTCTCATCATATCAACAATTGACTATATTTCATGGTGTAAAGCATTCAATTACTCACTGTTATAAATCTTCTACAAATAGACCACCTTGAATCCTAAAACGTTATCAGCCTTTACTATATAGCATCATCAAAAGACATGGCTGCATAAATGAAACTAACTTTCAAAAGACCATAACTGATTCTATAGTAAATATACTTATACATCTGCTTTACTCCATGCTGCCATCTCCCATAACATCACATAGATTAAAGCTGACTACTTGTCAGCAGACACTGCTCTGGATCAAAATGCACCAGCAATACCATCTGTGCTGTAGCTTCCCTTTTTTTTTTTTAAGAGAAAACACTCTATTTCTCCCTCAATCACCAAACAAGCTCATTCTTACTAGATATACTTGTACATCTACTATACTCCATGTTACCATCTCACAAACATAGATGTAAGCTAGCTACTTACTGTGCTTGTTAACAGACACTGCTCTGGATCAAGGTGCAACAGCATTACCATCTGTGCTGTGGCTTGCTATTTTAAAACCTCATATCCAGGTCAAAGGTCATTACTTACTAAAAAAACATCAAAAACTAATACCTTCACATCATTCAATTCTCAACACATACCTATTGCATAAATAGTGACAAAAAGAATAATCTATCTTAATAAACAAACTTTTAATCACTGCCAAACTGATAACATCATGACATCATAATGACAGACGTCAAGATAGGTTGTCACCTTTAACTCAAGCTTAGCTTCATTCTCACAATAGCACAATGTGTAATGACCACAAGCTATGCTTCCAACATGGTAACGCTTATCAGTGGCATAGCCAGAAGGCAATTTTTGGGTGGGCCAACAGGTTGGATGGGTGGGCACTAGAGTTGCCAACTTTTTTGAAAAAGAAAAAAACAGCAAACCTGATGCACCCATGCTCTGTCCCTACCCCACTCCCCATAACTTCAATGAGGGTTGCAGTGCAGGCTTCAGTGGCTGCAGGCCAATTTAGAGCTAAGGGAAGTACAATAGACTGCACTATTCAGCCCCACTGAGCCATGGTCCTCCAACACATATACGGTATTGAAGCCAAACACATTCTGCATCCAGAGAACCTCCTGGCCCTCCACCAACAATGGATACAGAGCACAGCAAGGACAATTCTCCATAAAACTCATCATATAAAGAAATTTTGTTTTCTAGTGTAATCTCAATTACAGACATATTATAAATTAACTTTAAAAAAATCTATAAAACAAAAGTCACTCAGAACCTTGAGCAAATCTACCATGCCAACACTAACTTCCAAAAACAAAGATCCTACCTATGAAAAAGAAGTGCCTTAAATATTATAGTAGGGCCCTACAATACAAATACATTTATCAGGAAAGCTGAACAAGCCAAATTACTACAGAATGCTACATGGAAACTTCATTTTAACAGAATACCTCAGTCACACACCCAAGACACAAATGCCAAATACAGAATAAGTGACCACAAACTCTAGAAATATAAATTAAATGGAAACCCCAAGAAACTAGACCTTGCATGTAGTACAACACCAGAGAAACAAGAAAGAAAGGCATTTGCTCCTGTGCAAAATATAAAGATGGCACATGCCAGGGATGGTGTTAGGGGTTGGTTCCTTGGCCAGAGAAAGCCTGCATGCTGGAAGCTGAAGGCGCAGCCTGGTAATGGACTTTGGGGTCCTTTCCTAGATTTCTGTCCTGGACCCCAGCCATGTTTACCATCAACTTTGGCAAGATGTACATTCCAAATCCAACATATTATATTCACAACATTGAAAATAAAATATTTTTTTTTATACCTTTTTGTTGTCTGGTCATTTTTTCTCAAATCATATTGGTCCCAGTCTCTGGTTTCTGCTTCCCTCTGTCTTCTCTTAACTCACTTGCCAGGGTCTCCTATTTGACATTTCTTCTTTCTTCATGTCCATTATCCATCTCCCATCTCTGTTTTCCTATATTTCCTTGTCCAGAATCTCCCCTGTGTTCATATCCCCTCATCCATCATCATTCCTCTGTGCACCTATGCACCCCATGCCCAGCATATCCCTTCTGCATTCCTATTCTCTCCCTTGTCTGGTATCTCCCCCCCCCCCCCCCCCCCCCGTGTCCATATACCCCCCTCTCCAGTGTCCAGCATTTTATCTCTATTCCATATCCCCGTCCCCTTCCCCCCCTTGGTCAGGCATTACCCCTCTGTGCCCATGTGCCATCCCCATACAGCATCTCACATTTGTGTCCCTGTCCCCATGCTCTCACCTAATGCCCATCATCTCCCTTCTGTATCTGTATACTTCCCTATGTCCCCTTTCTCCCTCCTCCACACCAATGTGTCCCTCTCCTCTCTGATCCCACCCCCCAACCAGCTTCTCTTCCTCTCTTTCCTTCCCCTTATGCATCTGGCTCTTTCTCCCTGCATCTCTCTCCCTTCCCTCTGCATATCATCATCTGCATATCCAGCACCTCTCCTTCCGCTCCCCCCCCCCACACGTCCAGCATCTCTCTCCCTTTCATCCAGCCCCCATACATGTCCAGCACCTCTCCCCTTCACTTCAACCCTCTGCATATCCAGCACTTCTCCCCTTTCCCTCCACCCCCCTGCATATCCAGCACCTCTCCCCTTCCTTCCACCCCCCTATATATCCAAAACCTCTCCCCTTCCCTCCAAACTCCCCTCTGCAAATTCCAAAACCTCTCCCCTTCCTTCCAACTTCCCCTCTGCAAATCCAAAACCTCTTCCCTTCCCTCCAAACTCCCCTCTGCAAATCCAAAACCTCTTCCCTTCCCTCCAAACTCCCCTCTGCAAATTCCAAAACCTCTCCCCTTCCTTCCAACCTCCCCTCTGCAAATCCAAAACCTCTTCCCTTCCCTTCAAACTCCCCTCTGCAAATCCAAAACCTCTTCCCTTCCCTCCAAACTCCCCTCTGCAAATTCCAAAACCTCTCCCCTTCCTTCCAGCCTCCCCTCTGCAAATCCAAAACCTCTTCCCTTCCCTCCAAACTCCCCTCTGCAAATCCAAAATCTCTCCCCTTCCCTCCAACCTCCCCTCTGCAAATCCCAAAACCTCTCTCCCTTCCCTCCAACCCTCTGCCCCTGGCAAGTCCAGCACCCTTCTGTTCCCTCCCCTCCCTGCCTCCCCTTACTTCTGGGCCAGCACGCAGCACCCCACTGACTTCCTCACCCCTCTCCCACCCTTGCCGCAGCGCTTCATTTAATGTTGTCGGCACTGCCGTTACAGTTTCCCACCCCCGCGGTGGCGCTTTACACTTTACCTAACAGCCAACGCTACAGATGCAGCGCTGACGTCCGAGTCCGACGTCCTGCTCCGGGGCCTTCCGCGTCCCGCCTCCATAACAGGAAGTTACATCAGCGTGGAAGGCCCCGGAGCAGGACGTCGGACTCGGACGTCAGCGCTGCATCTGTAGCGTTGGCTGTTAGGTAAAGTGTAAAGCGCCGCCGCGGGGGTGGGAAACTGTAACGGCAGCGCCGACAACATTAAATGAAGCGCTGCGGCAGGGGCGGGAGACAGTCAAGATAAGGATCTGCTTCTGGGCGGGCGGGCCTGAGGCTAAACTGGGTGGGCCTGGGCCCATCCAGGCCCACCCGTAGCTACGCCCCTGACGCTTACATATCAAATTGGTGTCTGAAGCACTTTTAATCCAAAAAATGTGATGAATTGGACCATTTCCTTGATCCATAAATAATATAAAATAATTTAAAAAAAATTGTCTATAAAAATACTGTGTAGTCATTCTCCTGATTCAGTCCAAAGGGTTTCACTGTGTTGAATTTAAAAATCATTCTTTGCTCTGCTTGTAATAGTTGCCTGTCTGTATCTCCACCTCTCCAAAATGTTTTAATTTTTAATAATACAAGGAACTTTAATTCTTCAAAAGAATGCTTCAAGTCATATACATGTTCAACTAGTGGTTTCTCCTGTATATTTCTCTTTATAGCACTTTTATGCTCAGCAATGCGTTTGTTAAATGCTCTCATAGTTTTTCCAATATACACAAGTCCACATGGACAAATCACTGCATAGACCACCTGTGTAGTCTTACAGTTGGAGTATTGCTTCAATTCATATCTCTCTCCTGTCATGGGGTGGATAAACCATTTAGTTTTCAAATTAACAGTACAAAATGAGCAATTCAAACATGGAAAATGTCCCCACACTGGATCGTCTCTTATGAGTACAGGTAGAGCCGATGGTGCAAGACAGTCCTTCAAATTCCTATTCCTTTTGAATGCTATTAATAATTCTTTATCAGAAAAGTATGGAATACTCTGTATCAATGACCAATGCTTCCTAAATATTTTAATTAAATCAGATGACATGTGGTCATAATATAATGTACATACAATCTTATCTTCTCTTTCCTTTTTCAAATCAATGGTAGTACGGAGGAGATCATTTCTTTGTTTCTGTGACATTCTAAACAGCCCTTCTTCAATGTATTTCCTTGGGTACCCTCTTTGTATAAATATGTTAGCCATTACATTCATTTGTTTTCTGCATTCGTCATTATTTGAACACAGTTTCTTTACTCTCAAAAACTGAGTCTAGGGCAGGTTACGCTTCAGTGGATGGCTATGACAGCTACCATATTGTAACAATTTATTTCGGTCTGTGGGTTTTCTATATAATGTCGTCACAAATTTACCATATCTAAATTGAATTAATATATCTAGAAAAGGTATCTCCTTTCTGCTATAATTCATTTGAAACTTCAAATTTTTATCCCTTTTATTCAACCATTCAAAGAACTCTTTTAATAATGATTCATCTCCTTCCCATATCACCAAAATGTCATCAATAAATCTCCTCCATACCATGATATGTCTATTATACGGATTCTCTCGTATATATTTCTCTTCAAAATGTGCCATATAAAGATTGGCTACAGAGGGGGCTACCGTTGCCCCCATAGCTGTCCCCTTCACCTGTTTATAATATTGGCCCTTTAAAACAAAAAAAAATTTCTTTTAGGGCTAATGTAATCAATTGCATGATAAATTCGGTAGGTACTCTTCTAAACATAGTCCTATGAACCAGTGCTTGCTTAATCACTAACAAGGCTTCATCTTGCGGAATGTTAGTGTATAGGGATTCAACATCAAATGTAACTAATAATATATTATTGTTGGTAACTTTTATCTCATCAAGTATATTAATAATATGTGTTGAGTCCCTGACGTAGGAAGGAATGAGGGGAATCAAAGGTCGGAGGAACATGTCTGTGAATTTAGAAAGAGGTTCCAACAGAGAGCCTATCACAGAAACAATAGGTCTGCCTGGAGGATCCTTCAGAGATTTGTGTATCTTGGGTAATATATAAATCACAGGTATCCGTGGGTGATCTACTTTCAAAAATTCGACTTCCCTTGGTGTCAAAAATCCTGCTTGTGATCCCAGAGAAATAAGTGAGTCAATTTTCGATTTCAAAGCTGATATTGGGTCCCCTGGTAGTGGTAAATAAAAACCTTTATCACTTAGTTGTTTCTTAACTTCATTAATATATTGTTCTTTTTCCATTATCACTACTGCTCCCCCCTTGTCTGCTTGTTTGATGACTATACTGTTATCATTCCTTAATTCTTCAATAGCTTTCCTCTCTTCCTTAGTAATATTGTGATGTGGAATAGTTTCCATTTTTTCTACAACATCTATATCTTTTAGGACCATCCTTTCAAAAGCTAGAATCATCGGGTTTACTTGAACATGAGGTACCCATGTACTATTCTTTCTAATTATAGAACTCTCTGTAATGAATGTGTTCTTATTAGAAAAAAACTCCAAAATACGTAATTTTCTCGTGAGTCTAAATAAATCTATTCTTGTGTTCAAAGCATTGTAACGTGGTGTTGGTATGAAAGATAATCCTTTATTCAGGATAGAAAGTTCATTTGAATTTAATTCTCTTTTAGATAGATTTATAACATTATCCAGCTTATAATCGAACGAGAAAAACGCCCAAGTTCCGACCTAAATCGGGAGATGGGCGTCTTTCTCACAAAAACAAATAAAGCGGTATAATCGAAAGCCGAACTTTGGACGCTTTCAACTGCACTCCGTCGCGGATGCGGACAAAGTGGACGGGGGCGTGTCGGAGGCGTGGTGAAGGCGGAACTGGGGCGTGGTTATCACCCGAACAGAGATGGGCGCCTTTCGCCGATAATGGATGCGTTTGTAGCTAGAATTTAGGGCACTTTTCCTGGACCCTGTTTTTTCACGAATAAGGCCCCAAAAAGTGCCCTAAATGACCAGATGACCCCCAGAGGGAGTCGGGGATGACCTCCCCTGACTCCCCCAGTGGTCACTAACCCCCTCCCACCACAAAAAATGATGTTTCACAACTTTTTATTTTCACCCTCAAATGTCATACCCTCCTCCCAAGCAGCAGTATGCAGGTCCCTGGAGCAGTTGTTAGGGGGTGCAGTGGACGTCAGGCAGGTGGACCCAGGCCCATCCCCCCCTACCTGTTACAATTGTGCTGCTTAATCTTATTAGTCGTCCAAGCCCCCAAACCCACTGTACCCACATGTAGGTGCCCCCCTTCACCTCTTAGGGCTATAGTAATGGTGTAGACTTGTGGGCAGTGGGTTTTGAGGGGGATTTGGGGGGCTCAACACCCAAGGGAAGGGTGCTATGCACCTGGGAGCTCTTTTACCTTTTTTTTTGTTTTTGTAAAAGTGCCCCCTAGGGTGCCCGGTTGGTGTCCTGGCATGTGAGGGGGACCAGTGCACTATGAATCCTGGCCCCTCCCACGAACAAATGCCTTGGATTTATTCGTTTTTGAGCTGGGCGATTTCATTTTCCATTATCGCTGAAAAGCAAAAACGCCCAGCTCACACCTTGGCGAATAAAACATGGGCGTCTATTTTTTTTGGAAAATACGGTTCACTCCGCCCCTTCACGGACCCGTTGTCGGAGATAAACGCCCATGGAGATAGGCGTTTCTGTTCGATTATGCCCCTCCATGTGATTTTTGACACCCTTCTACTGATAATTTATTTGAATCTTTGCTCATTACTTCCAATAATCTTCTGTTGGTTTTGTGTGTGGAAAAACACTTCTGTTGTTGGGTTGTCTGTTTATAGATTGCCTGTTCATTGAGTTTCCTCTTCCTCTTCTTCCACCCCTCCCCCTCCCTCTCCCTGTGTAGTAAGGTAACCGACCTTCTTGTTCTTTGTGTACCATTTGTTGATCCGTGATCGAGTCTTTTTTCCATAATTTCCCTAATTGAAAAACCTGTTCTGACAGATTCTGTCTCTGTGGTGATGAAAATAATGGAGCTGATGGGTCAAAGACCTCCTCATTGTCACTCCGAATTCTCTTTGATTTACGCTCAGTGGTGGGACTCTGATATATAATATTATCCCTTGTTCTATTATTATGATTCATATTCCTATTTCTATTCTCATAATATCTAGACCTAATATTTTTCTGATGCCATGGGTATATCTTGCCATACCTATAATCTAATTCATCTCTTTTATACTTCTCAAATTTCACACTTTTTACATCCTTTTTAAATCTTTCAAGTTGTAGGTTGAAATCTTCAAATAGGTCTTTAAAGCATCTATCTTTCTCTTTAAGTACAATCAGTTCATTATCAAGATCTGCCTTGATCTTCTCTGTTTTCTTATTGGCAGTCTGGATGATCAATATCATTAAGTCCAGAGAACATTTATTGAGAATTCATCATGACCCTGCTCAAAAAATGGTTCCTTAGGTAACAGATCTTGCAAGTGTGCATCAGTGAAGCTCAAGATATTCCTCCATGGTGAGTGGGACATTTTGCCTCTCAAATAAATAAAAAGAAAAACAAAAAAGGCAACAGTCTACTTGCTACATAAAAGTCTGTTATAAAAAGTAGACCGATACACATATATAAAAACAAAGAAATAATTTATTCAAACCAAGATAAAAGCAATACCCAACGTGGCCACGTTTTGCCCTCAGGCTGCGTCAGGGGTAAAACTGCAAATAAAAACATAAAAAAGTCATAACAGCAAATGATAAAATAAAGTACAATAAATATAACAGACTTTTATGTAGCAAGTAGACTGTTTCCTTTTTTGTTTTTCTTTTTACGAGCAAAAGCTAGCCTCCTTTCCCTTATCTTTTCAGCTACTGAATGTAATAAAGGCTTCAGGTCTAAAATCTCACCAAAAGATTCACACTGGAGACAAACCATTTACATGTACTGAGTGTAAGACAATCTTCACTCACCTTTCAAATCTAAAATTTCAACAAGAGATTCACATCATGGAATAAGGTTTTGGTAATTAATGATCTGGCACCTCCTACACTCATGTAGCTATGGAATCGTAGACAGGCTCCTGCCCGTACTGGCTGAAATCCCACAATAGCTGCTGTGACCTCCAGTGGCAATCTTGTGAGACTGCTGCTGAAAGTCACAGCAGCTGTTTTGACTGAAGACACAGGCAGGGCAGGAATGACTGGGAACTGATCCTGCCTCAGTGTGCCATTAGACCACCAGAGCAGTAAGGTAAGCCCAAGAGCAGCAGCTGCAGCCTACGGGTGGGCTTGTTATGTTTGGAGAAGGGTGAAGGTAGAGACTGAAACAAGGCAGAATGTGGATTTCAGCTTAGCTTTGCTGCCGAAGCCAAAACCAAAATTTGGTCAGTTTCTGTTGTAGGACCTCAGTCTGCACAACCTTTTTGTGTGCATATGAGGCCAGAACCAAACCATCATGGATTCTGCTGCAAAGCACTATGGACCCGTCACTACTGCCAAGATCATGCTGTCAGAGTATGAAGAATGAATATGGACATTGTTCTTTGTTTTATACTATTTACGTGCTGCAATCTTGGTACCAGCATCAAGGCCTTGAAGATGACACAGTGTTGCTATTATGTACAGTCAATCATGGTACTACTGCATTCCTCATCTGCCTTCTGTCTCTCATCACTGAGGATGTGAATCATCTAACTGCCACATAATAATGAATGTCTGATTGGCTCTGCCAATGTCAGTGTGCTCTGACTTCTCCAATCAGAGAGGCAGTTTAAAGTGTGCAGATTTGCTTGACCAGTTGATTTTTGCAGTTGGTCAGGATTGGTTGAGTGATGGTAGCTGATACAAAAACTTGATCACTCCATCTGAGTTAATGCTCTTTCAGTTTGGGACTTTTTTTTAACCTGCTTTCCATCTCTATCGTTATTTCAGGCCATCCTATTGATCTGATGTTTGCTTTATCCAGATTCTCCATATCCAGGGTATCCATTCTATTTCCTAATTATTCTATACAGGATCTTGAAATAAATTTCTCCAGAATGTTTCTATTTCATATAGTTGGTGGTGTTTCCATCATACTAATGTCCTTCAAAACTCTTTTGTTTTCTGTCTAAACAATTTATTTTGATAGTTCAGTTTTCTTCATGTCTGCCATTTTTTGTGCTTCAGCTGTCACTTAGAATTAATTATTGGAGCATATTGTTTAATGTGGTCAATAAGATGGTGGACCACTGTGCAACTTGTGAGATGCCTGCCTTTCTTTCTGTAGATCAATAAACACTATAAAAAAAAAATCCCCAAGGGAGAGGCAAGATATGGAAACTGGTAATAGAAAGTCAATCCCTAAATCCACTAGTGAATAACAAAGGGTTCAACAGGATGTTCACGGAGAATGTTCTGCAGATCTATCTTCTGCTTTAGTTTTAATATTGAGGGATGAAAAGGGAATTCAGTATAGGCTGTACATACAGCCAAGCAATATTTCAGTGAGACGCTGCTAAAAGCTCTACACATCATAGCATATCCTCCAAAATCCACCCTCTTTTTACATTTTTATATATATCTCTCTATATAAAAGGCAACCCCAACATTCTGAAGCCTCCACGGAAGTTGAGGCGCCCGAGATATCCGGTGTGCCCTGGAGTGTCTGCACCGCCCTCGCGTCAAAACGTCATGACGTTGAGGACGGAGCTATAACACTCGAGGCCCGAAACCGAAACGCCACAGGCACGGCCACGGAGGTGCAGCAAACAAACAAAAAAAAAAAACCCTACCCACACACAGCGACGCCAACACCGAACAAGGCAAGTAGCTCGGAGGGAGGGGGCCCCTTGCTAGCGCCCGTTTCATTGCCCTCAGAAACGGGCATTTATTCCTAGTATATATATAAACTGAATGCCTAAACCCTTTTAATGAAAGATCAATCTATAAGTTTTCCCTGAACATACCATATCCCCAAAGTTCACTTGGAGGAGAAAAACTGAAGCTAAGTATTGCTGCGAAAAAACTGAGCAAAGTCTTGACTGTTAGCAAAACCTTTTTAACTCAAAAAAACAAACACGGGTATGAAGAACATCACAGGAGCTAAGTTATCTGAGCTGCATATGCACAGCTTATTCACTGTGAGGTTCGGCACATTACAAAATGGAGGATTAACACAGATGCACACTGGCATCCCTGAAGAAGAGCTTTGAAACAAGAAATTTCTGTTGGACGTGCCAAACCTCACAGTGAATAAGCAGTGCATATGCAGCTCAGATAAGTTGGCTCCTGTATGGTTCTTCATACCAGTGTTTGTTTTTTGAGTTAAAAAAGTTTTGCTAACAGCAACAGGGAGGGGTGAAGAAGGAGGTTAAACCCTAGGACTATTCTGTGCAAAGATTTGTGGTTGGAGGTTGTGAGACTGGTTTTGCTGGAACAAGTAAATCAAATGTTGTTTTTAGATAAGGGGGCCCATCAGCTGAGACAGCAGACTGAGAATTGTCAGGTAAACATAGGAAAAGGTATAAAAGGAATGATTATTTACTACAGAAACAGGAATTTTGTTAGCCCTGAGAAACGTTTTTGATTCCTGGCTGGTAATTCCTCCACAGGAAGGAAGAAACATACTTTTTTTTATGTATTACTTATGAATTGTAATTGGCAAATTAGATGCCTATTTTTCTATTTGTAATAAATAAGCTTCTGTGATAAATTTAAGATTGGCCAATGGTGTATCTCTTCCTGTGTTCTTTAGTCCAAATTATTTTATCCAGATCTTAACATTCTCTTTTTCTTCTGAGCTTTTCGATATAATTCTTTCAGAAATAAATTTTGCTGTACAATATTGTTTATGATTATTTTCTTGATGTCAATAGATGGTCCCTTCATACAGGTTATGGCTTTATTCACCTTACTTATTATGGGCTTCATATTCAAAACAGAAAAACATTCAAAAAGTGGCACAAATTCGAATTTGGACGTTTTGCTTGACATAACATACAGGATCTTGAAATCAATTTCTCCAGAATGTTTATATTTCATGTAGTCGGTGGTGTTTCCATCGTTTTAATGTCCTTCAAGACTGTTTTGGTTTCTCTCTAAACAGTTTATTTTGATATTTCTGTTTTCTTCATATCTGCACAGTTTATGTGCTTCAGCTGTCACTTAGAATTAATTATTGAAGCATATGAATTTAAGGTTGTCTCTTAGTTCAACATTTTCTAGTTTCTTCTTCATTATCTTTAGTGATTTTGAGCCTATTTATGAAGACAGCTGTCCCCCCCCACCCCCCATTCATCTATTCCCTCCTCTGCCTCCCCGAGTAGCAGTCATTTATCGACCCCCTGATAAGTCCCTTTCTTCCTTTCTCACGACTTTGACACCTGGCTTTCCTTCTTTCTTGAATCTTCATCTCCTTCCCTCATTCTTGGGGATTTTAACAATCATGCCAATGATCCCTCTGTCTCTTAAGCTTCTCAGTTTCTCTCTTTAACATCCTCTTTTAATCTTTAACTGTGCTCCACTACCCCCACTCACCAGAATGGCCACTGTCTTGATCTTCTCTTCTTCTCAAACTGCTCACTCTCCAGTTTCTGTACCTCAGCTCTTCCCCTCTCTGACCATCATCTGATAACTTAAACACCTTCCTCCCCAGTTCCATCTAATCTCAACCAATATGTTTAGGAATCTTCAGGCTATTGACCCTACCACTCTGTTCTCCAGTGTTTCAGATCTCTTCTCAACCACTATCAGGCTTATTTTCGAAAGTGATCGCCGGCCATTTTCCGACATAAATCGGGAGATGGCCGGCAATTTCGCAAAAGCGGTGAAATCCGTATAATCGAAAGCTTCTGTTTCGACACCATCACCGCTTTCCCTTCGCCTCGCCGGCAAAAGTTCAAGGGGGTGTGTCGGTGGCAAAGCGAAGGCGGGCATGGGCGTGGCTACCAGATGGCCAGCTTTCACGGATAATGGAAAAATAAAAAGCATCGTGAATCAGTATTTCACCGGGTTTACGTGGTCGTTTTATTTTCACGTCCAAGCCTCAAAAAAGTGCCCCAACTGACCAGATGACCATCGGAGGGAATGGGGGATGCCCTCCCTGTACTCCCCCAGTGGTCAGCAGCCCACTCCCACAGTACAAAAATAAAAATAAAAACCTTTTTTGCCAGCCTGTATGCCAGCCTCAAATGCCGTACCCACCTCCATGACAGCAGAATGTCTTCTATCCTCTGACAGCCGCTCTGGGCTGAGTGTGACACCTGTTCTGTTATGCGCACTGCAGAGTCACATCAGCAATGCATTGTGGTGGGTGTAGGTATTGGGCTACGGGATTCCACTAGCTTGTGTTAAATGCTCACGATGTTGGTATTTGGTAGGCTCTACTCCCATGGTGCTTTTCCCCCTGCTTACTGGGTCAGAGCGTGCCCTGTTTAGTTTCCAGTAGTCCATGAGGTAGTGGCCATTTTTGTAAGCCAATTTTAGATCCCTTTCATGTGTTACCAACGTTAGAGAACTTAGTAGTTCTGCAAAAGGGCATTGTACACCATTCTGCCAGCTCTGACCTACTGCTAATCTCAGTACCAGGGAGACTCTTTGCCAGTGGGGCACAACCTTTGATCTGCAGTTAACTGTGAGTAAACGTGCTTATTCCAATAAAGGACACTTTTTGTGTTTTCGGAACGATTAGTCTTCAGGTGTCAACTGGTGTGCCAAGGTTATACAGCAGCAACAAGTCCTAGAGGTCTGCATGTATGCAGGTCCCTGGAGCACTTTTAGTGGGTACCGCAGTGCACTTCAGGCAGGCGGACCCAGACCCATCCCCCCCCCTACCTGTAACACTTCTGGTGGTAAATGGGAGGCCTCCAAAACCCACTGTACCCACATATAGTTGCCCCCTTCACCCCTAAGAGCTACAGTAGTGTTCTACATTTGTGGGTAGTGGGTTTTGGGGGGTTAGGGGGGCTCAGCACCCAAAGTAAGGGAGCTATGCACGTGGGAGCTTTTTCTGAAGTCCACCGCACTGACCCCTAGGGTGCACAGTTGGTGTCCTGGCATGTCAGGGGGACCAGTGCACTACAAATGCTGGCTCCTCCACAACCAAATGCCTTGGATTTCGGCAGGTTCAGGATGGCCAGCAGTATTTTCCATTATTGCTGAAAAACACAACCGGCCATCTCAATCCCGGCGAACTCCAAGGCATTTCGCCGGCCAACACCATATTATCGAAAAAAAAGATGGCCGGCCATCTTTTTTGATAATACGGTTCTGGCCAGCTATTGCGCCGCCGCCAAAATAGATCGCAGGTGACCTATTTCGCCAGCGATGTTCGATTATTACCCAAGTCTGTCAATTAGGCTGTCTTCCTATAATACTATTCTCTGCTCTGGATACTCTTGTTCCTCTCATTTCCCGTTCTGTAAGGCGTACCAAAACCCAGCCTTGGCTGACCTTTAGAATCCGCTACCTACATTCCTGAGCCCACTCTGCTGAATGCCTTTGGCTGAAATCCCATGCCCATGCTGACTTCCTACATTTCAAATTCTTGCTGACCTCCTTCCAGTCTGCTCTTTCACTTGCCAAACAGGACTATTACATCCAGTTGACAAATTCTCTTGGCTCAAACCCTCGTCGTCTCTTTGCCACACTGAACTCTCTCCTCAAAGTGCCTTCACCTCCAACCCCCCCTTCACTTTTCCCCCAGACTCTGGCTGAGTTCTTTCATGATAAGGTTCACAAGATTAAACTTGAATTCTCAACCAGGTCACCTCCACCTCTCCTTCCCTTAGTCCATTCTCTCAACCTTCCAACCCCTGCCTCCTTTTCTTCCTTTTCTGAAATCACTGAAGAGGAAACTATACATCTTCTTTCCTCCTCGAAACTAACTACCTGTTCCTCTGATCCTATTCCCACCCATCTACTTAACACTATCTCTCCTACTGTCATCCCTTTTGTCTGTCATATCTTCAATCTTTCACTTTCCACTGCGACTGTTCCTGATGCCTTCAAACACGTCGTAGTCACACCACTCCTTCAAAACCTTCATTGGACCCTACCTGTCCTTCCAACTATCGCCCCATCTCCCCCTTCCCTTTTATATCCAAGGTACTTGAACGTGCTGTGCACCACCGTTGTCTTGACTTTCTTTCATCTCAAGCTATTCTTGATCCACTTCTATCTGGCTTTTGCCCTCTTCATTCAGCTGAAACTGCTCTTGCTAAAGTCTCCAATGACCTGTTCCTGGTCAGATCCAATAGTCTCTATTCTATCCTCATCCTTCTCGATCTATCTGCTGCTTTTGACAATGTTGATCACCGCCTACTCCTTGATTTGCTGTCCTCACTTGGATTTCAGGGTTCTGTACTTTCCTGGTTTTCTTCTTATCTCTCCCATCATACTTTTAGTGTATACTCTGGTGGATCCTCCTCCACTTCTATCCCATTGCCAGTTGGTGTACCTCAGAGATCTGTCCTGGGACCTCTTTTTTTTCTCTATCTATACTTCTTCCCTTGGTACTCTGATCTCATCCCATGGTTTTCAGTATCACCTTTACGCATGGGCGTAGTTTGACTGTTTCATTCGGGGGAGCAAATGATGGGGCGGGGCATATTAGCATATTCATTTGCATATATATATATATATATATATATATATATATATATATATATATATATATATATATATACACACACACACACACAAATTAATATGCTAATATGGGCTGGCTTTTTTGGGAATAACCATAATGAATATGAATGAGATATCTCATACATATTCATTATGGTTATTCCCAAAAAAAGCCAGTTCTTTCTCCCTTCCTTCCTTCCTTCCTTCTTTCCTCCTTACCCAGCACTCCCTCTTCCTCTCCAGTAGTATTTCCCCACCCCCTTTCCCATACTATGCCAGTGTAGACCTTAGAAATGCATAAGCTCTATATGTAGATCCTTCATGAGGTAGTGTGTCGTGATTTAGGCTCTACACCCTTTCTGATGTTTTGGTGCCACCTCAGTAAGGCCAACACACAATCTCTCCACTGCAAAACACTATACACAAACTTGTGCAAAAACACACTCAGAACCTTACCAAACCATAACAGCACTAATTCCAAGGACAGGACGAGCTACAACCTTATGCATGAAAAGACAGCACTGTAATTACACCGGGCTCTAAAACACTAGTACACTACCTAGTGAAAAAAAAACAAAAAACAAAAAGGGCTGCAAATACTACACACTAGCAGAATACTGCACCTGGATCATACATGACATAACAGATATGACACAGGCTTCCTGCTTCTGATATCAATGAAAACATTATTACTATGAGTTTTAGTCTCCACGGCAAGTTTTTCTTCTTATTCTCTTTTAGTCTTGTTTATCAATGCTTTGCATCTGGATTGACAGTTCTTATGTTGCTTCTTATTTTCTTCATTCAGATCCATTTTTCTAAGGATTTTCTGTTGGCTCTAATAGCCTCTTTCACCTCACCTTTTAACCAAGCTGGCTGTTGTTTGCTCTTTTTTTCCACCTTATACATGGAATAAATCTACTGTGGGTTTCCACAATGGTATTTTTAAACAATGTCCACGCCTGATTAAAGTCCTAACCTTTGCAGCCAATCATTTCAGCTTCTTTTTAACCATTTCCCTCATTTTTTTCAGTCACCCTTTCAAAAAATAAAAGCTGCTACAATACATTTTCTTAGTGACTTCACTCTAGGTATCAGCTGAAATTTGATCATGTTATGATCACTTTTTTTCCAGTGGATCCAGCACCATTACCTCTCGTACTATGCCCCACATTTCATTAAGGATTAGATCCAAAATAGCTCCCCCTCTTTTTGGCTCCTGGACCAGTTGCTCCAATAAACAGTCATTTACTATTACTACTACTATTACCACTACTACTACTACTATTACTACTACTTATCATTCCCATAGTGCTACTAGATGTACGCAGCGCTGTACACTTGAACATGAAGAGTCCGTCCCTGCTCAACAGATGCCAGACATACATTTATTACATCTAGAAATTTTACCTCCGCAGCACTCCTTGATGTGACATTTATCCAGTCTTATGTGGTGAACCTTGAGTTTTCTCCTTCTCTAGAAAACCTCTGCTTTGTGTTGCTGCTGACTGTATCTCATATACATATAAGCAGACTTGGCTGACCCTTCATGGCTGGTCACTGCTCCAGTGGCGTACCAAAGGGGGAGGTGGGGGCAGTCCACCCCGGGTGCACGTCGCTGGGGGGGTGCCGCGCGCCGGTCAGCTTCCTTCGTTTCCATGCTCCCTCTGCCCCGGAACAGGAAGTAACCTGTTCCGGGGCAGAGGGAGCATGGAAACAAAGGAAGCTGACCGGCGTGAGGCACCCCCCCCCAGCGGCGTGCACCTGGGGGGGGGTTCTTTCGCCAGGGTGGGAAGTATGTCCTTTCGCCGGGGGGGGGGGGGGTCACGCTGCACCAGGGGGAGCGGGGTGCATCAGCGATCCACCCCGGATGTCAGCCCCCCCTAGGAACGCCACTGCACTGCTCACTATGTCAGAGCCATGGTGGCTGCAGTAGCTTGAAGAAATTTTGCAAGGCAACTACATGGTCTTCTATCCACACCTTCAGTGCTCACTACTGTCTGGAGCAGAATTCTAGGCAAGATAACTGGTTTGGACAACCAGTCCTGCAGAATCTTTGTACTACTTGAAAGTCAACTCCACCCTCTGGCCCCTTTTCTCAACCAGGCTCACGAGCTGCTTATTTCTATATTTATATTGTGAGCAGCCTGGTAGCTAGTGACTCCCACATGTGAGCAAAATGTCCAAATTCGAATTTGTGCCACTTTTTGAATGTTTTTCTGTTTTGAATATGAAGCCCATAATAAGTAAGGTGAATAAAGCCATAACCTGTATGAAGGGACCATCTATTGACATCAAGAAAATAATCATAAACAATATTGTACAGCAAAATTTATTTCTGAAAGAATTATATCGAAAAGCTCAGAAGAAAAAGAGAATGTCAAGATCTGGATAAAATAATTTGGACTAAAGAACACAGGAAGAGATACACCTTTAGCCAATCTTAAATTTATCATAGAAGCTTATTTATTACAAATAGAAAAATAGGCATCTAATTTGCCAATTACAATTCATAAGTAATACATACAAAAAGTCTTCCAATAATTAATTCTAAGTGACAGCTGAAGCACAAAAAATGGCAGACATGAAGAAAACTGAAATATCAAAATAAATTGTTTAGACAGAAACCAAAACAGTTTTGAAGAACATTAGTATGATGGAAACACCACCAACTATATGAAATAGAAACATTCTGGAGAAATTGATTTCAAGATCCTGTATAGAATAATTAGGAAATAGAATGGATACCCTGGATATGGAGAATCTGGATAAAGCAAACATCAGATCAATAGGATGACCTGAAGTAACGATAGAGATGGAAAGCAGGTTAAAAAAAAGTCCTAAACTGAAAGAGCATTAACTCAGACGGAGTGATCAAGTTTTTGTATCAGCTACCATCACTCAACTAAACCTGACCAACTGCAAAAATCAATTGGTCAAGCAAATCTGCACACTTTAAACTGCCTCTCTGATTGGAGAAGTCAGAGCACACTGACATTGGCAGAGCCAATCAGACATTCATTATTATGTGGCAGTTAGATGATTCACGTCCTCAGTGATGAGAGACAGAAGGCAGATGAGGAATGCAGTAGTACCATGATTGACTGTACATAATAGCAACACTGTGTCATCTTCAAGGCCTTGATGCTGGTACCAAGATTGCAGCACGTAAATAGTATAAAACAAAGAACAATGTCCATATTCATTCTTCATACTCTGACAGCATGATCTTGGCAGTAGTGACGGGTCCATAGTGCTTTGCAGCAGAATCCATGATAGTTTGGTTCTGGCCTCATATGCGCACAAAAAGGTTGTGCAGACTGAGGCCCTACAACAGAAACCAACCAAATTTTGGTTTTGCCTTCGGCACCAAAAACAAGTCAAAATCCACATTCTGCCTTGTTTCAGTATACATTTTCTGCTGAAACCAAAACTTTTTTTTCTGGCCCTTGGGTCTCTACCTCCCTTCACCCTTCTCCGAATATAAAAAAGCCCACCCATAGGCTGCAGCTGCTGCTCTTGAGCTTACCTTACTGCTCCGTTGGTCTAGGGGCACATTGGAGCAGGATCAATTCCCAGTCATTCCTGCCCAGCCTGTCTCCAGTCAAAATGGCTGCTGTGACCTTTCAGCTGCAGTCTAACAAGATTGCCACTGGAGATCAGAGCAGCCATTGTGGGATTTCAGCCAGCATGGGCAAGAGTCAGTCTACATTTCCAAAGCTATATGAGTGTAGGAGGTGCCAGATCATTAATTGCCAACATCTTATTCCATGATGTGAATCTTTTGGTGAAATTTTAGGTTTGAAAGGTAACTGAAGATTGTCTTACACTCAGTACATGTAAATGGTTTGTCTCCCGTGTCCATCTTTTGGTGAGAGTTTAGACCTGAAACCTGAGTGAAGCCTTTAATACATTCAGTACATGTAAATGGTTTGTCTCCTGTGTGAATCTTTTGGTGAGATTTTAGACCTGAAACTTGAGTGAAGCCTTTAATATATTCAGTACATGTAAATGGTTTGTCTCCAGTGTGAATCTTTTGGTGAATTTTTAGATGTGAAAGTAAAGTAAAGCTTTTATTACTCTCAGTATATAGAATTGGGCTGTCTCCTGTGTGAATGTTTTGGTGAGAATTTAGACCTGAAACATCACTGAAGCTTTTAATATACTCAGTACATGTAAATGGTTTGTCACCTGTGTGGATCCTCTGGTGAGTTTTTTAGATGTGAAACCCAAGTGAAGCTTTTATTGCATTCAATGCAAGTCCATGGTTCCTCTCCTGTGTGGCGCCTATGGTAATTTTTTAGAGCTGAAAGTCGAATGAAGCTTCTATTACACTTAGTACATGTAAATGGTTTCTCTCTTGAGTGGATCCTCTCGTGAGTTTTTAGATATGAAACCCAAGTGAAGCTTTTATTATATTCTCTCATTTGTGATTCCTCTGGTGACCAGTTAGATGTGAAGCTTTAATTACACTCAGTACATGGAAATGGTTTCTCCCGTGTGGAACCTCTGGTGAGTAGTTAGATATGAAACTTTATTGAAGCTTTTATTACACTCAGTACATCTAAATGGTTTCACTCTGGTGTGTAGCTTTTTGTGTGATTTCAAACCTGAAAGCCGAGTGAAGCTTTTATTACACTCACTACACATAAATGGTTTATCTCCCGTATGGGTCCTCGTGTGATTTTTTAGATTTGAAAGCCAAGTGAAGCTTTTATTACACTCAGTACATCTAAATGGTTTCTCTCCTGTGTGAATCTTTTGGTGAGATTTTAGATCTGAACCATAAGTGAAGCTTTTATTACACTCAGTACATCTGAATGATTTCTCTCCTGTGTGGATCCTCTGGTGGGCAGTTAGATTTGAAATTTGATTGAAGCTTTTATTACACTCAGTACATGTAAATGGCTTTTCTCCTGTGTGTATCCTCTGGTGCCTAGTTAGACTTGATACACAATTGAAGCTTTTATTACACTCAGTACATCTAAATGGTTTCTCTCCGGTGTGAATCCTTTGGTGACATTTTAGACTTGAAAGCCGACCAAAGCTTTTATTACACTCAGTACATCTAAATGCTTTCTCTCCAGTGTGAATGTTTTGGTGACATTTTAGACCTGAAAGGCGAGTGAAGCTTTTATTACACATGGTGCATGAATGTTTTTCTCGGGTCTGGGGCTCCTGGTGAGATTTTACAGCTGAAAGCTGAGTGAATCTTTTATTATACACAGTAGCTATAAATGATTTCTCAGTTTTGTGATTCCTTTTGTGCATCTGGAGTTCTGAAAATAATGATGAGGTCTTACTACACTTACAGTAAATAAAGTTGATGGTCTTATTAGACGGAATATATGTAAATTCTTTCTGCTGTTTTTTTCCTTTCCTCTTGCCATGGTGGCATTTATATGTCATCTTATCACTATTATTAATTTGCAAGGGGCGCTGCGGTAATTGTCTCTGGACCTCAGTGATGTTACTGAGCTCCCTGTTATTTCTCTCACACTTAGTGACTTCATGCATTGAATCTCCTGCAGGGTCGCTCTGGTCCCTTGATTCTTGCTTACAGTTCTTTCTGTTAATCCTCTCAGTTGCTTGGGAAACATTCTTACAGACATTTTCTGTTTTTCTTTGGATCTGTTCTATTTCTACAAGGTGTTCTCCTTTCTTCTTTTCTCTTTTCCTTCCTTGTGTGATCTGATGACCTGTTGGATATAAACAGAAGGTATTAATAATGAGTTAGAAGAGAGTTTTTTTAAAGATACTACCTCTCTATAATAAGAAAGACTGGTGTACTAGGCTGTGCAATTTGGTTTGCTACTTGCAAAAACACAAATTTTATCAAATATTATAGAAAAAATTATACAGGAATGAGAGAGAATTGTCTTTAATTACTCAACCACCAGCACAGCATCAGACATCAGTTTCAAGTTATAACAAACTTACAACAATCTAACATCAGTACCTCTGGTAATTATAAGTAATTAGACTAATTATATAAAGAAGACAGAAAGGAAGAAGAAAGTTTTTTCCTCATACAAAGGTCACAAAACAGAGAGAAGGCAGAGAAAGAAAGAATGAAAGAAAGAAAGAAAGATTCATAGATATAGAGAATTAGTTTCTATCAAGGGGGGGGAGGGAAGAGACTGGGTGATATATGAGTTTCATGTCCTTGTCACAATCAGCAATCCTGTAAGTACATAGGAGACCTGTGATAGGGCCTTAGTGTCCTTGCTACACTTCTGCTCAACAACAAACTGTTGGGATGTCATGACAACTGGGGGTCTGGTCAGTTTGTTTGTAACAAGACAGTTGGTTGGGATGTCATGACAATGGTCTTGTCAGTTGTGGTCAGCCAGAAATTCCTGTCTTGTAACTATCAGTGGAAACTCACAGAAACACAAACAGAAATAAGCAGACCCAAAAGAAAAGGCCGGAATATTCCAGAACACTGGTTATTTTACACTGGGATTTTCTCCGTGTGGCTGCAGGGCCAGCCTGAAGTGTAATGGTATTTCTGAAACTGTGTGGTCAGGAAAGATACAAAGCACAGCCCCTGACTCTCTAAAGCGGAGTTCTAAACTCCTGAACAATACTGACAAGCAATGAAACAGGGCAATAATTATAAAAATAGAAATAGGTTGATTTTCGCAGCTCATAAATTGTTAGAATAAAGGAGACAGCAACACTAGGAGAATTATGCACAAAGATGAGTTGCAAGCAGACGAATGCATAGGCCCTAGGGCCAGAACAGAGCTGGTTTACACAACCTGATGATGAAGTCTTCTCCTTGACGAGACGCAGCAGGAGGCAGCCAGGGGCTCTGAAGAGTCCCAGCAGTGCAAAAGTAGAGGAGGTGGGTGGAGTCTTAAGAGCAAGAAAACATGAGAGCACTAGCTCGGAGCTGGTGAGAGCACCGGACTGCAGGGGTGCTTCATAACGAAAGTCACTGTCAGGTCCAAAGACAGCAGTAGAACAGACCATCTTTTAGCCAACTCTGATTGAATAGTAAGGAGTAAATCTATCGTTGCTGCCTCTGTATTATACTGTCTGATTAGGATGTAGCACTTGATAGAATTCTACAAAACCCATCAAATAGTCCAAAATAACCCTTCAGCAAGTTTGGAGACAAATGGTAATTGGTTTATTGGCTTATAATTGGACAGGTCCTTATCTTGCCAAACATCTTTGATCTTTGGTTGCAATGTGGCCAATTTTCATGCAGACGATACAGAGCCCTCCATAATGCTATTCTGCACCATCTGGGTTTTGTAGGGTAGAAAACAACCTGCAAAAACATTTGATCACAAAAGGCGGACTAGGATCTGCTCACAAGGCACGATTGATCACCTTGGGTCGACAGAATCTGGAAGCCCATTGTAGAGGAAAGTTTGAGCATCCAGGATCGTCTGAGATGGCACCAGAGTTGCCTCCTGTAGAGGAGAATCTGTCCACAAAGGGGGCTCTTTGGCCTGAACACTGACCCCCAAAGTCTGGTACAGGGAGGTAATTTTGGAGGAGAAATTGGATGCAGAAGGACATACATGTCTTTGGCGATAGAGCCACAAACTTAGCTGGAATTAAATAAAGCTTAGAATTTGGTAGACAAATCCCACTGGAATGGCCTGACCTAGATACGCTCTGTCCAAGTCCTATAGCCAGGTCTCAACAAGACATAAAATTGCGAGTCTATGAGTAATAATTAGATCTTCGATAAGCTGGTGCTTACGGTGTAAAGAGCATACATTCAATAGACCAATCCGTAGCTCAAAGGAACCAGAGGCAGGCTTAGAGGTCATAAGCTCCCAAGGAATGGGCACCGAGACCAGCGTCCTTTCCCAGAACAAATTTGGAGGGGAAGACCGAACTGGCCACTGTCCCCAAAATACACAAGAGCTAATGTAACAACTGAACTGAGAGAGACCAGCATGGACAGTAGAACCAACCACAGGGTGACATGATAAAAAAGAAATTCTAAGGAGCATGACCTATTCCTTATGCACATGCCGTGAACCACAAAGAGCAATCTATTTTATGCTTCTCTAACAGTAGGACATCACCTTCCATGCTCCGGGAGTGGGCATGGCCAAAACAACCAGCTAGCTGCTGGAAATACTTCTCACCCCGAGCCTGTAAGACAGTACAGCAAGAAACAAAGTTAGAAACAAGAGAGCAACTAAGTAAGAACTACAGAGTTTTTAGAAATTCTGCCTGTTCACGGTAAGACAGTAAATGATGACAGACGGAGACCTGCATGGTCCATCCAGTCTGCCCAGCAAGACGAAGATGCTAAAACACATAAGTTGGCAATCTGCCATCATGCCAGCCACATATGATACAGTTTTGGGACAATCTTTTACAACCAAATGTACTGCTAATAGTATTTCATTTTTTAATCTCAACTTTAAGATGTTTTCCCTCCTCCTTGAGATGCACATCACTCTCACTTGTAAGCATACGATCATAAAGTGATATCTAATATACAGACTTGATCGTCATCATCTGTCTTTTGCTATTTGCAGGATACAGACTATAAAAGTCTGCCAGACATTAGGGAACTAAGGCCAATCTACAGCCGTCTTTTGCCATTTAAAAGACATCTGGCACTTGCTTTAGTTCCCAACTACTCTTCTCCAACATAACACCTCAACAGCCAAGATTTGCTTCAGTCCTCCTTCTATTTCGGCAACCCTTGTGTTTATCCAACACATTCCTGGATCCCCTCACTGTTTTTGACTCCAATACCTCTCTTAGAAGGGCATCTCAAACATCCACAAACCCTCTCTTGAAGTCCCCCAAGTCTACCGCTCTGCAACCTCAATTCATGTCCTCTAGTTCTACCACCTCCACTTCTCCGGAAGAGGTTTGTTTTGTATATTAAAACCTTTCAAGTACTTAAATGTTTGTATCATGTCTTCTTTCGCTCCTTTTCTTTAGCATATACATATTCAAGTCTTCTAATCTCATCTCATACACGTCATATGGCGCAAACCCTTACCGTGTACCATTTTGTAGCCTTCCTCTGGATCACAAGTCTCTGCCAACAAAACTGCCCTAGACTCTGCCAAAGAAGTCGTCAAAGACCTGATAGAATGAGCCTTGATGTGCATGGGAGCAGATCTACTCCTCAGATGTGTTGTAGGAGGTGGAAGGCCTCCAATTATTTAATATACAGAATAAATTCTTCATATTTGGACAGGGAGAAATGGAGGTTTTTCTCTTTCCAAAAACAGGGGAAAGCTTGCTGGAATAGCAAGTCACTTCACTCTCTACCTCTCCCCCTCTTGCCAAGTCAGGTGATTAAACCTGATTGCCCACAATCTCTCTCTCATTGAGCAAGATCAGGCCTCAGGAAATACTACAGACAGAAGTCTCTCTCAGGACTTTTGTATAAGGCTATTTCAAAGCAAATGAGATTGACTTTATCTTGTAACAGTGAGGGAAATAACACTTGCAGAAGACTTCTTTCTCTGCCTAGAACAATTAGATCAAACACTACCTCCCTGACAGACAGATCGCTGGAAGCCCATAGCAATAGCTTTATGCCAGGCAGCAATAGTCCTATTATGCATCTCTTTGAACACAAGGAGAGCTATGTTATGACATAAACACAGGGTCTGAGCTGACAGAGAGATGTAACACCTCTAAGGGGAAGCAGTTTTTAACTCACTGCATCTTCAAAGGAAATGTAAACAGATGCTATGTATTTTATTGATACTAGAGATCCTGACTGACTGTAAGATGCTAAGGGGGTGTGACAACCCCTCCCCCTTGTGCTCCCTTTTGTCTTGAAAGGGAAAAAGAAACCCTATATAATATTTCTCTGCCAGATAGGAGATTGGGCAGTGTACATCTCTTTTGGCTCCCAAGCCAGGGAGTTTGAAAGAATGTCCTGTTCCCACTTTCATATTGTAATTTCCATTTCTATATATGTTCTCATTTCTGTCATATTCTAGACTATTTCTATGACTATTTCTTATTATTTATCCTAACTCTCTGGATAAAGAATAAACATGTGTTTTTCCCCCAACACAAGCTTCTCTTGGTTTTTTCCTGTTTTTATTTGTTGTAGTGCAAATGGTCCATAATCCAGCTGTCCGGTTTCTAAGATACAGTTGAGAGGATTGTATTGTGTAAGTAGTGCTGACCAAGATTAGAGACCCTGGAGGGGCGGCACGAAAGGCACAAACAAAGTGGTGTTTCTGCTCGGTTGAACCCGCGTGGACTTCTACTGCCCGACATCGCTGGACCAGAGTCGGCCGTCTGCTAACAAGTGCACGTGTTGTCTTAGGTTTAAATGCCAGACCCAATAAGCTCTGAATACAAGGTCCCTGAACCCTGGCTTTCCAGACACAGGGAAACCATCACAAACTGGCACACCTAACTCTGTGTTCTCAGGCCTACCTTCTGATCAGAATACCTCTGAGTTCAAGGACCCCCTCTCCTCTGAGTGCTAGCCCGCCCTCTACTCCCAGTGCTTTGCCTGCTCCTAGCCTTCCTGTGTGCCACCCAGAATTTAAAACTTCTTACCTTGGGGTCTGGCGGCAGCAGTGAAAGGCGAGCAGGCTCGGCGCTTCAGCCTGCCTTCCCTTCTCTCTCAGCTCTGCCTCTGGTCCCGCCCTTGCGGAAACAGGAAATGAGGGTGGGACCAGAGGCAGAGCTGAGAGAGAAGGGAAGGCAGGCTGAAGCGCCATGCCTGCTCGCCTTTCACTGCTGCCGCCGGACCCTGAGGTAAGAAGTTTCAAATTCTGGGCAGCACACAGGAAGGCGAGGAGCAGGCAAAGCACTGGGCGAAGAGGGCGGGTAGCGCAGGTCAGGCTAGCACTCGGAGGAGAGGGAGGGGGGCTGGAACTTGGAGAGGGGGGGCCTTGAACTCGGAGGAGAGGGAGGGCGGGAGGGGGGCCTTGAACTCCGAGGGGAAGGAGGGAGGGAGGGGGCGATTCTCCCACGATTCTCTCCTGAACGTTCTCTGGCTGGCTGGCGCTGGCTTCCCTTTCCTCTCAGTTCTGCCCTCTGACGTCATTACGTTTTGATGTGAGGGCGGGGCAATGAGTTGTTATGGATGTTACGAACCCAGGCATCCAGACGTAGAACGTTGGAGGTGCAAATTATTATATAGGATTAAACTATCAGTGACTCAAGTTAACGTTCCCTCTGTATGATTTAATAATACATTGGACATCTGAATACGAAGATCCTTCTAACAGAGAGCTGCTTATCCTTCTTGACTTCGGACTTAATTTTCTGAATGACATACATAGTATGACATAATTCATAGAACAGGGTAGTCTTAGAGGGAGAAGGGTGGGGGTGGGGGGAAGGGGGCAGGAGGGTGTTTGCAAGGGTGTGTTCTACTTTTCTGTGTATTTGCAAAATGTGCATTTCATCTGTTCTGTTATATAATGATAAATATACTTCACCATAAAAAATGGATCTCTGCCCCCATCTAAAGACCCGAGTATCTGATGCCTGCTCAGATAAAGACAAGCCACACTTCACTTCAGAAGTTTTACCCCAATCCCTCTTATTACTGCACTCACCGTCTGATCCCAGCTTATCCCTGATGTACGTCTCTTCCCCTTGTTCAATGTGGGATATAATGTCAGGAGTGACGGTCGTAGAGCCTGTTCCTGGGGTTAAGAAAACTGCATTAGGTTCCCAAAATCATTAAGAGGGGTATTTTCAATATGAGTTCTGAAAACGTCCAAAGTTCAAATGGCGACGATTTTTGAACCAGAAAAATGTCAATCTTTTTGTTTCAAAAATGGCCATTTGCTAGATGTTGTTAAAAAAAAAAAAGTCCAAGCAAAAACACACACAAAATCGAGACATTGAGCTGTATGGGGGGGGGGGGGGGGGGGGGGGCAGGATTCTTAGCAGACTGGCCACACAGACATCCCATCAGAGCTGTGGGGCACCCTAGGGGGCACTGCAAGTGGACTTCACATAATAGGTCTCAGGTACACATCTCACTGTTACCCCTTTATATTGTATGGTGAGCCCTCCAAAACCCACCAAAAACCTAGTGTAACCAACAGTTCACCACTATAATAGGTGAACTCCTATATGTGGGTGCAGGTGTCACCTATATGTGGGTACAGTAGGTTTTTGGTGGATTTGGGAGGGCTCACACTTTCCACCACAAGTGTAACAGGTAGAGTGAGATATGGGCCTGGGTTCTCTTTTCCACAGTGGGTTTTCAAAATAGCAATTTGGACATTTTGGCAAAATAAAAAAGGTCCAAATGCTGCTTTGTGCCCTTTGTGTACGCTTTTCTGTTTCAAAATGAGCCCCTAAGTGTCTGATTCCCTCAAATTCAAGACTCAAGAAAAAATGTACAGCATAAAGAATTTCACCAACTTCAATGAACAAAATTACTCAAATCCTCTGAGGAACCGTTTTGGCCCCTGCAAATATCAGTGTTCCATAAACTTTCTTTATTCATCTTTATATTATAGCTGTAGATAGACTGCTGTTGTGGAAGATACATATACTACTGTCTACTGTGTCTTTGTGCTGGGATCCTGCCTGTCTCTGACCTGCGGACACTTCAAGGCAGCTTGACTCCACCCTCTTTTCTGATGTCACTGGCTTATCCTAGAACAGTGATGGCGAACCTTTCAGAGATCGAGTGCCCAAACAGCAACCCAAAATCTAATTATTTATCGCAAAGTGCCGGTACTCATTATGGGTGGGGTCACCAGATGACTCCACCCCTATGATAGCCACACCCCTTACACCAGCTATGGTGCATATAAACAGACATCATTGAAAATATTATACTAGTATAGGAGAAAAAAATAACATGATTTTCTTTCATTATAAATCATTTCTGTAAGCTGTTACAGCTTCAGTATACCCAGTGCAAAATAAGACAGCAGATGTAAATTCTCAAATTGGACATATTCCAAACACTAAAATGAAAATAAAATGATATTTTCTGACGACGTCAATAGTGAGTAAATTGGATTTGCTAACAAATGCGCTCGAGACATTGAAACAGGAAACTGTATTAAATAAAACGCAGGTTCAACAGGATATTTCTTCATTGACAAAAAAAACAGATCTACTGATTAAAGACAAAACAATAATTCATCGTAAATTGGAGAACTTTGAAAATTATAATAGACGTTTGAATCTGCGGATTCTTAATTTCCCCCATTCTTCTGAAATAAATGCAACTGAGATGTTCAAAAAGTACCAAATTGATAATCTGTTTCTCCAAACCTAATACCTCCTATTAACAAAATATACTATATACCAATTCCTAAAAAGAGAACAGATGGGAATCAAGAACTTCAGGATTTAACAGGTTTCTTGGAAAATTCTAATGATGGGATATTTGAGAGGCGAACCCTCCTTGTCTTGATGGTTTTCGAACAAGATTTGAACATGATTAAAAAACTTTATTTTTGTAATCTTGCAAAACCATTTTATGGTGAAAAATTTTGGATTTACCCCGACGTCACGAAGATCACCCAGGAAAGACGTTGGTCTTTTTTGGCAATGAGGGATGAAGTAAGGCCTTAGGGGCCAGTTTTATACTGGCCTACCCTTGTAAATGCCAATTAAAATACTTGGATAATAAATACCACTTTTTAGATCCTGAACATTTGAGGAGTTTCATAGATAGGAAGAAAGTGAACAGATAGATCTGGTGTTAATTTAAGATCTTGTAATTCACTAAATGTATGTTTGATGGGGAGATCCAGGCCATATTCTTGTTAAAATTTTTCTTGATTTAACTCCTTTTATGTTTCCAGCCTCCTTGTCCTAATTTTGTGGTCTAAGAAAGACATTTAACTGTAATGGGGGATTATATATTGAAGTAGAATTTTTTCTTTTCTGTCTTTCCTAAACAAGATGTAATGCTTGTGTTATGTTTAAAAATCAATAAATTAAAAAAAAAGATTTTTTCTACCTTTGTTGTCTGGTGATTTTGTTTTTCTATCCATATTGGTCCGAGTCTCTGATTCTGCTGCTCTCTATCTGTTCTCTTAACTCCGTTTCCAGGGCTTCCTTTCCATTTATTTCTTTACTTTCCTCCTTTCTTCTTCATTTCTTGCCCTCCATTCATGTCCAGCAACCCTCCTCTCCCCTCCAGTCACAAATGTCCAACCACCCTCTTCTTCCCTCCAGCCACCCATATCCAGCCACCCTCCTCTCCCCCCCTGCCTTCCCCTCCAGCCACACTCCTCTCCCCCCCTGCCCTCCCTCCCAGCACCAGGCAGGCCTCCCTCCCACCAAGCACCAGGCCTGCCTCCCTCCCACCGAGCACCACCCAGCATCAGGCCTCCCTCCCTCCCACCCAGGATCAGGCCTCCCAGCAGCACCCAGCATCAGGCCTGCCTCCCTCCTTCCCACCCACCCAGCACCAGGCCTGCCTCCCTCCAACCAAACAAGCATCAGGCCACCCGCCCGTCCTCCCTCCCTTCCAGCACCAGGGCCCCCCTCCTCCTCTGAAATTTAAAAGGCGTACCTCGGGGTTAAGGTGGCGTCGGCAGCGGCAGCGAAAAGCGTGTTCTTTGCTCGGCGCGCCTTCGGCCTTCCCGTTTGTCTCTCAAGCTCTGGTCCCGCCTATGTGCTAATTTTTGTGTATACCTGACCTTGATTAGTTAATCTGCCATTTTCACGGCACAGACCGTAGAAGACTGCCCAGCAGTAGCCCTGCCTCCCAACCACAAGCCCCGCCCCCCACCACCGCTCTGCCACCCAATCTCCGCTAAGCTTCTGAGGATCCATTCCTTCTGAAAAGGATTCCTTTATGTTTATCCCAAGCATTTTTGAATTCCATTACTGTTTTCATCTCCACCATCTCCCGCGGGAGGGCATTCCAAGCATCCACCACTTGGACACAAAAGGGCGAAGAGATAGGACTCAGGAACAGATGAAGAAGGGGTAGAAAGTGAGAAGGTCAAGGAAAGACTTTGCATGGGTACTGAGGGAAGGTGGATTGGCGTTGGATGCAGTGGTGGATACATGGGAGAAGGTGGTGATAGGGATTTTAGATGGAGGTGGCTCTATGGAGAGAAGGGGGAGGAAATGTCCATGCTATCCAGAGCAAATTAAAATTCATAAGAGAGAACTATAGAAGGCAGAAATGATTTGGATAAAGCACCTGTATATTCCTTCCTATACTAGGCCTGTAATATGGCTCTGCTGGTCCTCAGTATTCCTTACTTTGCAGTCGTCAGCATATTTTTAGTTCCTTCCTGCAGCTCCATGTAAGCTACAGTGCTTTCTCAGGAAATGGAAAGTACATGTTACATGTCACGGTGACACTTGGGAGGAACTGAGGCTATGGCAGATACAATAAGATATAACCATGGTGGTGGTAAGAGACTGAGAACCTAGCTGACTCCAAGATGTTCCAACGGAAATATGTGTTCAGAGAAGGACACCAGGTGTTTCATAGTAGCTTGCTACATGGTTTTTGCACGCTGTGAGCATGCTTTACTGATAAGGAATTAGCCAATTGCCACAAAGTGTGCATGTGCACACAAGAAGACAACAAAAACGCAGATACAAAACTGAAGAATGTTCAAAAATTTATTGATGATGTCAAATACCAGACTTATTGCCCGACACAGGCTATGTTTCGCCCAAGAAGGGCTACTTCAGGGGCAAAAATCTCAGAAATATCATTTGTCGAAATAAATGTTAGTCACATGAACCTTGAAATGCTAGGTTCTTGATAGAACAATGAGGATATACTAATGACGATCATCACATGCCTTTCCTCCAGTGCTGGTTGCGCCTATATCTAAGTCTGATTGTCTCTCTTATTCCAGCCTCTAGGGCTGAAGTGTTTTCCCCTCCCCAGGGACAGGATTACACACACCCAAGCTTGCTTAACTGGTTGAGTAGCCAAATGGTTAGTGTAGTGGCCAGGGAACCAGGTCTGATTCCCTGGACAAGTCACTTAACCCTCCATTGACCCAGGTACCAAAAAAAAAATGTATATTATGAGCCTACTAAGGACAGAAAAAGTACCCAAATATAATAAGTAAATTGCTTTGATTCTGAACCACAGAAAGGTGAGATTGTAGGGATGTCCCAGGTGTATCACATTTTGTGCAACTGAGGCCTGAACCACACTTTGACTAGGCCAAGAACCAAACTCAAGGAAACGCTGGCATTCCGAAGAACACCTGCACTTCATCTTTGGGTGCAATGTTCCCTCTAAGGCGTGGCCCGAGTGTAATTTTTTCTTCATGTGAGCAACAAGTATTAAAAACCGACGATTTTTGAGCGCCAGTATTAGCAATACATTTCTCTATTTAGTAAAAAAAAAAAATTGTGAGCATCCATGTAAAATCTGTGAGTGACGCTCCACTTAGAGAGAAAATTGTTTGTGTGTAAAGTTGGCAACAAGAGAGATTTACACCGACACAAGTATGAGATAAGACTTGTGGGCCTCCTTGGTTGGCACCAGCACTCGCAGGGATTCTGTCTGAAACAACTAATGAACTCCAGGCCCATATTTTATCTGCTGGACAGGAGGAATATGTGATCTGAATGGGCCAAAACAGTCACCTGAGGACAGTGCACTTTGCTCACAAAGAGTTTTGGCGCAAATCCAGAGCGGACGTACATCTGATTGCTCTGGAGAGAGACTGTCTCTCTGTGCCTTCTAAGTATTCAGCCTCTCTCTGTATGAGAATTACAGAGGAGTGCAAGCTCATAATTACGGCTTCTAATCTTGTGCAAGACCAGTTACCGGTACTGGCTTGGTCTTTAACTGTTATCTCCACACTAACCAGATCCTACCTGGTTAGCTTGCTGTGGCGCAGCTTGGGAAGAATCCTGTCTTTCATCCAGAGACCCTGCTGCTGAGCACGTGGCTTGTGATGGTGATAAATCGGGGTTCACTCCTGTAGTTTGGGGACAGTTAGTTACTATTTCTAGTCTGTCAAAGGGCTGTGTTAGTTCTCATGGGCATGGCTTATATTTGGCTTTTAGTATTCTCTTTTCAGGAACATTCTAAGGACTGTAACTATGAAGATATCTATTTTTGTGTAATACTTAGATCTTTGGTGTAATCCTAGAAGTATTTTTGTGTGCTTGTCTGCCATTTCACTAATTATTATTATTCTATAATTAATGTATATATTTTTACATTGGCATATTTCTTCATTGGGTACTACCAGTATGAAACACACTTGTTTGGTGTTTTCATAGTGCCATTCCCCTATACGAATTTCTGTCTTTGGCAGAGTATTAATAGGTTCTGCGATTGTCCTCTCTTAAGCACTTTTTACTACAGGATATCAAATCTTTTCCCCTTACCAAGATTCAGAGGAGAAAGGCAGTGAATAAGTACAGGACACTGAAAAGGCTCTATTTTTCTGACTTAAGACCTCTGCAAAATGAGACTAAGAAGTTATTTGGGGGTATTGTTGAGGAGGAGGAAGGGGTGAACGGACTGAAGTGTCCCTTGGAAGCAGATGTTCTGACAGATTTTGTTGTACCACACTAAGGACAGCGTAGTTGGCTGCAAGAAGTGGTAGAGGAAGCAAAATTTAATGAAGACCTCACGCAGCTTGTATTTCAGTGAAATACCTATGCCAGAGGTCTGCTTAAAAGGAGAAATTAGATCTTACCTGCTAATTTGCTTTCCTTGAGTCTCTCCAGACCATTCCCAATTAGTAGGTACTATGCACTCCTACCAGCAGAGGGAGACTGAGAATTATTAAGCAGTGCTCCTGTATAAGGGACTGTGCAACCCTGACCTGCTCAGTAGTTTGAATAGCCAAGCAACACCTGCTGAGCCTCAAGTAACAATGAACGTAAGACTTAACATACAACCATAAACTAAGCTCCCAGAAGGAAGAGAGAACCAACAGAGCAAACTGTAAACTAACCAAAACAACTCCCAAATGCAGTTGCAATCCCAGAAGAAAAAGGACCCTATCTAGACCTTCACCGCTGTCCCCGGGAGGGGTTCGAGCATGGTCTGGAGAGACTCAAGGAAAGCAAATTGGCAGTTAAGATCTAATTTCTCCTTCCTTATCGTCTTCTCCAGACCGACGAGTGTGATGTACCAAAGCAGAACTCACTGAGGGTGGGAAAGCCCCCGGAGCAAGAAGGGGCACATCCAACTTGTAATGCTTGACAAAGAATGCAGCAAGGACCAGGTCGCAACCCTACAAATGTCCTGCAGAGGAATGAGAGTGCTCTGCACAGGAAGAAGCCTGCGCATGAGTAGAATGCACCCGAAGAATCACAGGCACCTCCTTTCCTGACAGAAGGTACTTGGAGGAAATCGTCCCCTTGATCCACCGCACAATAGAGGAAGCCACCTCCCCTTTCCAAGGCCCCCCCAAACAAGACCAAGAGGTGGTCAGATTTCCGAAACTCTGTTGCTCGGCGCACATAACACCTCAGCACCCAATGAACATCCAACTTATACAACCAAGGAGACTCATCCCGAAAAAGGATGGTAAGGAGATGGACTGATTGACATGAAGAGAAATCACCTTAGGAAGAAAGGAAGGTACTGTCCGCAACGATACCTTCTCCTTGGAGAAGACCAGAAACGGTTCACGACAGGAGAAGGCCTGCAACTCAGAAATACGCCGTGCCGATGTGAAAGATCTTTAAGCATGGCCTGCCCCAAAGGTTCAAACGGGGCCTGAACCAAGGGCGACAGAACCAAGTTCAAGTCCCAAGTAGGAACCACTGGACGGAGAGGAGGCCGCAATCATTTAACCCCCTGGAAAAAACGAGACACATCTGGATGAATGGAAAGCGATTTCCCCTGTAGCGGACCCTGAAAGCAGGTGGGCACTACCAACTGCACCCGAAGAGAAGACAGAGACAAATCCTTCTCTAGACCGCCTTGCAGAACATCCAGCACATGACCAATGGAGGCCTTCAATAGCTGCACCTCTCGCTCGTCACACACCAAACCCGAATGTAGGCCAAGGAAGTGGACCGCTTCTTGGAACTCAAACGGGTACGCACCACTACAACTGAGTAATCATTTTTCAGCAGTCGCACCCACTCAACAGCCAAGCCGTAAGCGAGAATCGCACCACGTTGGGCATTTGAATGGGTCCCTGACTCAACAGCCCCATCCTCCGAAGGAAGAGGAAGCGACGCATCCACCTGTAAGCTCACGAGATCCGCGTACCATGGACAACGCAGCCAATCGGGAGCCACTAGAATCATGCGACCGACGTGACCCTGAACGAGCTGGACTCGACCAATGAGTGGCCACGGAGGAAATACAAAAGAGCCCAAAGTGGTCAGGGCTGAACCAACGCATCAAGATCCTCCGACAACAGTTCCTTCCTGCAGCTGAAAAACCGTGGAGCCTTGGCATTCTCTGCTGTGGCCATGAGTTCTATTATCAGGGAGCCCCAGTGAGCGACGATGAGCTGGAAGGCGAACGGGGCGTGAACCCACTCTCCTGGGTCTAGACGATTCCAACTTAGATAATCCGTCTGCAGATTGGATGTCACTACAACATGCGCTGCCGAGAGAAGTCGGACGTTCTGGTCCGCCCACACCATAAGCAACACTGCTTCCTGTGCAAATAGAGGACTCTTGCACAGGAAGCAGTGCTGATGACTGATGACAGTGCTGATGACTGATGTAGGCAACTGAAAATAAAAAAAGGTGGGAATATAAGCCAGGCTATCCAAAGACTGAAACCAAGCTTAAGTTAAAATATATAACGTTTAATGGTTATAAAACAAATAATAAAAATAAAACAATTGTACATAGAGAATAACTCAAATGACTCGACACAACGTTGTGTTTCGGCCAGATGGCCTACATCAGGAGTCTGATGATTAAGATATACATTGAATGGAGATCTGCAGACAGGATCTAAAAATGGTCTTGAAAAAGACCGTTCACTGAGTAATCCGTCTGCCGCTACGCACTGCACCAACGATAGAAATAAAAACGAAGGCAACTGCCATCACATTGTCGGAGAGGACTTGGACATCGTGGGAGAGGAGCAGTGTGTGGAGGATCATCCTATTTTTCAGGTACTCAGGGCCATATCCTTTCAAGGCCTTGAAGATCAGACACAGAGTTTTAAATTTAGCCCTGTATTGTACTGGTAGCCAATGAAGTTTTTGCAAAAATGTTAAACCAGTTAAGTATATTAAGCAAAATATCTTTTCACGATAATGCTTAAGCTAGGTAAACAGTGAAAATAACTTGAAATACAACTGTGTCAAAGTTCGCCATTTGGTAATTGAAATACAGGTTAGGTGGGTAGAGGGAGTTTCCTGGGTGGGCCTATAATACTAATATCCATATATAAGCAAAATGCACATATATGGACATCTGACCCATAGCAGCAATTCAGCAATATTCCTGCTAGAGGTCACGGTGGTAATTTAAGAGCTGGCATCATCAAGGTGGGAGCAAGTGGGCATCACTTCTGCCTCACTAGACCTGAGGATCCTCCTCACCCTCGGTAAACCCTGGGAATATGTCAGGAGTGGGGGTGTTTGATAGGGTGGATATTTTGGGGGAGTTTTATCCTTGGGGGTCTTGATAACATATGGGAGGATTTTATAGGAGTTCTTGTATTGGAGGAGGTCTGTCAGAGGGGGTGTGAACCAGTGGGGCTGTTGCAAGGGGGGAGGGAATTTGATGCTGTTTAGAGGGTGTGCATGGGTTGTATTGCTGTTGGTCAGGAGCTGTATGTGGTGGGGGAGGATGTATTTCTCAGAAGCTCTTTTTAGAGGAAACAGCAGTTTTAGAAAGATTCTGTGTAGGGGGATATGTATATTTGTTTACTGAACGCGCAGCTTTCTAAAATCACTGCTCTCTCTGTACATGGAGGGCCTTAAATGTTTTACAAGAGGCTGTATGTTTGGCAGAACTTCCTATAAAATATTGTGGGAATTCCTTACGCCTTGACTTGGATGTTTAAATTCCCTTCTCCACATAATGTGCCTAAAATGGGGCTGCGTGCATTTAATTTCTAATGTTATTTCACCGCAAACCCCCCTGAAACAGGTAATATATTATCACGGGAAAACGGGGGGGGGGGGCTTGGTGGTAGTGGCTCAATAGCTGCGGGAGGGGATCTTGGTGCATCCCTACCTGGACGACTGGTTAATCAGAGTGAAGTCTGCAGGGAAAAGCAGGAGAGCCACGAGTCGAGTCAGTCTTCTTCTCCAGCAGTTGGGCTGGATTGTCAATGCATCCAAGAGCTCTCTGGTTCCCACACAGTCTTTAGAATTTCTAGGAGTGCATTTCAATACACGGGAGGGTTAGGTACACCTTTTGGCAGAGCACATTCTTTTGGAGAGGGTGTGGTTAGTGAAAGTCCTTTGGAGAACCTTAGTGTCCTCGGCTGAAATTGCAACAGGGCAAGATAAACTCATATGTGTATACCTTACCTTGATTTGTACCTGCCTTTTTAGGGCACAGACCGTACAAGTCTGCCCAGCAGTATTTCCCACCTCCCAACCACCAGTCCCGCCTCCCATCACTGGCTCTGGCACAGACCGTATAAGTCTGCCCTCAACTATCCTCGCCTCCCAACCACCATACGTCTTGGAACACAAATCCCATACCATTCTCGTAGCTTTTCTTTGCACCGCTTCAATTTTTTTTAACATCCTTCGCAAGGTACGGCCTCCAAAACTGAACACAATACTCCAGGTGGGGCCTCACCAATGACTTGTACAGGGGCATCAACACTTCCTTTCTTCTGCTGATCACACCTCTCTCTATACAGCCTAGCAACCTTCTCGCTACGGCCACCGCCTTGTCACACTGTTTCGTCGCCTTCAGATCCTCGGATACTATCACCCCAAGATCCCTCTCCCCCTCAGTACCTATCAGACTCTCACCGCCTAACACATAAGTCTCTCGTGGGTTTCTACTCCCTAAATGCATCACTTTGCATTTCTTCACATTGAATTTTAATTGCCAAACCTTAGACCATTCTTCTAGCTTCCTCAGATCCCTTTTCATGCTTTCCACTCCCTCCCGGGTGTCCACTCTGTTGCAAATCTTAGTATCATCCGCAAATAGGCAAACTTTACCTTCTAACCCTTCGGCAATGTCACTCACAAATATATTGAACAGAATCGGACCCAGCACCGATCCCTGAGGCACTCCACTACTCACCTTTTCCTCCTCCGAGCGAACTCCATTTACCACCACCCTCAGTCGTCTGTCCGTCAACCAGTTCCTAATCCAGTTCACCACTTCGGGACCTATCTTCAGCCCATCTAGTTTATTTAAGAGCCTCCTGTGGGGAACCGTGTCAAAAGCTTTGCTAAAATCTAAGTAGATTACGTCTATAGCACGTCGATGATTCAATTCTCCAGTTACCCAATCAAAGAATTCAATGAGATTCGTTTGGCACGATTTCCCTCTGGTAAAACCATGTTGTCTCGGATCTTGCAACTTATTGGCTTCTAGGAAATTCACTATCCTTTCCTTCAGCATGGCTTTCATTACTTTTCCAATAACCGAAGTGAGGCTTACCAGCCTGTAGTTTCCAGCTTCTTCCCTATCACCACTTTTGTGAAGAGGGACCACCTCCGCTGTTCTCCAGTCCCTCGGAACCTCTCCCGTCTCCAAGGATTTATTAAACAAATCTTAAAGAGGACCCGCCAGAACCTCTCTGAGCTCCCTCAATATTCTGGGGTGGATCCCGTCCGGTCCCATGGCTTTGTCCACCTTTAGCTTTCCAAGTTGTTGATACACACTCTCTTCCGTGAACGGTGCTATATCCATTCCATTCTCAGGTGTACTTTTGCCAGTCCCTCGCGGTCCTTCTCCAGGATTTTCTTCAGTGAAAACAGAACAAAAGTATCTATTTAGCAAATTGGCTTTTTCTTCATCATTATCTACATAGCGGTTCGCTGTATCTTTTAGTCTCACAATTCCCTTTTTAGTCATTCTTCTTTCACTAATATACCTGAAGAAATTTTTGTCGCTCCTCCTTACATTTCTAGCCATTTGTTCTTCCGCTTGCGCCTTCGCCAGACGTACCTCTCTCTTGGCTTCTTTCAGTTTCATCCAGTATTCCTCCCCGTGTTCCTCTTCTTGAGATTTTCTATATTTCTGGAACGCTAACTCTTTAGCCTTTATTTTCTCAGCCACTTGCTTGGAGAACCATATCGGTTTCCTTTTTCTCTTGCTTTTATTTACTCTCCTTACATAAAGGTCTGTGGCCCTATTTATTACTTCTTTCAGCCTGGACCACTGCCCTTCCACTTCATGTTCGTCCTCCCAGCCCATCATCTCCTTCCTCAGGTATTCCCCCATTTTACTAAAGTCAGCACGCTTGAAATCCAGGACTTTGAGTTTAGAGTGGCCGCCCTCCACTTCAGCCGTTATATCAAACCAAACCGTTTGATGGTCACTGCTTCCCAGGTGTGCACCCACTCGGACATTTGACACGCTATCCCCATTTGTGAGCACCAGATCTAGCATCGCTCCCTCCCTCGTGGGTTCCGTCACCATCTGTCTGAGCAGAGCACTTTGGAAAACATCCACGATCTCTCTACTTCTTTCCGATTTGGCAGACGGAACCTTCCAATCTACATCCGGCAGATTGAAATCTCCCATCAACAGAACCTCTTTTTTCATTCCTAATTTTTGAATATCTGCGATCAGATCTTTATCTAGTCCTCTAATTGTGTCGGGGGTCTGTAGACAACACCCACGTGGACAGAGGTTCTATCCTCTCTTTTTAAGGTGATCCATATCGCTTCTTCTTTTCCCCAGGTCCCTGTAATTTCAGTTGCCATGATATCATTCCTCACATACAGAGCTACTCCTCCACCTTTACAACCCTCTCTATCCTTCCTAAATAGATTATAGCCTGGTATGCTTGCATCCCATTCGTGGGAACCGTTGAGCCACGTCTCTGTGATTGCAACAACATCTAAGTCTGCCTCCAACATCAGGGCTTGAAGGTCATGAACTTTATTGCTTAGACTACGAGCATTTGTGGCCATCGCTTTCCATCTATATTTCTTGGTATGTGTTTCAACATTAGTGATTTGGGGGTGTCTTTTCACTTTGGGTACCTTCATGTCTTTTTGTTCCAACTCTATTGATTTTTCCTCTGCCTCAGTTCTATTTTCAGGAGTATTACAGTGCTGTAATGGAGCAAAAGAATTCTTTAGTGGCAGCACTTGTGCGGGCGGATGCTTCTGTGCCACATGTGCAACTTTCTTTAAATCAGTCACCTTACTTTCTAACTCTTCCTACTGTCCTACCTATCTATATGTTACATCTTTGCTTTACCCTTCACTATCAAATATAGAGGGGCATAATCGAACGATAACGCCTATCTCCATGGGCGTTTATCTCCGAGAACGGGTCCGTGAAGGGGCGGAGCCAACCGTATTTTCGAAAAAAATAGACGCCCATATGTTATTCGCTACTTTGTGAGCTGGGCGTTTTTGTTATTCAGTGATAATGGAAAATGAAAGCGCCCAGCTCAAAAACGAATACATCCAAGGCATTTGTTCGTGGGAGGGGCCATGATTCGTAGTGCACTAGTCCCCCTCACATGCCAGAACACCAACCGGGCACCCTAGGGGGCACTTTTACAAAACAAAAAAAAAAGGTAAAAGAGCTCCCAGGTGCATAGCACCCTTCCCTTGTGTGTTGAGCCTCCCAAATCCCCCTCAAAACCCACTGCCCATAAGTCTACACCATTACTATAGCCCTAAGGGGTGAAGGGGGGGGCACCTACATGTGGGTACAGTGGGTTTGGGGGGGTTGGACGACTAACGCATTAAGCAGCACAATTGTAACAGGTAGGGGGGGGATGGGCCTGGGTCCACCTGCCTGAAGTCCACTGCACCCCCTAATAAGTGCTCCAGTAACCTGCATACTGCTGCCAGGGAGGTGGGTATGACATTTGAGGGTGAAAAGAAAAAGTTGTGAAACGTCATATTTTGTGCTGGGAGGGGGTTTGTGACCACTGGGGAAGTCAGGGGAGGTCATCCCCGATTCCCTCCAGTGGTCATCTGGTCATTTAGGGCACTTTTTGGGGCCTTATTCGTGAAAAAACAGGGTCCAGGAAAAGTGCCCTAAATTCTCGCTAAAATCGCATATTTTTCTTCCATTATCGGCGAAAGGGCGCCCATCTCTGTTCGCCCGATAACCACGCCCCAGTTCCGCCTTCGACACGCCTTCGACACGCCCCCGTCAACTTTGTCCGCATCCACGATGGAGTGCAGTTGAAAGCGTCCCAAATTCGGCTTTTGATTATACCGCGTTATTCGTTTTTGTGAGATAAACGCCCATCTCCCGATTTAGGTCGGAACTTGGGCGTTTTTCTCATTCGATTATAAGCTGGTTGATGTTCTATTACGTATTTTTTTTTTTTTTAGTTACATTTGTACCCCGCACTTTCCCACTCATGGCAGGCTCAATGCGGCGGGCAATGGAGGGTTAAGTGACTTGCCCACAGTCACAAGGAGCTGCCTGTGCCGGGAATTGAACTCAGTTCCTCAGTTCCCCAGGACCAAAGTCCACCACCCTAACCACTAGGCCACTCCTCCATTATAATTAGTATACCATACATACTTTGTATTGTTATTTGAAAATCTTTACTGCTGTAATTGCCTATTGCTCATGTTTGATCTATTCTTACTGTACACTGCCTTGAGTGAATTCCTTCAAAAAGGTGGTAAACAAATTTAATACATAAATAATAACAGGACATATATGCTGGAGTTTCTTTTTTACCTATGATTAATAGGTGCCAGTTTGTTAGGAAAGACTATCAATAGCTGGCTATTTTTTTCACCGATGTGATCAATTTCAGCACGACATTCTACATAATTTTATTTTTGAGCATTAACATATTACATTTTCTGTGTGACTCTGTGCTCTTTGCATTTTGGCTTTATAATGATGCCCTGATACTGCTAATAAAAACAGGAAATTGTCCTTTACCTAATGAAATCAGGGTCTGATAGTTCTCCTTCATCACCTCTCTGTAAAGTTCCTTCTGCTCTTCATCTAAATAGCCCCACTCCTCCTGGGAGAAAGAGACAGCGATGTCCTCAAATGTGACCCACTTCTGAAATACAAACCAGAAACACTTAGCATCTTCTGCATCGTGTACATCAGGAGCACCAAAGCTGGCGCTGACTGGGGGCAAAGAAAAGTTTGCTGAATGCATATAATTTAGGATTACATAACACACAATCCCACAACAGGGTTATATTTGAGAGCACCAAGTACTAGGGCTCAGCAGAGGCCAGGGAGAGATTTCCCTGTGCAAACTGTAACCACAGTCACAGAGCAGTTATAGTAACTAGAAACCTGTTGCACACAGAACCTGGGACACAAAGAGGCATATTTTCAAAGCACTTTGGGAGGCTAAGTTCCATAGGTTTCTATGGAACTTTGGGAGGCTAAGTGCTTTGAAAATGAGCCTAAAAATCTCCCAGGGGCAAATGTCTCCAAACGGGACCCCTGATCTCTCTCATTCCCTACAGGAGTGTCTCCTGATGTCCCTCCCTACCCCGGGTCTGCTTGGGATCCTGACTGTGCAGTGTCCCAGTTTAGAAAGCTGCAGCAGTGTTTGTCCCCCCCAAACTTCCTGTCATTTTGTTACAGTCTCTCCTACCTGAGCAGAAGCCCCTGCAGGCATTTTAGTCTCTGCTTTTGCAGTTTGCAGGATTTGGGGCGCCCTGAGAAGCTGACTTGTCTCCTGCAGTGCTGGGGGGATGGCACAAAAGAGCAACAACTAAGATTTGGAGGTGGAAGTTTCCCGTTAAGCTGCAAATTAATGGTGGAAAGAAAATCCTCGGAACGCATCACGTCCTCCTGACTCCTGCTGCTCCGCGCAGACTGATGACATCACAAAGGAGGGGGCGGAGCTTTAGACTGAGGGATAGTGCGTGCCCTTCTGAAGCAGAGAAACCGCAAAACAACTTTCTGCGCATGTCCGTCCTTGCCTTCGCGCCAATGGTGCTCTGTGTGTGTGGTGGGCGGGAAAATAGCTGCAGGATTTTCTACTTAGCAGTTACGACGCTATTTAATGATTTACTGACGGAAAAGCTCTATTTGCGCATCAGGCTCCCTCCCAGGAGCAGCGTTGGAATTTGCTGGTTAGTCCCCCAGTCTGGCAGAAGATCCTGCATTTCCAGCCCCGACGCCCCTCTGTCCTATCCTGCAATGGGCCCGCCCTTGTGACAAACCTCAACTATCCCCATTAACTGAGCGACTAAACTAATTCCATTTCAGAACCTTCTTCTGTCACAGAGGAAGAGGGCGGACCCTTCTACCACTAGTCCCGCCCTTTGCACCATTCTGACCAATTAGCACTAACGCGGAAAATTCTGCGTTAGCAGTCAATCTAAAGCTCCGCCCCCTCTGTTATGATTGAGGAGGCCAAGTCGTTTTGTCCACCATTAATTTGGAAACTAGGTTAACTAGAGACTTCCAACTTCTGATCTCAGTTTCTGCCCTTTTGTCCCTTCTCCCAGCGCTGCAAAAGACAAATCCAGCAGCTCCTCTCCCTCAACCACAGAAAGCCCCAAATTAATTTCTAATCCTGCAAACTGCAAAAGCTGAGAGGAAAATGCCTGTAGGAGCTTCTGCTCAGGTATTTGTTTATTTATTTTAGTGCATTTCTATCCCACATTTTCCCACAAGCGCAGGCACAATGTGGCTTACAGTAGGTCAGGCAAAATTACAATAAAAGAAAGGTATCAACATAGGATGACAGAGCTGGGATGAATTCACAGAAAAGACATGGAAAGGAGAAACTGTCCAACAAGAGCAATTGGGTTACAGTCCCTCCCACTTCAAACTACAACAGGAGAGTCAAATAGTGGGATTCGGTATGGAATAGGCTTTCGTAAATAGGAATGTCTTTAAGAACTTCTTAAATAATTGATAGTCTGATATCCCCTTTAATTGCTTCGGCAGGTCATTCCAAGACTTAGCACTGGTATATGGGAAAGACGAAGCAAACATATGCTTGTATCTGACTTTCCTACTGCTGGGATAGTGTAGACAGAGAAAATTGCGCGATGACGACAAAGCATTCCTTGGGGGCAGATCAATTAGGTAGAGCATGTATTTGGGGGCCTCTCCAAATATGATCTTGTTTGTTAAAGAGCAGACTTTGAAGATGATGCGATCTTTGACTGGGAGCCAGTGTATGTCAAAACACAATGGTTGTGCATGGGCAAAGCGCAATTTGCCTAGTTTAACCTAGCAGCCGTGTTCTGTGCTGTCTGGAGATTTCTTAGTAAATAGTCATGACAACCAGCATATATCCTGCTACAGTAGTCCAGGTGTGAAAGGACCAGTGAACAAGAGTGCGGAATAGATCTCTAGGTAGGCAATTTCTGATACGCTTCAGCCACCACATTGCAAAAAACATTCTCTTTGCCACAACCTTCACTTGATTGGCCATTTGCAGGTGGTTGTCTAGCTCGACCCCAAGGATTTTCAGAGTGGAGGAGTGGCCTAGTGGTTAGGGTGGTGGACTTTGGTCCTGAGGAACTGAGTTCAATTCCCACTTCAGGCACAGGCAGCTCCTTGTGACTCTGGGCAAGTCACTTAACCCTCCAATGCCCCATGTAAGCCGCATTGAGCCTGCCATGAGTGGGAAAGCGCGGGGTACAAATGTAACAAAAAAAAAAAAAAAAAATTTAAGATTGATAGCTTAAAGTCATTGACATCAAGTGAAGTTGGAATGACTTTATTGTGCTGAGATGAAAGCATAAGACAATGTGTTTTGTCTTTGTTTATCTTAAACTGAAATACTTTTGCCCATGAGGTTAGGATGGAAAAGTTAGCCTCGATCTTCTCATAGATCTCTGTCAGCGTAGATTTGAAAGGGATATAAATGGTTATGTCATCTGCGTAAAAAAAATAAAAAGGTTCCACGTTAGGAGTTAAGGACCAAGAAAGGGATCAGGGTCTCGTCGTTGATAATACACTGAAACCTTCTGCTCAGTGTGCTGCTGCGGCTAGGAAAGCGAATAGAAATGTTGGGTATTATTAGGAAAGGTATGGAAAACAGGTGTGAGGATGTTATAATGCCGTTGTATCGCTCCATGGTGCGACCGCACCTTCAGTATTGTGTTCAATTCTGGTTGCCGTATCTCAAGAATAATATAGTAGAATTGGAAAAGGTGCAGCGAAGGGCGACTAAAATGATAGCGGGGATGGGACGACTTCCCTATGAAGAAAGACTAAAGAGGCTAGGGCTTTTCAGTTTGGAGAAGAGGCGGCTGAGGGGAGACATGATAGAGGCATATAAAATAATGAGTGGAGTGGAACAGGTGGATGTGAAGCGTCTGTTCACGCTTTCCAAAAATACTAGGACTAGGGGGCATGCGATGAAACTACAGTGTAGTGAATTTAAAACAATTCGGAGAACATGTTTCTTCATCCAACGCATAATTAAACTCTGGAATTCGTTGCTGGAGAACGTGATGAAGGCAGAGTTTAAAAAGGGGTTAGACGGTTTACTAAAGGACAAGTCCATAAACCACTACTAAATGGACTTGGGAAAAATCCACAATTCCAGGAATAACATGTATAGAATGTACGTTTGGGAAGCTTGCCAGGTGCCCTTGGCCTGGATTGGCCGCTGTCGTGGACAGGATGCTGGGCTCGATGGACCCTTGGTCTTTTCCCAGTGTGGCATTACTTATGTACTTATATATAAGCTACATTGAGCCTGCAAAAAGGTGGGAAAATGTGGGATACAAATGTAACAAATAATAAAATAATGCAGTCCATTGGTTTTCTTATATTTTGTTCTTGTGATGACTTATATACTGTGCCAAAAATGAAAACTCTTCTCTCTATCTGGTCAATAATAAAAGGAGCTCATTGTGAACACTATCCACCCTAAAAGGTTGTTTTGTGGCTGGACATGAGGAATTGTAATGTTGAACAAATAAGTGTGTGTTTGTAACCCTAGTTATGTATTTAAAGTTTATAGAATTCTTTCAAGAAAGTCAGTTAATCGTTTAACTTATTAGTGAAACGTAACCACAGAGGCATATTTTCAAAGCACTTTGGGAGGCTAAGTTCCATAGGTTTCTATGGAACTTTGGGAGGCTAAGTGCTTTGAAAATGAGCTTGATAGTATGGTCACATTTCTAATAGGACAAAGGGCCTTTAAAAATGAAGGGAACAAAATTCTTTCATTGAAAAAATAACTTTGTCTAATTGATATTCACACTGATGGTGTGCGTGTAGCTATACATTACATTCGGAGGATACCAAGTTCCAAATCGTATGATACTTGGAGGAATGTATCATTGAAAACATCAAGACATTTGAAAACTGTCTGTAGAAGCCTCTCTTGTCATTGGTGTGACCCCTGACGTAGATGCGGCAGCACCGAAACACGGCCCGTGTCGGGTCTTTCTTCAATCAAAGTTCATTATTAAAGTTATTTTTTCAGGAGAGGAAGTGACGTCATCACTGGGAGATGGCCGCATGAAAGAGAAGCTCCGGCGGTGCTTCGATAATTAAATCAGATCTCGCCCGAGAAATTGAAATAAATCGAGAAATTGAAATAAATCGCGCCACTAAAGCTTCAGCTAAGGTCCGACAGCATGACGACCCGAAAAAAGCTAGAGAAATATCATTATAAAGCGGACAAAACAGAGGCGGAAGCGGCGCTAGAGAAGACAGCGGGGAAGCACGGAGCCAAAATGGCGTCTGATGTCTCGGACTAGGAGCTCGAGCATGAGGAGCACTCGGAGAGCGAAACGGAGCTAACTAAGAGGGATGTTGCCAAGTGGTTTCAGGAATTGAAGACGAAGGTGGTAACCTCAAAAAAAGAAATTCAAGCTGCTGTTGCAGAATTGCGTGGAGAAATTCAAGAGATGGGAAACAGAGTGTCCCTAACTGAGGAAACTATAGAGGCAATGGGAGAGGAGCTGCAAACTGTTAAAGGATACCCTTAAAGAGGAGAAACTAATCAGAATGGAGTTGGTACTGAAGATGGAGGATCTCGAGAACAGATCGCGGAGAGGTAATTTGAGATTCAAAGGGGTCCCTGAGGAGGATCAATTTTGGGACTGTGTGAAAGTAATTCAGGAATTGTGTGCATTCATCTTAACTTCGGGTGAGAGCTCCCAATCAGAGCATAGAATGGACACTGTGCAGCTAGATAGGGCACACAGGAGACTTGGACCTCGGAGAGGAGATGTACCCAGAGACATTATAGTCTGTTTTCACGAGTTTCAAGCGAAGGAATTGATTTGGAAAAAAGCCAGAGGCATGGGGGACATAGCATGGAAGAACTGTAAAATTAAAGTTTTTCAGGATCTGGCGCAGGCGACTTTGAGACGGAGAAGAGACTTCAAAATGGTGACAGCCTATCTGCAGCAGAAGGGTTTAAGGTACAGATGGCTTTACCCGTTTGGCCTGCAATTCACAATGGGCAACCAATCCAAGAAATGTCAGACCACGGCGGGAGCATGGAAAGCATTGTTGGATCTGGGGTGTAAAGATCTTCCTGTAGAGGGACAGAGGCCTAAAGGAGAGACTTTGGGCTCCGGGATCAAGTTGCAATCAGGATGGACAACAATTAGAAGAGAAAGAAGACGAATATCATCTCCCAGCACATCTAGTCGGGCACAAGGAGAACAAATTTGACTGTATGTCTGTGCCAGAGCCGGTGGTGGACGGTCTGTGCCAGAGCCGGTGGTGGGAAGCAGGACTGGTGGTTGGGAGGCAGGGATAGTGCTGGGCAGACTTATACAGTCTGTGCCAGAACCGGTGGTGGGAGGTGGGGATAGTGCTAGGCAGACTTATACGGTCTGTGTCAGAGCCGGTGGTTGGGAGGCGGGGATAGTGCTGGGCAGACTTATACGGTCTGTGCCCTGAAGAGCACAGGTACAAATCAGTAGGGTATGCACAAAAAGTAGCACATATGAGTTATCTTGTTGGGCAGACTGGATGGACCGTGCAGGTCTTTTTCTGCCGTCATCTACTATGTTACTATGTAATGGACTAAATGGTGGATGGAGTGAGCTGTTGAAGTAGATAAGGGATTATTAGGGCCTAATTATAAGAAATGTGGTGGAAAGGGTGAGCGCATGAAGGGTGGATGCATGGACGGGTGAGATTGAATGGGATAGGAAGGTAAACAGTGGCATCCGGTTGTTGACACACTTCCTTCAGGAACTAACTGGCAGGAAGGGGTTGACAACAGGGAAGGGGGGGAGGGGAGAGGGGGTTAGGGTGGGTTCATGGAATGTTAATGGCTTAAACAACCCAGGGAAAAGAAGTATTATTTTTAATGAACTCAGGCGTTTAAAGTGGGACATTATTATGCTCCAGGAAACACACATACAAAAGAAAGATCAAAGGTTGCTGCAACATAAGAATTTAGGAAATTATTATGCACTGACTGACCCACGGGGAGGCAAAATGGGGGGGTCTGGCTACGTACATTAGGGAGGGGGGTTCCATTTCTTAAGGAGGATATGTACACAGAGGCACAGGGGAGATGCATGGCGATAAAAGGGAAACTATACAATCAGACTGTAATGATTATAAATCTGTATGCTCCGTGAAGCAGGCCTGGTATGCAGGTGTGGTGGAAACAAGTGGGTGCCCTAAATGTGCAGAAGTAAATGCATCATTTTGCCATGGTATGTGGCAATGTAGAGAGATACAAAGGTTTTGGTCAGCTCTCTCCCGATTTCTAAGCTGGGTCATAGGATATCAAGTGGTCCTGTCCTTTGAGGGGGTGATACTGAGTTCTATGATGACATGGAATAAGGGAACGCTCGAAGAAAAGATGTTCCTTAGTAAACTCTGTATTCTGGGGAAAAATGCATTCTTAATTGTTGGACAGTGGATAAGGGCCCCTCGTTTTGGTATTGGAGAAATAAGTTACACGAGCTCATGTTATGGGAAATGCAAGATACTCGCAGCTCACCGAAGAGACGGCAGCGATTTATAAAATTTTGGGGGGCATATGTACACAAAATATCCCCAAGAGCGCGGAGTCAAGTTCTGAATACCTTAGGTTAGTTGGTGCGCATGGAATGTGTGTGGAAAAGAAACATGAAGTAGAATTGTCAAAGTCAGACATCACTGCTAGGTGGCTGAGTACATGAAGAGGGGGGGAGGGGGAAGGTTATTAAAATGTTTAGAGATTTTTGTTAATACAGTTTTGTTGGCGATTCTTGATATCAGGCGAAGTCTGATAGGAATGTTATAGCTGTATAGCATGTGTGATCTTCAATAACTGTACTGGGAGGAAAGGGGAGAGGGGGGAATGGGTGGGGATCTAAGGGAAGGGGAGGAGGGTAGAATGATCAAAAATGTTATAATGGACAATGCACAGTTATAAATTGGAAATGTTGTGATCCGGTGTGTTGTTTTGGAAGTTGGCTGTGTCAGCTTGCACTGTGACTAAATGTGTTTACTTAGTAAGAAATGTATAAAGATAAGTAGGTAGGGGTGGGGGATGTAAAGGTTATAAAATGATGACTGTCTGCACGGGTATATTCCCGTCTAATGTATAGTGTGACATGGAAAAGATTTGCTTACTGGTTGACAGCTTGTTTGCACTGACTTGTCATCAATAAAAATTGTTAAATATTAAGTAAAACAAATAAAAAACAACTTCTGAATCTCAAAAAAAAAAATCTGTATGCTCCCAACACAGGGCAGGGACAATTTTTTGAATATCTTCGAGAAGAATTAGCGCAGTTCGCAGCAGGCAGGGTAATAATGGGGAGAGATTTTAATATGACTTGGGCAGGGTTGGATCAATCCAAAGGTGAAGGAGGTGATCTCAAACCACATAGAAGCGAGCTAAAGGCTTTAGTCAAGGAGTTGGATCTTCTTGACGTCTGGAGGCTGCAACATCCTAGGCAATGCACATTTTCGTTCTACTTGCATGCACAACAGACATACACAAGAACTGATGCGATCTGAGTTAGCCGCTCCCTCTGGGATAGGGTGAGAGAAACAGAAGTAGAGAGCATTCATGCTTCTGACCATGCCCCAGTTTGGATTACATTCTCGGATCTAGGGCAAGAGAGGAAATCCACCTATTGGAGGTTTTATTTTTTGTTACATTTGTACCCTGCACTTTCCCACTCATGGCAGGCTCAATGCGGCAGGCAATGGAGGGTTAAGTGACTTGTCCACAGTCACAAGGAGCTGCCTGTGCCGAGAATCGAACTCAGTTCCTCAGTTCCCCAGGACCAAAGTCCACCACCCTAACCACTAGGCCACTCCTCCACTCCAATTCTATCTAAAACAGCAAATAAAAATGGCCAGTGCACTCTGTCAAATGCCTTCTCTGCATCCAGAGATAAAAAACATAGAGGGGAGTTTGTCATTTGAGCTTGAGAAAAGGCCAGGTACAAATCAAGGTAAGGTATACACAAAAAGTAGCACATGTGAGTTTATCTTGTTGGGCAGACTGGATGGACCGTGCAGGTCTTTTTCTGCCGTCATCTACTATGTTACTATGTAAGTGCAGGGCCCTCCGTATATTATCAAAGGTTTGCCAATCATGTATGAATCCTGCCTGATCTTCATGTACCAAAGATGGAAGATAACGTTGTAATCGGGAGGACAAGATCTTAGTAAAAATCTTATAACCGACTCCCAAAAGAGAGATGGGTCTATAAGAACTGCACAGCTGAGGATCCTTGCCAAGTCTGGGCATAACTGTTATAGAAGAAGATTCCAGGTCTTTGGCAAGAGCTGTCCCTCATCAAAAGAGTTAAACACCCTTTGGAGCAGAGGGGCTAGCACTCTACCAAACATTTTGTAGAATTTATTAGTAAATCCGTCGGGTTCTGGAACTTTATTATTCATGAGTCCACGAATCGCCTCGTAAATCTCATCAAGAATTATAGGCTGAGACAACGCGTGCCTAGCTCCCTCTGTCAGCTTGGGCAAGTCCACTTTATTAAGATACATACTAATTGCCTCTTCCGATATGCAAACGTCTGGAGTGTAAAGAAGCTCATAGTATTGGTGAAACATATCTTGCAACCGACTGGGATCTGTATGTATCGAGCCCTCATCATCTTTAAGATTAACAATATGGGTTCTAGTAATCTGCTGCTTAAGACTCATCTTCGGAAAAACACGCTTCGAAATTGCGAAACCCCTCCTAAGAAGCTTACATTGGCTTCCTATTAACGCTCACATAACACTCAAAATATGCACAATAGTCCACAGAATCATCTACGGACTTGCATCAGATTACATGACGGAACTTATCAATCTACCATTAAGAAACGTGACGAGAACAGCAAGAGCCTACCTAACCCAATTGCAAAGGTATAAATACAAATCTTCACATGCCACCAGCCTCACCTTTTTAGGCACACAACTTTGGAACTCACTACCCAAAGACCTGAAAATCACAGAAAACTACCTACAATTCAGAAAAAAACTGAAAACACATCTTTTCAAGAAGTCTTTCCCCCCTGGATCTGCCTAATCCCACATCACCACACATCACGAACAGTTCAAAAATGGAAAACAATAATATTAACCTCTCTCACAATATGCTAATATATCAACCTAAGCGTTTATTGTACTTCTGTATTATGTACTAGACTTCTACAAATCTAAATTTTGTAACCACCTTGTGAACATCGATAGGGGATGATAAGATCTGTACAGAGATCCTGGGGGCCATTAAGGAATATATGGAATTTAATGATACAGGTGAGGTGTCTGACAGGAGCTTGTGGGATGCTCTTAAAGTGGTTATAAGGGGATGCCTCATCAAAAATGGAGTTATCCGGAAACGGGAGCGTGAATCTAGGGAATTGGAGATTAGAGAAAAATTGGCGTAGTTAGAGGCGGAACATCAGGAGGGAAGGAACTTAGAGGTTTTGCAAAGTTTATCAGAGTGTAGGGCTGAATTACAAAAAATGCAGGTGGAAAAATTGGAATTTCAAAGGCGTCTCATGCAACAGAAATTCTTCGAATTTAGCAATAAATCGGGTACTATGCTAGCCCGCTTTCTTAAGCAACACCAGGTCAATAGTACAATATTGATGATTAAGGGACAGGGAGGGATTCCTTTGTACAGTGACGGGGCTATACGTGATCAATTTGTGCAATACTACACTACTCTATATGCAAGAGGGGCGGAGGTTTCCAAGGGGGAAATACTACAATATTTGCAGGAGCTGGGACTCCAGCAATTATCAGGATCACAAAGGGAGATGTTAGAGTGACCCATAAACCATAAAGAAGTGTTTGAAGTGATTAAAAATTTAAAAGGGGGGAAGGCTCCGGGACTCGATGAGTACACAGCCAAATTTTATAAGGTCTTTTCCAAGGAACTGGTGCCTATCCTATGCAGAGTGGGTAACAGTGGTTTGACAGGCGGATCTTTCCCACCTAGTATGCATGAGGCGGGGATATTGGTTCTGTTAAAGCCGGGGCGTGATCCAGGAGTGTATGGTTCATACAGACCGATATCCCTGGTAAATGTGGATATTAAGATACTAGCTAAGATAATGGCCAACAGGCTGGGGATAGTGTTGCCTTATTTGATAAATGAAGATCAATCCGGTTTCGTGCCCAAGAGACAGGTGGTAGATAACATAAGGAGATCATTACATATCCTGTGGGGTGCTCAACAAAGGAAAGAACCGCTGGCCTTTTTGACAACGGATGCCGAGAAGGCATTCGATAGGGTAGAATGGAACTATTTATGGGAGGTGATGAGTGAAACGGGATTTGGGGAGAAATTTGTGGGATGGTTGCAGTGCCTATATCAATCACTGGTAGCCAGAATAAAAGTGAATGGGGGTTACACAGGACAGTTTATGATTCAAAGGGGGACACGGCAGGGTTGCCCTCTCTCCCCATTATTGTTTGCGATTTCCATTGAACCCCTGGCGCAGCGGGTGAGAATTTTAACAGATATTAAAGGTGCAAGGGTAGGGGATACAGAACATAAAATAGCCCTATTTGCAGATGATGTCTTGTTTTATGTGGGTTATCCACAATTGACATTGCCTATTATTAAACGGGAACTGGATAGGTATGGGGGATGTCTGGCTTTAAAGTTAATTACGATAAATCCGAATTGATGGGGGTGACTCTCTCAGACAGTGAGGTAGATTGCTGGAGTCCTACTCATTTAAGAAAGCAGCTGGGCATTTTCGGTATTTGGGAATTCAGATTCCAAGGGATTTATCTAAATTATATTTGTTGAATTATATCCCACTGTTTAGGGAAAATAAGGAGAGACCTGAGCAAATGGAGGCATGGCTGGCTGTCATGGTGGGGCAGGAAACCAGCAATAAAAATGAATCTGCTCCCCCGGCTCTTATTCTTTTTTCAAACCTTGCCAATCTTAGTCCCTAAGGGAGAGATACTTCGATTAAAATCTGAAATTTTCCAGTTCATTTGGGGAGGGAATGGGGCCAGACTTCCAGGAAAATCATGTGGAGAGCAGTGGATCTAGGGGGCAGAGGTATCCCCAATTTACAATTACGGGGTGGCCCAATTAAAATTATGATGGAGTGGAATAGGGGGGAGGAGACAGCGTTAATCAGGTTGGAACAGCATTTTGTGAAGGGATGTTCTCTAGGGGAGTGCTATGGGCTTCCATACCTACTAAAACTTATAAACATATAACGAGGAACCCATTTATACTGCACTTGTTAATGGTATGGGGGTCACAAAGGGATAAATTACGTGGAACGAGAATATTATCCATCAATGCGTTGATCACCCAGGAGCCCAGCTTTCCGGCGGGTAGACAGGGAATTGTATTTGTAGGGTGGGCACAGAGGGGTTTGGTCAAATTTAGTGATTTACTAGATTCCGGGAAAAATAGACCCTTTGAGGAACTACAGGAAACCTATGGACTAACACAGACAGATATATTTGCCTACTTGCAAGTTAAACACTTTATTAGCAAGCAGGGATGGCGGAGTCCTGTAATGGAGAAGGCATAGATTTTTGAAGATATGTGTAGTTTTGTGAGCAAAAGGGGGAGGGGTATAACTCTGTTTTATCACCATCTCCGGGGAGAGGAATTCATTAAATTTCCATATATGAAGGAGTGGGAGCGAGATTTGGGGAGTGAGCTGAATGTGACTGAGTGGAAATCAAGAATGGGATAACAGATGCAGAACAATACTAGATAATATAGTCAATCACCAAATAGCTCCAGTCTTATTGAATACAAAATATCTTTATTAAACACGTGTGCTTCAAAACCTGCTCACGTGTGTTTAAAACCTTTATTCACAAACAATGTTCTCTTATATCTTTCATACTCAAAGAGACTTCACAGAATTAGAAATACGGGACCTTTGCATTATATTTTGATGAGATAGTAATTTGTTTAGAGGTTTGAATTGAAGGGGTGACAGTGGAATTGTGTAATTTTAGGGGATATGGTGGTTCCTCCTGATGAAGAGAACGAAATGCGGTCCTGCATAGAGGAGCCGATGCTTGCTTAAGGACTGGAGTAACAGCAGTTATGAGATTGAAAGTCTCATTCTGCTTATGTAGTGCCTGAAATCTATTGCAAGTGGAGTTGTTCATCCCCAGAGAAGTGTGTTGGGGTTTGTCTTGAACTTTCATGAAACTTTATGTGAAACCGGAAACCGGAAGAGCAGAGTGAATGGACACATGCAAAGGTCCCGTATTTCTAATTCTGTGAAGTCTCTTTGAGAGACAAGAAGTTATGAACTCTGACACAGTGTGTAATGATATTCAAGAAAGTCATGTATATATAAATCCTCCTTGTTATAGATTTTCTATGCAGGTACTATAAGGTGTGAATGAGTATGAAAGATATAAGAGAACATTGTTTGTGAATAAAGGTTTTAAACACACGTGAGCAGGTTTTGAAGCACACGTGTTTAATAAAGATATTTTGTATTCAATAAGACTGGAGCTATTTGGTGATTGATAATACGAGTGCTCCAGCAGCTCTATTGAGTCCCTAATTGTATAATATTATAGATAATATAGTGCCACTTCAAACCAGAACCTCATATAGAAAAAACTCAACACCATGGTTTAATGAAGAATTGAAAGAACTAAAAACACAAGTCAGAAGATTAGAAAGAGCAGAGAGCAAGAAAAAAGACGAAATCACACTCAAAGACTGGAAACAACTACAAAGAAAATACAAATACACTATCAGACAAACTAAAAGGACATATTACAAAACCAAAATAGGACCAAACTACAAGGATACTCACAAACTCTTCTCACTCGTAAACAATCTCCTAAATACTACTACGGTGACCTCCAACAACACAGATACCCCATCAGTAACCAATCTTGCAAATTACTTCAAGGAAAAAAAATCATAAAGCTCCGACTCATGATACCAACCAATATAATGGACTACACAAACATCCTTGAATGTTTAGACCCAAAACCCGGGGAATGCCCAGCAGATCGGTCATGGACCAACTTTAACACACTCTCATCAAATGAAATCTCACATTGGCTTGGAAAATACGCCAAATCGCAATGCAAATTAGACATTTGCCCTAATAGTCTAATAAGATCCGCACCCAAACAATTCAAAACAGACCTCATGAACCACGTAAATCACAGGCTTCAAAATGGGCTCTTCCCCACGGATAAAGGAAACATCTTACTCTGCTACCGAAAGACGCTAAGAAAAGCACTATGGACCTAACCAACTATCGCCCAGTAGCATCTATTCCACTTATAACCAAACTCATGGAAGGCCTAGTGACGAAACAACTTACTGAATACCTAAATAAACACTCAATTCTGCCCGAATCTCAATCAGGATTTTGGTCAAATCACAGCACCGAAACTGTTCTAGTGTCTGCAATGAACTCATTCAAACAAGCAATTGCAACTGGTAACAACATACTTCTCCTACAAATCGACATGTCCAGTGCCTTTGACGTGGTTAATCATGAAATACTACTACATATTCTAGAATACTTTGGAGTAGGAGGCACAGTTCTCAAATGGTTCAAAGGATTCCTGACTACAAGATCATACCAAGTAACAACGAACGCGGACAGATCACCCCCATGGATACCTGAATGTGGAGTCCCCCAAGGAGCCCCCCTCTCACCAACCTTATTCAACCTAATGATGATACCTTTAGCCAAACTTCTAGCCAATCAAAACCTCAACCCCTACATATATGCAGATGATGTCACAATTTACATCCCGTTCAAACATGATCTAAATGAAATCACCAATGAGATCAACCAAAGCCTCCAAACAATGCACACATGGGCAGATGCATTCCAACTAAAACTGAATGCAGAAAAAACACAATGTCTTGTACTCACCTCACAACATAACACAAAAAACTTGAAAATTCTTGGAGTCACCATTGATCGAAACCTCACTCTTGATGCCCACGTGAAAAACACGACGAAAAAGATGTTCCACTCCATGTGGAAACTCAAAAAAGTAAAACCGTTCTTCCCGAGATACATCTTCCGTACTCTGGTACAATCAATGGTAATAAGTCATCTGGATTACTGCAGCGCACTGTATGCTGGCTGTAAAGAACAGACTATCAAAAAAACTCCAAACTGCCCAAAATACTGCCGCCAGACTCATATTTGGAAAAACTAAATATGAAAGCACAAAACCCTTGAGAGAGAAACTTCACTGGCTGCCACTTAAGGAACGCATTGTGTTCAAGATCTGCACGAATGTACACAAAATCATTCACGCAGACGCCCCAATCAACATGCTAAACCTCGTGGACCTACCCACAGAAATGCCACAAGATCATCCCGCAAATTTCTCAACCTGTACTTCCCCAGCTGCAAAGAACTAAAATACAAGCTGATGCATGCTACGACCTTCTCATACATGAGCACGCAGTTATGGAATGCACTTCCTACAGACCTGAAAACAATCAACAAAATAACTATCTTTCGCAAATCTCTAAAAATATATTTCTTCAACAAAGCCTACAATGAGAACCGATAATCTCACTAATCCACCTCACCAACCCACTCAGTTATGAAAGCCCACCTCTACACCTACCCCAATCACTCCCTTCCTTCTTCTCTCTTCCCTTACTTAATCTCTACACCATACTAACTGTATCTGATATCCTGGATTGACAATGCTAACAAAAATATGTAAGCCACATTGAGCCTGCAAATAGGTGGGAAAATGTGGGATAAAAATACAATTAATAATAATAATAATATGTGGGGAGGTGAATAAGGCGTCAATATGTGTATTGATTAAAGAAAATGCATACAAAGTGTTAAGCAGATGGTACTGCACACCAGACTGTGTGAAAAAGATGTATCCTGATGCTAATGATCAGTGTTGGCGTTGTGGGAAAGCTGTGGGAACGTATTGGCATATATGGTGGTCATGTACCGTTCTGCAAACTTTTTGGGCAGACGTTGCAAGCTCTCTCACTAAAGCACTAAAGGTTGATTTCCCCTGTGACCCTAAATGGTGCCTTCCAGGGCTGTGGAGTCGGTACAAAAATCCTTCGACTCTGACTCAGACTCCTCAGTTTATGGTACCTCCGACTCTGACTCCGACTCCTCAGTTTTTAATATGTATTTTTTTTTGCATGTTGACTGAAAGAGTGCAGCATGCAAGGCTGCATGTTAATGTTTGGGTTTAAAATCTATGTCATTGTGACTTTTTATTTTATTTATTAAAGAAACTATAAATATTCATTAATCCTAAAGTTTAAACAAAAAAACACACATAAAAAAACAAGGTTATGTTTATTGTTTTTTTATCAAGTATAAAGTCATCATAGCATTAGCAAGTATACAAATCTGGAACAACCACATCCTTTGGAAATTCTAGAACATCCTTTGGAAATTAGAACAAAATCAAAGTTAACCTACATAAACCAAAAACATTTGGAAAACCTAAAACAACTTATATATTATTTAAACTTGGCATATATAGCTGTAGAATAGCTGTTAAACATAATCCAAAATTAACTAATATATTGTTCTTAGAAACAGAATTGCTTCTGCCAGATCCTCCTTCATAGAAGCCCTTAAATCTGATTTGATTATTTTCAGTGCTGAAAACAGTCTTTCAACACTGACTTGGGTGGGTGGCATTGCTGTTATGGTTCTAGCTGCATCACTGACAATCTCTGGATAAACAATGATGGCTTCTTCTATAGTCAGTTTTGATGAGCGGTCAAACTTTTCCACTTCTTTTAATCCTTTAAAAAACTCTTGCATGAATTTCTTTATATGGACATTTACAGGTTGCTTTTCCATGCTTAACCGACATCGCTTTGCTTTTGAAGCTTCCATTTTGTCCAAATAGGCTTGAAAAATTCTGTTCTTCATTTGAAGAGGATGAACCTGAGTTACCATTACCACCAGTATTTATAGCTTTAGCTTCATCCAGTGGTTTATGAGTTTCAGGTAGCAACCCTTTCATGCGAACTGCTATGTCATAGAGTGCCTGTTTTCCTGTAGCAATTTGGTCACGGCTCAGCAAAATTCGGCTCATTGGATCAACATAAATAGCAGCTAAGAGAATTTGATTATCCAGCAAGAGCTCCTCTCTTTTCCTCATTGAAGATACAATGCCATCAGCAATTAACCCCCCACTTTTGTTAAGGTTATATATCAAGCCCTTCCATTCCAAGAAGAATTTACCTGGTGTTAAATCTTCATATTGCAGCTTCTTGGTAACAGCAAAAGGGTAAGAAAGTAGCCTTTCTAATTCTGTAACTTGAGCCCACTGGTTTTCTTTTAATGAAACATTTACATTGTCCAGTTCTTCAAGAAAGTCTTTTAGTTCAAGCAAATGCTTTATCATCAAGTAAGTGCTTCCCCAGCGCGTTGCTTGATCCAAAATGGCTCCTTTTCCAGCACGTCTCTTCAGAATAGCATCTGTTTTAGGGATCCTGGCTGCAACAGCTACTTGCCTCAACTTGCTAATTAGTGTAGCCGCATGACGATCCTTCAATCCATCTCTTATTGCTAGTTGCAGAGTATGAACAGCACAACGCATATGTTGAATGGTAATAAGCTTAGATGCTTCTTCAGCAATATCATCCAAACTTTCACAGCTTTCTTGAATTGCAGAACTGTCATCTTCTGATATTTGTATGCTGCTTTCTTCATCAACTTCCTTCATTTTTTCAATTGTGCTTAACATATTTGAAGCATTATCAGTTACAATACATAGAATGTGTATTTTAATTTCAAAATCTTCTAAAACACCTTCCACTAACTTCTGCAGATACTCACTGGTATGATGTGCCTGAGTGTCCTTTACTCCTAATGTCCGGGTTATTGTTTTTTTGTTTTCATCAGCAAATCTAACATTAATTGCAAAATAATTGACTCTGTGACGTGTGCATGCATCCATTTTAATAAAGCCAAAACGTCCCTTCAGACTTTTTCTTAGTTCTTCCTTCTTACATTTGGCCTCTTCAAGTATAAGTTTCCTTATACTTTCTCGTTCCAGAGAAACTCCAAGCTTTTTAGCCATTTCTCCATTTAAGCCTAAAAAGGCTGGGTGTGAAAAAAAATAGTGGTATACTATTCTTTACTGCCATTTCAATGATGTGGTTTTTGAATTTTTCTGGTATCATTGTTATAGTAACTTTGTCAGCTGTAAAAAATCTTGATAGTTGTGTCTGGCCTCCAGTAGATTTCTGATCTTTTATTGACCCTGAAGTAAATGGAATGTTTTCATTGCTATCTTTCTCATTCACAGCTTCTAACACTTTAGGATGGAAACGCTGCAAGTGTCTTTTTAAATTTGATGCTCTTGTAGGTGCATTTTTTTCATAACCACTGAAACTGCTAATTTTTGCATCACATGCTTTTTCACCATCATCATCTTCTATAATACATTGACATACGTGGAGGGGCATAATCGAACGCGAACGCCCATTTGTAAAAATGTCCATCTCCGAGAACAGGTCTGTGAAGGGGCGGGCCGAATTGTATTTTCGAAAAAGATGGACGTTTATCTTTAGTTTCAAAAATACGCTTTGTGCCGGGCAAATGCATAGGATTTGGGCGTTTTTTGAGCTAGGCGTTTTCGTTTTTCAGCGATAATCAAAACCAAAGCGCCCCAGCTCAAAAACGAACAAATCCAAGGCATTTGGTCGTGGGAGGGGCCAGCATTGGTAGTGTACTGGTCCCCCTGCGATGCCTCTATGCCAGCTTCAAATATCATCCCAAGCTCCATGACAGCAGTATGCAGGTCCCCCGAGCAAATTTAGTTTAGTTGGTGCTGCCCGGACCCATGCAGAGAGCAAAAATCGGAAGAAAAAAAAAACATGCAAGTGCAGTTGGGGACGTCCAAATTAAAAAATAGTAAAAGGGAGATTCAAACCAGCCACCTTCTGATTCCCAGGCCAGTGCTCTAAGCACTGCACCACATGAATCAGTTGTTTAGAAGTCCTTGACATGTCGTCAGCTAAATGAGCTGTGATTGGCTGACAGAAACTTGGAGGGACTTAATGGAAAGGGAAGGACCTCTAAACAACTGATTCATGTGGTGCAGTGCTTTAGAGCACTGGCCTGGGAATCAGAAGGTGGCTGGTTCAAATCTCCCTTTTACTATTTTTTAATTTGGACGTCCCCAACTGCACTTGCATGTTTTTTTTTTCTTCCGATTTTTGCTCTCTGCATGGGTCCGGGCAGCACCAACTAAACTAAATTTGCTCGGGGGACCTGCATACTGCTGTCATGGAGCTTGGGATGATATTTGAAGCTGGCATAGAGGCTGGAAAAAAAAGTGTTTAAAGTTCGGATTTTTTTGGTGGGAGGGGGTTAGTGACCACTGGGGGAGTCAGGGAAGGTCATCCCCGATTCCCTCCATTGGTCATCTGGTCATTTAGGGCACTTTTTTGGGACCTGTTCGTGAAAAAACAGGGTCCAGAAAAAGTGTCCTAAATTCTGGCTAAAAACGCCTTTATTTTTTCGATTATCGGCCAAGCGCGCCCATCTCTCCTCAGTCGATAACCACGCCCCAGTCCCGCCTTCACCATGCCTCCAACACGCCCCCGTCAACTTTATGCGTTCCCGCGACGGAGTGCAGTTGGAAACGCCCAAAATCGGCTTTCGATTATACCGATTTGGGCACCCACAAGAGAAAGACGTCCATCTCCCGATTTAGGTCGGAATTTGGGCGTTTTTCTCTTTCGAAAATAAGCTGGATAATGTTTCCCATCTGTTGATATTGTAAAGTGTTCATAAACAGCAGACTTTGTCATGTTTCCTGACATTCTTTTTGCCATTGTGAATGGTGTGCCACTTCCACTAAAATATAAAGCTCTTCTTGCAGAGAAAGAGGAAGTTGGGTGGAATCTCTCTGCTGCCTTATCTGTGTGTGCTGAATGATCTTCTCTTGGAGCTTAAGTTCACTGTGGGGTCAGAGAGGAGGTGCTCTACAGCAGGTCAGTAAATGCAAAGGGAGACTGAGCAGAGGGAAGCTCTCCAGCAAAATAGTACAGCTGGACTTCACACTAGTGAAACAACTAGGTACTAAGCTTTATTCACAGCAGAGAAGTACTTTATTCAAATGTATGAGGAGTCGGAGTCGGTACATTTTTGCCGACTCCAACTTCGACTCAATGTACCCAAAATTGGTGCCGACTCCGACTCCACGACTCCACAGCCCTGGTGGAGGTGGCACCACGGATGGAGTCGGCCTTGTCATTTTTGGCTGACGCCCTCTATGATCTGGTCAAAGCTTCAGCTAAACAGATGGCTGTGGCGGTGGCCGCTCGCCGCCTTCTATGGTTATGGCATTGGGCGGCTGACATGGCCTCTAAACAAAGGTTGGTGAAGTTGCCCTTCCAGGGCCTTCTCCTATTTGGTGAGGAGTTGGAGAAAATTGTTAAAGGCCTGGGGGATCCTAAACCCCAGCACTTACCCGAGGATAGGCCGCGGCCTTCTTCCAAGGATCAGGCGGTTCCCTCCTCTTCCAGACCTCGCTTCCGTGAAACTAGAAGGTACCGCCCGGGGCGTTCTGCTGGGTTTACTTCACGTGCCCGCTTTCAGCAGAGGAACTCCTTTCGTTCGGACAAATGTTCCGCAGCGGCTGGCTAAAGGCCTGGACTTCATGGATGACCCTCTCAATGATGGTGCGCCGGCCCACTCCTCGATTCCTGCAGTTGGAGGACGTCTTTCCCTCTTTCTCGAGGAATGGGTCAAGATTACCTCAGATCAGTGGGTTTTGAACCTGATCAGAGATGGCTACAGATTAGAATTCAATGCCCCGGTGAGAGACGTGTTTGTGGAGTCCCAAGGTGGCTCTGCTGTCAAACAGGCGGCGGTAGAGGAGACATTGCAAGGCTTGTTGCACCTCGGGGCGGTGGTCCCTGTGCCTCCCACCGAGATCGGCTATGGTAGTTACTTCATTTACTTTGTGGTGCCGTGAAAAGGAGGGTCTTTTCGGCCCATACTCGACTTAAAGGAAGTCAACAAGTCACTAAGAGTGCGGCATTTTTGCATGGAAACCCTGCGCTCCGTCATTGCGGCGGTACAGCCAGGAGAGTTTCTCACGTCTCTGGACCTGAAAGAAGCTTACTTGCACATTCCTATTTAGCCCCTGCACCACCGGTTTCTCCAGTTTGCGATGTTGGGAAAACATTTCCGGTTTCAGGCCTTGCCTTTTGACCTCGCCACAGCTACCCGAACCTTTTCCAAGGTAATGGTGGTAGTAGCTGCCTTTCTCAGGCGAGAGGGTATCCGGGTTCACCCGTACCTCGATGACTGGCTCATCAGAGCGGACTCTGCAGAAGAGAGTCATCATGTAACAGCCAGAGTGGTTTCAGTACTTCAATCTCTGAGCTGGGTCGTCAATATACCCAAAAGTCACCTGACCCCCCTTCAATCTCTAGAATATTTGGGGGTCCGGTTTGACACAGCCTCGGGGTTTGTCTTTCTACCCGAGCAAAGGCGGTGCAAGTTTCAGAACCAGGTCCGTCTGCGCCTGAGGATGCCTCACCCGCGAGCTTGGGACATAGTCCAGCTGTTGGGGTCGATTTCAGCCACCTTGGAAGTGGTGCAATGGGCGAAAGCGCACCTGAGACCTCTGCAGCGTTCCATGCTTCAACGATGGTCTCCAATATCTCAGGATTACCACCGCAGACTCACGTGTCTCCCTGTGGCCCGGCTCAGTATGGAGTGGTGGCTCTCAGACAGCATGCTGCGGCGAGGAATGCTGCTAGCGCTTCCCGATTGGTGCCTGGTGGTAACAGATACCAGCCTGCAGGGCTGGGGGCACATTGCCATGGAAGGCATGCCCAGGGTCTCTGGACACCCGAGGAGTCGGAGTGGTCCATCAATCGCTTGGAGTTGAAAGTGATATTCCAGGCGCACCTGGCCTTTCACACGACCCTGGAGGGACTGGCTGTTAGAGTTCTGTCGGACAATATGACAGCAGTGGCCTACATAAATCGACAAGGCGGCACTCAGTGCAGGGCACTGGCTGCGCAGGCCATGCAGATTGGCACTGGGCCGAACTACAGCTGCAGTTTCTGTCAGCAGCTCACATTGCAGGTCAGAGCAACGTGCAAGCCAATTATCTAAGCAGGCATCAAATCGACCCAGCGGAGTGGGAACTGGCAGACGAAGTGTTCCTTCAGATCTGTGCCAAATGGGGGATGCCCGTAGCGGATCTTATGGCGTCAAGCGCAAATGCCAAAGTCCCGTGCTTTTACAGCAGACGGAGAGATCCTCGCTCGGTGGGGTTGGATGCCTTGGCTCAACCCTGGCCTCAGGGCCCCCTGTATGTGTTCCCTCCTTGGCCCTTGATAGGGCGAGTACTCCTGCGGATTCGGCTACATCAAGGAGAGGTGGTTCTCATTGCCCCGGATTGGCCCAGGCGGATGCTGGTGGAGGCTCCCCTTCCTTTGCCTCTGGTACCGAACCTGTTGTCACAGGGGCCGGTAACCATGGAGGGCGCCTGCTGCTTTGGTCTTATGGCATGGCTATTGAGAGGGCGCAATTGAGAGACAAGAGCTATTCCAACAAGGTCATCTCCACTCTCCTTCAGGCCTGCAAGCGTTCCACTTCCGTTGCCTATGCTCGGATTTGGCGCCAGTTTGAGGCTTGGTGTGCTGCTAAAGCGATTATACCCATGCGGGCTTCTGTCTCGCTGATACTTGACTTTTTGCAGGATGGTTTACAAAAAGGCTTGGCCTATAATTCCCTGCGTGTTCAAGTTGCAGCCTTAGCATGTTTTTGGGGGAAAGTGGCTGGCCTCTCCCTGGCTGCTTATCCGGAGGTGGCACGGTTTCTTGGAGGGGTGCTTCGGCTCCGTCCTCCCATGCAGGCTCCGTGTCTGGCCTGGAACCTGGGGTTAGTTTTAAAGGCCCTTCAGCGTTCGCCCTTCAAGCCGCTTAGGCGAGCTTCAGATAAGGATGTGACCGTAAAAGATGGTCTTTTTGGTGGCCATTACATTGGCGAGACGGGTGTCTAAGAGCTCCAGGCGCTGTTCTGTCGAGACCCATTTCTGCAATTCTCAGAGTCCGGAGTTATGGTACGGACTGTGCCTTCCTTCCTGCCTAAGGTGGTTTCAGCTAAACCAGCCTATTTTCCTGCCCTCTTTTTCTAGAGAGGAGTTTCTGGAATCCTTTGGGCAATTGCACCTTCTAGATGTGCGAAGGGCTCTGTTGCAGTATCTGTGCATGTCAAATGCTTTCAGGACCTCTGATCACCTTTTTGTTTTGTTGTCAGGTCCTCGCAGAGGGTCTCCAGTGTCTAAAACTATTTTTTTCAGCATATCTGCTGTCTGGCCGGCCTCCGCCAGAAGCCTTTAAGGCACATTCCACAAGAGCAATTTCCTCTTCATGGGCTGAAACTGGAGCACTCTCTCTTCAAGAGATATGCAGTGCAGCGACATGGGCTTCTAAACTCTCATTTGCCCGACATTACAGGCTGGATGTGGCTGCCAGGAGGGATGTGCATTTTGGAGCACAAGTGCTGGCGCGTGGTGTGGCCTGTTCCCACCCTATCTAGGGATTGCTTTGATAAATCCCATTCGTAATGAATTCATCTGCTTGATGACAAGGAAGGGAAAATTAGGTTCTTACCTTGGTAATTTTCTTTCCTTTAGTCATAGCAGATGAATCCATGAGCCCGCCCTGATTGATTGATTGATGCTGTTTTGGGCAGTGGCGTTCCTAGGGGGGAGCGGTCCGGCCCGGTGCACGCCGCTGGGGGGGGTGCCGCGCGCGCCTGTCCTCCGTTGGTCCATGCTTCTTCTCTGCCTCGGAACAGGTTACTTCCTGTTCCGGGGCAGAGAAGAAGCATGGACCAACGGAGGGCAGGCGCGCGCACGGCACCCCCCCCAGCGGCGTGCACCCGGCGGGGGGTTCCTTTGCAGGGGTGTCCTTTCGCCGGGGGGGGGGGGGGGTCCGCGCTGCATCGGGGGGGGGGGGGGCGCTGCACCCGGGGGGGGGGGCGCATCAGTGATCCGCCCCGGGGGCCAGCCCCCCCCCCCCCCCAGGAACACCACTGGTTTTGGGTTCAGTTTTTCCTGTAGATATGTTCCCTCATTGGGAGAAGTTGGAAAACAGTCTTCAGGATTTCTGTTCTATTACAGGAGGTTGAGTTCGTTCCTCCTTTGAATTACTGCTCCTGTTCTGGGGCGTTCATTCGCTGTGAGGAAAATTCATGTTATTCTACTTTGCGGTGTAACACTGTTTGGAAGCTTCAAATACTGAGAGGCAGATGGAGCTAGCCGGCCAAGAGGCACTATGGTTTTCAGTGCTCTCTATTTCCACCTGCTGGTAGGTGGACACAACCCATTCATAATGGATTCATCTGCTTTGACTAAAGGAAAGAAAATTACCAAGGTAAGAACCTAATTTTCCCATACATATCCAAGCCCATAACCTTCCTATAACTCACCCAACCCCAAACTCCCTTATCCCCAATCCTCCTCCACCACCAAACAGGCATCCACAAGGACCCCTGAATGGGAATTCAATAAACTAACCCAAAGCACCAAATACACCACCCAGACCCTCCCCACACTCACCCACCTTCCTCCCTCATAACCACACATTTGACTTCTCAACATTCATACATCTGCAGCATATTGTGAAAAAAAAAGGGGGGGGATAGGGAGGGGAGGTGGAAAACATAGGAGAGAGTAAAGTTAAAACATATCCATATCCATATTTAACCAGACTGTTTAAAGTCTCGCAAGTCTATTCAATGTTCCATAAAGCCAAGACAAAGAGTGGAAATTTCAAAAGGAATGAGACAGTCACACAGGCGGAGGAGTTTTCTTGGTTTTTTTTTGGAGAGACCCTCTGCCACTGTTGAAATTTCGCTTTCGTAGCTGGAGCTACCAACACCTTAGGCATCGGGGAATTCATAACGTCCGTTTCCAACAGAACCTTCCATGCCTCTTCCAGACGACGGGGTCTGTATGATCTGCCCTGGATGGTGAAACAGAGAGCAAATGGAAAGGCCCAGCGGTACGAGATTTTTTTCTTTGGTTAAAATATCCAAAACCAGTTTCATGATGCGCCTCTGGGACAGTGTGAAGTGAGAAAGATCTTGACAGTCACCCTGGCTTCACTGAACTTCAGGTTAGAAACCTGCCGAGCTCTTTGGAGGAGACGTTCTTTGTCAGTGAACTTAGCAAAGCGAACAACAGTGTCTCTGGGCTGATTACCAATTGGCTTCCCCAAAACCCGATATGCTCGCTCTAGCATAATGGACTCCACGCCACCGCTCTCTCCCAACAAATGCTTACAGAGAGGATGGATAATGATGGAAATGTTCTCCGATTCACCCGATTCTTTCTGCATCCTGTGTCCCAAATGGTCCATTTTGTAATGTAAGTCATCGAGTTGATCCACAAGCCACGCAAGACGAGAATCAGACTGAGTTAGCTGCTCAGAATGTTCCACTACACATGCCTCTAGATCTTCCACTCACCCTCCCCCCCCAGCTCCCTACGATAAACACTAAGGATGTCCATTCTATCCAAAATTTCTTTCTTGGATGTTTTAATTTCCGCCCAAATATCAGCCAAACATTGCTGGAGGGATTTAAAGGACAGTCGTTTGGATTGCGAAGCACGGGCACCCGCTACAGAGACTGCCGAGCCAGAGTCCGATGGGGAGGGGGGCAGGTGACACATGGCGCTGCGAAGCCTTACCAGATTGGTGAACCGAGTGGCATTCTGCGTCCTTGCGCCCAGACGATGGTGATGTCATCTGCATAGAGAAATGGATTGAGACCTTGTTTGGATAGAGATTTAGCCAGTGGTGTCATATTAGGTTGAATAATATAGGTGAGAGTGGTGATCCTTGTGGTGCTCCACATATTATATCAGAGTTTGATTTGACTTGGCATATTCTGGATGTCAGAAATCCCTTGATGCAGGAGAGTATTTTTCCTGTAATTCCTATCTTGTCGAGGATTCTCAGTAGTGTGTGGTGGTCGACCATATCGAATGCGCTTGTTAGGTCAAACTGGAGTAGGAGGATGTTTTTACCCCTTGCTATTTCCTGCTTAAATCTGGTCAGGAGTGTGGTTAGTATGGTTTCTGTACTGTGGTGAGTTCTGAAGCCAGATTGAGATTCGTGTAGTATGTTGAAATCAGTGAGGTATTCTGTTAGTTGTTTGGTGACTATGCCTTCTATCAATTTGGTTATTAGCAGTATGGATGCTATCGATCTGTAATTCGAGGTGTCTTCTGCTTTTTTGTTGGTGTCTTTTGGGATGGGAGTTAATAGGATATTTCCTCTGTCCTGTGGGAATGGGCCTTTTTTGAATAGATAATTAAGGTGGTCTGTGAGTTCTGTGATGTATTGATTGGGGGGGGGGGGGTTCACTATATAGTTGGGGCAGGTGTCTAGTTGGCAGTGGGTGGAGGAAAATTTTCTGAGTGCGTGAGCTATTATTTCGGTGCTTAGATGAATTAAGTTATTCCAAATATGGTCTGCTGGGTATTCCCTTGGGTTCGGATCTAGTTTGTTTACAAAAGTTTCTCGATTAATATTTCCCTGATGCAGATTCTTACGTAGATTGGTAATTTTTTCTTCACAGTATTTGACAAGTTTGTCTGCATGTGGGAGGTTTGCATTCGGTGTAGTTACCATTTCGGTGTTAAGAAAGTTGTTTATTAGTTTCTATCATTTCTTTGTGTCTTTCCAATCCCTGTCTATTTGTTCTCTGTAGAAGTTTCTTTTGGATTGTGTTATTTTCTATTTGTATTTTGTTTGAATGCTTTCAATCCCGCATGCATCATTTGGTGCCTTTTTAGGTGTGAAAGACGAGCGAAGCTTTTATTACACTCAGAACATGTAAAAGGTTTTTCTCCCGTATGAATCATTTGGTGCCTTTTTAGCAGTGAAAGACGAGCGAAGCTTTTATTACACTCAGCACATGTAAATGGTTTCTCTACCATATGCATCATTTGGTGACTTTTTAGGTTTGAAAGGTGAAAGAAGCTTTTATTACACTCAGCACATGTAAATGGTTTCTCTCCCACATGCATCATTTGGTGCCTTTTTAGGTGTGAAAGTTGAGAGTAGCTTTTATTACACTCAACACATGTAAATGGTTTTTCTCCTGTATGGATCATTTGGTGCCTTTTTAGCACTGAAAGACAAGGGAAGCTTTTATTACACTCGGGACATATAAATGGTTTCTCTCCCATATGCATCATTTGGTGACTTTTTAGGTTTGAAAGCTGAAAGAAGCTTTTATTACACTCAGCACATGTAAATGGTTTCTCTCCCGCATGCCTCATTTGGTGCCGTCTTAGCGTTGAACGCCAACTGAAGCTTTTATTACACTCATTACATGCAAATGGTTTCTCTCCTGTATGGATCATTTGGTGATTCTTTAGCAGTGAAAGCTGAGAGAAGCTTTTATTACACTCAGTACATGCAAATGGTTTCTCTCCCATATGGATCATTTGGTGATTCTTTAGAGTCAGAAGGCGAGAGAAGCTTTTATTACACTCAGCACATGTAAATGGTTTCTCTCCTGCATGCATCATTTGGTGCCGTTTTAGCGTTGTAAGCCAACTGAAGCTTTTATTACACTCAATGCATGCAAATGGTTTCTCTCCCGTATGGATCATTTGGTGATTCTTTAGAGTCAAAGGGCGAGCGAAGCTTTTATTACACTCAACACATGTAAATGGTTTCTCTCCTGTATGCATTATTTGGTGCCGTTTTAAAAATGAAAGCCGAGTGAAGCTTTTATTACACTCAGAACATACAAATGATTTCTCTCCGGTATGGATCATTTGGTGACTTTTCAGCCCTGAGATCCGGCTGAAGCTTTTATTACACTCTGTACATATAAATGCATTCTCTCCACCATGGTTCACTCGGTGTTGTTTTAGTGCTGAAAGCTCAGTAAAGTTTTTCTTAGTACATATAAACTGTTTCTCTTCAGTTTGGGTCTTTCGAGCTGAAACCATAGCGAAGCTTCTATTAGACTCCATCCGTGGAACTAGTTTCTCTCTTTTGACTTGTGAGTGACTGCTGTTCTGTAATCGGAGCTTTGAAAACCAGGGGAAGTTCTTTGGACCATGAGGAGATATAAAATCAATAGACCTGTTAGATGAAGTACATGCAAATTCTTGCTGGCCTTTTTTTCTCTCTTCTCCCTTCTCAAGGTAAGAAGCCCTGTGATCACTATTAGTACTTTGGAAGGGTCTCTCTGTCTGGTACCCATTGATGTTAGAGCGCTCCCTGTAACTTCTCTCACACTTCGTGACTCCATCCAGCGAGTACCCTGCAGTGTCTCTTTTCTCTTCTGATTCCTGGTGATCCTTCTTGGCATTTTTCCTCTTAGGACCCTGGAAAATATTCTCATAGACATTTTCTGATTGTCTTTGGATTTGTTCTATTTTTACAGAATCTTTATGTTGATTCTTTTCTCTCTTTCTTTCTTGTCGGAGTAGCTGATCTAGAGGATAGAAACAAAAGACATTATTCATGCGGTAGAAGACAGGAGCGGTTTCTAAAATGTTACATGTGTACAATAAGAGAAGGGACAGGTTCTAGGTGTGGCTTTAGAAGTGATATGTTCTTATTTGCAAATGGTTGGATCGTCTCCACCCAGCGCAAGTTTGTAGGAGGATGAGATATAAGAGGCATGAGGAATGGTCTGAATGAGAAGGGGATAATCTGTGTTCTCAGGGAGTTTCTTTGACAGTAATGAAGTAACAACCCCAGCTCCACACTCCTACGGCAACAGGGCCATTACAGGGCAATTCTGGCGTCACCCTATCCTACAGAGATATGATGGCAATGTTTATAGTCAACCTATTAAATGTGTCTGAAAATGATTAAAGAAGAGCGGTTTCTAAAAAATGAAATCAAGGGCCTGAGATTCAACGGCACATATCCAGGCACATGACTCAGTGAGCAGCAGTTATACCCAGAGTTTCAGCAGTATTCACCCAGATAGTGCCACTGAAAATCTGGAGACAGCGTCTTAGCATGATCTAGATAAAGGGGAGTAAAAGACAAAAAGAATTATTATTAATTTAAATTTTGTCTTAACTAGAGCGACTGGTGGTGGGAGGCGGAGATAGTGCTGGGCAGACTTATATGGTCTGTGCCAGAGCTGGTGGTTGGGAGGCGGGGATAGTGCTGGCCAGACTTATACGGTCTGTGCCCTGAAGAGGACAGGTACAAATAAAAAGTGGCACGTGAGTTTATCTTGTTGGGCAGACTGGATGGACTGTGCAGGTCTTTTTCTGCCGTCATCTACTATGTTACTATGTGATAATCAATGAAGCTAGACCCACTTTAGGTGATCTTTTTCTGGGCTCCTAGGCAACAGCCTATCAACATCCTGACAGGAATATTGTCCTAGGCCTTGTTATTCTACTTGTGATATGTCTGCTTATTGGGTGCACAATATGGACCCAGCTGTCACCCCAATTTCCAAGAGGTGGAGTGATGCAGAATGAAACTAACCTGCTTCTTTACTGGAAATTAAGGATCCTTCAAGACCTCTGGAAAACCTAGGTATCCGAAGTCTTCATTTAATCCTTTTACCTTTGGTCTCACATATTTTGTCTTTTTTCTTATCTGACATGCCCTTATTTACACAGTTGTAGAATTCAATCCCTCTAGCACAGATTTCTAAAACAGTTTTACTAAGGGGCCTTCACCTTCCTTTTCAGTTAGGAACTGGGAGTGAGAAGCATTCCTTTTCTGTGTACGTGTATATATGCTGACTGGTCACCCTGTCCAGGCAGAGCAAGAATATAACAGGGCTTAATTTGTGCCAGAATTGAGAAGAACGGTGTTCTAGTACTTCTTTGGCCTCAGGAAGGGATGTCACAATCTCTGACCCCCCCCCCCCCCCACCCCCCGTCCAGCTTCTCAAATTTGTGATGGCATCCCTCTATCCCTCTTACCCTCCCCCCAGCCACCTGTATACCTTTTCAAAGCAGTCTTCTGTTTTAGAGGTTGTCAGCAACAATTCACAATGAGCGGCTCGTGCTGACATCAGAGCCTTTTGTATGATGCAACTTCCTCTTTCTGTAGAAGCGGGAAGTGTCAAACAGAAGGCTCTGATATCAGCACAAGCAGCGCGCTGTGAATCACTGCTCGCTGCCGCCAACCTTTAAAACAGAAGACAGGTGACGGGTTAAAGGGAGGGATGCCATTGTAAATTGCAGAAGGGGCAAAGGGCAGAGAAGCTGGACTGCGGGCGGGGGGGGGGGGGGAAGAAAAAGAAAACCTGGACCATTGGTGGGTGGGTGAGAGAAGAAGAAAAGCTGGATAGGGAGGAGAAGACATAATGGAGAGAAGGGGAGGGAAGAGAGTGGGATTCTAGAGGGAAACAGAGGGGAGATACTGACAATTGGGGGAGAGGAAAAGAAGATTGAGTGGAGACAGAGAGAGGGGGAAGATGCTGACTATGAGAGGAAGGAGAGGGAGAAAAGAAGTTTCATTGTAGGCCAGAAAGGGGAGAAGCTGAACTACTGGGGTAGGGAATAAAGAGGGCACAGGGAGAGAACAGGCTATAAATGATGGGTGAGGGAGGATAGGGAAGATGTTTGGTTACAACAGTTGTGGACAGAGTAAAGATGGGCTCTAAAGGTGGGGGTAGAGAGAAGGAGAAAGATGAGATACTAAAGCGACAAAGGTGGAGGAAAGGGAAAAGCTGAACATGGTGAAACCATGTGGGAGGTGTTTGTCAAGGAGATGAGCGAGAGGAGGGTGGTGAGGGTAATAATGTGGTAATGGTGAGGTGACAGAAGGGAATAGAAGACTGGGGCAGGAGTGAGATCAGAAACTGGAGAGCTAGGGAAGGAGAGGAGGAGATGAAAAGATGACAGGTATGTGAAAAGAAAATGAAGAGAGTAAAATTTGAGTCGACAGAAAGACAGAAAAGAAAGGGAGCAAAGAGCTAAAAGGGAAAGATGGATGTGAGGGAATAGAAGAAGACAGAAGGAGAGAGAAGAAAGGACAAAGACAGCCACTGGAGAAAGTTGGAAGAAGACAGGAAAGCAGAAGAGAAACTCACTGGGACCAACATGCCTGGAAAAATAAAATGCTCAGGTGGGAAAAAAGTGTTTCTTTCTGAATTTATGAACTGGAACATGTTAGTTTTGGGATATGTGAACTACAAAGGTGTCTTGAGGGTCCTCTAAAAGAATTATTTATTGTTACATCAATAGTATTTTAACTTCGCCTAGCACACTAGTCTTTCTGGTTCACAGTTTTTTGCAGTCTAGTAGATGGGAATTTTGGTTTTAAAATATCATACTGATAGTTTGGGGAAATATGCATCACTGATATCTTTGTATTCTGCTCAGTACAAGAGTAAATTAAATTGTTTTTATTTTTCCAGGGTTGAGTTCTGAGTTTGCCAGGCACAATACAAATAACCCCTCCCTTGACATAATGAAGGAACTTGCTGTGTTTTGCCTGTGACTGAGGTGTGATATGCTGTCTACATGTAGTTTGTAGAGAGATCTTTAGAAATCCCACTTGTTCTGCTTGACCAGTAGTAGGTGTATTGGTGTTCTAAGGCCCAGTGTAACATTTGTAATGTTTCCTATTCAAAAGTACGGTTCTTGCTGTTTGAATCTAAGGAATCAATGCTATTGTTTTATGTCCAGTTTACTACGTGTATGTTGAGTTGGAATTTATTCAGGTTTTGTATTTCACAATGTAATTTGTGGTGGAGAGATTTATGTTGCTGTTGCTCAGATGACAAGAGAATCAGAAATTTTTTCTGGCTACAGAGCATGTTTACATTAAACTCACAAGAACTGCTATACTGTGTCAGACCAAAGGTCTGTGGAAATTTCTGCTCTCCTCTGCTCCCACCCAGCTACTCCTTCATGCCATCCAGCTGCCAGATTTTCAGAGAACAACACTATGGTATCAAATGTGTAATACAAAACGCTGATTAGTCCAAGATTTTGTTGATAATGTTGCAAAATTTGTACTACTGTGGGTGATATTTCTAAATATAATTTGAAAATTCAGATATTTAATTTAAAATATATTATGTACATACTAGCTTCCTTTTTATCTGAAATATTTTGTGTGTAAGAGTACAGTGACTTCTGGCCCTGCCCCTAGTTCCACTTCCTTTCTGCCTAAAATTAGGCCCCAAGTATAACTAACTCTGCACTTGTACTTTGTTTCTTTTTGCTCTGCTATTCCATCTCTGGTCACTGTGGGGATTTAGCTACAAGTCTCTGCAGTCCAGACCCTTCATACCCCCTCCCTGTCCAAGGGAGGTAAGAGACTGCTATGAGTATCTTCTACCTGTAACCAGAAGCTGTGTAGCTGTTTACTCTGCTGGCATCATATTAAAGGTATTGAGGCAGGATGTGGGATACAGCCTCTGTTCTCCCTTACCCAGAACAGGTAGAACTTCTGAAAATGCTGTAGTGTTGACAGTGAGTTTCAGTCTCCCTCTCAACATTTTAAAATCTCTCTGCAGATGGATAAGTGATGCACTTAGGGAGTAGAAATCCAAGGGAGGCGTATGTGTTAGGTGGGGAGAGCCTGATAGACACGGACGGGGAGAGGGATCTTGGGGTGATAGTATCTGAGGACCTGAAGGCGATGAAACAGTGTGACAAGGCGGTGGCCGTAGCGAGAAGGTTGCTAGGCTGTATAGAGAGAGGTGTGACCAGCAGAAGAAAGGAGGTTTTAATGCCCCTGTATAAGACGTTGGTGAGGCCCCACCTGGAGTATTGTGTTCAGTTTTGGAGGCCGTACCTTGCGAAGGATGTTAAAAAAATGGAAGCGGTACAAAGAAAAGCTACGAGGATGGTATGGGAGTTGCGTTCCAAGACGTATGAAGAGAGACTTGCTGACCTGAACATGTATACTCTGGAGGAAAGGAGGAACAGGGGTGATATGATACAGACGTTCAAATATTTGAAAGGTATTAATCCGCAAACGAATCTTTTCCGGAGATGGGAAGGCGGTAGAACGAGAGGACGTGAAATGAGATTGAAGGGGGGGCAGACTCAGGAAAGATGTCAGGAAGTATTTCTTCACGAAGAGGGTGGTGAACGCTTGGAATGCCCTCCTGCGGGTGGACATGAAAACGGTAACGGAATTCAAACATGCGTGGGATAGGCATAAAGGAATCCTGTGCAGAAGGAATGGATCCACAGAAGCTTAGCTGAAATTGGGTGGCAGGGGGAAGAGGGGTTGGTGGTTGAGAGGCTAGGATAGGGGAGGGCAGACTTATACGGGGTCTGTGCCAGAGCCGGTGATGGGAGGCGGGACTGGTGGTTGGGAGGCGGGAAATACTGCTGGACAGACTTATACGGTCTGTGCCCTGAAAAAGACAGGTACAAATCAAGGTAAGGTATACACATATGAGTTTATCGTGGGCAGACTAGATGGACCGTGCAGGTCTTTTTCTGCTGTCATCTACTATGTTACTATAAGAACATTCATTTAGAATACTTACTTTATTCTCTGAGTTCACCAATAATTTGATCTGTATTCTTGCTAGTCGAGAATCCTGGGAGACATTTAACCCTTTTTTTGTCCATTTAACTGAGTTTCCAAGTTAATGCCTCTAGTAACGGAATCGCCAATGAGTAACAATTGTCTGTTCTGTAGAGATCTGACATTGCCTGAGGATTTTTTGGTACATGGGGGTGGGGAATTCTCAGTGGGTGGTTTAATGCTCCTGCCTAACTGCTATAGTATTCTATAAACTGTCCACATAAGGGACTAGGTACGCCACTAAACTACCCAATCCTCTCCCAGGTCAATACCCCACTGCAGTTGCCCGCTATGGATGTTGCACACTCGGGCTGAAGAAAAGCTTGTGGTCGAGCCACATATGGATGTCTTGAGCGCAAGGATTCTATTTCAAGTATAATACTGTGGAATGCAGCAAGTTAATTAAATGCAAATTTTATACTTAGAAAACCTGAAGGAAATGATAGACCTCCTTCTACAAAGAAGTAGTTTGTTGGAGAGCTGTTATTTTTCTTTTATTGGATACCTTTCTTGTACAATTGTGCTTTGTTAACATTGTACTTCTAAAATCAAAAATAAAAAGAGAGGGTTATGTAGTTTGAATATGGATGAAGATCTTGAATTGGAAACTGATGAATGATGCTTATTTGTGCAAAAAAGTATGTTTAATTGCAAAGAAATGTATCTTGATATAATGGATACAATCCAAACAGTGATGTTATCGGAGAACTAAATCCATACGTTGCGACGTATGGAACGTTGACAGTTCAGAGAAAGGGAGAGAAGAAAATAGCTGGTTTCATGAAAATTTGGATTCTGTTTTTGAATTCCCTAACTTCTTGAACGAGAAGTATATTGATAAATACTTTAACGGCTGGAGCTGTCGGTGACTCTTATTTGAGAACATGATTCCAGGGACTGTTTCTTTTTAAATAAAGACCTTTGATGGATGGAACAAAACCAGCTGTATTGATTTCAAGTGGAGGGGGGAGGATTTTATGGAAAATAACAGAAAGTGTTAGTTGAAATATACACCTTACCTGGTATTCCTGAAATGTTTGTAAGATTATTGAGACGTTTAATAAATATGATATTCAATACAGATTGGAAGGTGAGGATGTTTGATGCAGAGAAAGTTGGGAAGGGGCAGCATGAAATGTCATGTTCATTATCATGTTGAACAGAAAACTATTAGTGACTCATGGTAATGTTCACTCTGTGTGACTTAATAAAAATATTTTCACATAAAATGGATCGTTGCCCCCATCTAAGGACCTGAGTAACTTGTGCCTGCTCG